>NC_092874.1:421674561-421975908 GCF_028372415.1 Notamacropus eugenii
TGCCCATCAATTGGGGAATGGCTGAATAAGTTGTGGCATATGAATGTAATGGAATACTATTGTGCTATAAGAAATGATGAACAGGAAGAATTCAGAGAAGCCTGGAAAGACTTATATGAACTGATGCTGAGTGAAAGGAACAGAACCAGGAGAACTTTGTATACAGCAACGACCACAGTGTGCGAGAGTTTTTTCTGGTAGACTTGGATCTTCGTAGCAATGCAAGGACATTAAAAAAAAAAAAATTCCCAATAGTCTTCTAAGGCAAAATGCCTTCCACATCCAGAGAAAAAACTATGGAATTCGATCGCAGAATGTAGCAGATCATTTTCTTTTGTATTATGTTTTGGTTTGTTTTATGATTTCTCCCATTTATTTCAGTTCTTCTACTCAGCATGACTACAATAAAAATGTATTCAATAGGAACGTATGTGCAGATCCTATATAGAATTGCATGCCGTCTTGGGGAGGGAGGGGAGCGGTGAGGGGAAAAAAAAATCTAAGTTTTATGGTAGTGATTGTAGAGCATTAAAAATAAATAAAATGAATATATTTTAAAAAATAGGAAACTAACATCTCAGTGGTTATTTAAGTCTCACTTTCCTTGCACTTTAATAGAGCCGTTAGAGCTGTATAAACCAAATCTCTACCCTAGAAGGTAGTTGTTAGTAGAGGTAATCTGCCTTAGAGTATTCATAATTTGCTTTCCCCTTCAGTTTGGCTACTCGCTTTGTTTCACTTCCAGTCTTGGAGGCCTGCTGGTGGGTGGAATGTTCTCAGCAGTCCAACTTCCTTGAGAAAATTCCCCCCACTACCCCTCACCTCTCCGGAGGAGAATGGACTTAGACTCAAAGTGGCTATTCCAAACCATTCCTCCATCCAATTCACTTCCAAATGCAGCCTACCCAGTGAAACTGGCATTCTCTTGCAGTACTCAGGTGTGGTGCAGTGTCTCAGCAACCAGAGAGATTCCCAGCTGGGCTGGATTCTAGGAGGTAACTCGTCAGGTAAAGACTTGTCATTAAATGTTAATGTTTCCTAAATACCTAAAGCACTATCTAGGACCCTGGAGATACAAAGACAAAACAAATCAATTCCTGCCCTTAGGGAACCTATAGTTTATTAAGAAGCATTAATTGTGTACAATGGTAAGTGAATACAACATATAAATAAAAGGAATTTCAAGAGAGAAGGGACTAACACCTAGAAACAGGTAGATGATATACTGGCTAGGGTGCTGGGCCTGGAGTCAGAAAGACCTAACTTCACATCTAGCCTCAGACATTTATGAGATATGTAATTATTAAGCAAGTCATTTAACCTGTTTTTTTGCCTCATTGAACTTATCTGTAAAATGGGAATACTGATAGCACCATCTCCCAGGGTTGTTGTGTGATAATATTTTTAAAGTACGTAGTAGGCACTATGTAATAAAGGCTAGCTATTATTATTAATAGCTTGGGGAAATCATATCATGACCTTAATCAAATCAACTGCATTATTTCTCCTGGAATGGGATGTATCATTCCACTAGTCTTCCTGTTATTTTGTACCAAAGTAACCCTCCTTAGCCATCATTCCCCTATATATTACCACCCCATGTTAGAATGTATTCTCCCTAAGAACAATGATTCTCTTTGCTTTTATATTTGTGTTTCAGGTGCTTACAAAGTAAATGCTTAATAAATGCCTTTTTTATTCATTCATTAGAGAAAGACTCATGTCTGAGCTTTGAAGGAAGTTAAGGATTCTAGATTGGAATGCCATACAGATATGGAAATCCACAGTGCAAAAACTTGGAGGTGGAAGATACAATATTGTATGTGTGGGGGGAACAACTAGTAGGCCACCCCTTAAAGACTTCCAGTGATGTGGAACTCACAGCCTCCAAAGGCATCTGCTTTGGGACTGTGCTAACTGTGAGCAGCTGAGTTGAAATCTGCCTTCCTTTGACTTCTATCTGCTCCTAGTTCTGCTCTCTGGGGTAGAACAGGACCCCTCTAATCCCCTTCCACATGAAAGCCTTCACAGACACAAACATGTAGGTCTGTATCACCAAAATAATGAAAATGAAATACTCCAAATGCATGAAAAATTTGTGATGTAGATGGCTGTGTCTCACTTAGGACCAGCCTGTGTCCTCTGAAGAAAACCAGGCTTGTTATTCTTTATGCCAGAAGACTGAGAGAATGTCTTTGTAGCGATTGCTAGAAAGATGAGTTCTCCCAATTTGTGCTCTATTTTAATATGATCATCTTTGCCCTGGAGACCTACGATCTGGATTCCAACATTTAGCATTCATTTCATTAGCTTAGCATAAGGCACTTCTGTGACCTTTTCAGTATTCTATCATTTGTCCTGTCTTTCTGTTCCTCACATCCACTTTTGGCTCAGCTGTGGGGAAGCTAAGAGCTGGAGTAACATGGAACTGTGCCAGGCCTAGAGGCCTGAGGGCTACCCGAGTCTTACCTTACCTGTCCCAGGTCTTCGGTTGGCCAAACCGGATAAATGTATGAGAGAAGAGACTTTCCAGAGTTGAACAAGGGTTAGGCTTTATTCAGGGTCCTGGTTACATGTGCAGGGGGAGCTCTTCCTTAGGAGGGAGAGAGAAATCTCCCAAGGAGGCAAAGATCTTACAGTAAGAGATTGGAAGCAGAAGTGTAAGTGGGGAGAGAGGGGGAGGGGAGAGCAAAGAGAGGAAAAGGGAAGAGGCACCTTCTGTCCTATAAGGGCCCCTCAGCGCTAAGAGCACCTTCGGGCTTTCCTGACCCTACTTAAGCTCTCCTGCCGCATAGTTTGCCCCTGAATACCGTGCCTGTTAGATAACAATAGGTGTGCCCAGATCCGGGACAGTCTCGAGGGCGGGGATGCTCCTCCCATCACGTTTCTCAGGGGAAGAGGCGGAAATACATGAGATAGCTCGGTCTCACTCCTCGATTCCCTGGTGTTTCATGGGGGGTCTCATGAGAACTCTAAGATTTAGAAGTTCCCACCTTTACCTGCCCGAGACTGTCCACATGGAATTGAGCTTCCATCCCCAACAGAACTGAAGCCTACTGATATCTTCAGAGTGGGCTTCTAATAAGAGCTGGACAAAGCTTTAAGACCCTCAGAGTGAATTTGCCATTAGGACTAAGGTGAGGCCAGAAAAAAATGACCCAGCATTCATTGGCTTCTGCGGAAGAAACTATGGGGAGAAGTGACAATGCAAACTTCAGGTCATCTCACACTGGAGGTCAGATGGGGCATTTTCTGATTTTTTTTAGAGGCAGCTAGTCGTAAGGACTAGATGGCTGACTTGGAGGTAGGAAGATCTGGGTTCATATCTGGCCTGTAACACCCATCATGTGACCATAGACAAATCAGTTAAATGTAACTCGCCAAGTCACATGTCATGCCAGGTCAAAATCTAATGTCCAGTAGGATCATAGATTGAAATCCAGAAGGAAACTTAGAAGTCAGGAGCCCAACCCCCACTCATTTTAAAGATGGGGAAACTGAGGAGAGAGGTTAAGTGACTTGTCTAGGGTTACACAGTTAGCAATTAATTGGGAGTATTTGAACTAACACTTTACTGTGTTCCACTCACATGCCACCCATAAGGCTTCTTCTTATTCCTCCAGATGCTGTTGTCTGACTAAATACTTTGCATTTATTTGTGTGGTTCCCTCACAATAGAATATTAGTTCCTGGAAGATGGGCTATTTGACTTTTGTCTTTTTATCCCCAATGCTTTTAACACATAATTGGTGATTAAGCAATGCTTGTTAACTGATTGATTGAGAAAGCAGAGAGAGGATTAGGCTCAGAAAACTTTCATTGAGGATTAGATTAGAAAGTTTAGGTACCACCAAGAGTAAAATGTCTTGTTAGCATTTCCAAATGTCTTAACTTGGTGCGTTATTTCTGAATTTGTAATTTTTTTCCCTTATAAATGTAGCTATAGGGTATGACTCACAAAAGGACTGAAATAGTCCTGAGGCAAGCTGCCAAAAGCATTGCAAACACTTAAGTCTGAAACAGTTCAGATAAATGTAAGGAAAAGAGGGAACAGGTACCTGGTTTGGGCATTTGGATACAAACTGGATTCACTTAATTCAGCAGTTAAAAGGTACAGTGTGCTGCCTAGAAAGAAAGATGAAAAATAATTGTCTCTTAAGGAGCTTACAATTCAAGTAGGAATCAGATGTATATAAATAAGAATGAGATGCATGGGGATCCTTCAAGAATCATATTGTCCTTTTGCCATATGAGCCCACCTTTCTCTTAAATTCTACATGTGCTCATCAAAGAGTTTTGCCCTCCCCATTACTCCCCACCCCCATTTGTGGAGATGTTTGTACCACCTGTTCTTATGATACAAATACAGTAAATGTTCCTAAAAGCTAATTAAATTTGGCTAACAAATTGATATCAACTGATAGTAAGTGGGGAAAACACATCAATAGAGTTCAGTACTGGGCTCATTTATTCAATCAATCAGCAAGCATTTTAAGTACCTACTATGTTTCAGGCACTGTACTATTACCGGGAGAGACAAAGAAAGAAAAAGAAACAGTTTGTGTCCTCAAGGATTATATTTTTTGAGGTAGACAATATACACATTAATAAACATATCTTAAAAAAATACAAGATAATTGGGGAGGGGAGATGCTTTGCACTCTACCCTTACAAATGTTAGTTTATTTTATCCTCACAACAATCTTGGGAGGTAGGAGGTATTATTACCTTTGTTTCCAGATGAGACAACTGTGGCAGACAAAGGTTAAGTGATCTTCTCACAGTCACATAGGTAGTAGTGTTTGAGATTGATTCGAAACTGGGTCTTCCTGATTCTAGGTCTAGTGCTGTATCCACTGCAACTCCTAGCTTGTATCGTGATATTAGGGGTGTGAGAAGAGGGGAGGTGGAAGAAGGAACAGAATCTCAAAGGTCATTTTCTAATGATGGAATTCTAACCACTCCCCTCCACTTTGATGTGTACCATGTCCTCTGTCAGGGCAAGCAGAACAGCCTTCATCACCAGGCAATCTGGTGATGCCTGGGTCACAAGAGACACCTGGGTCAGATGCCTCTATTTTGGAACATTGCTTTCCAGGACTATAGCAAAGGTTTGTAAATCAAAGATAGAATTGGTTCTGTGAGACCAGTGATCAACAGCCATAGAATAGATGACTATTTCCCACATTATATAAGGAGTGCTGAAAAGCATCCAGCCCCCCAAATCTTTTCCCCTCCTCCATCTTACATGAATGGACCATAGATTTAGAATCAGAAAGTATCTTAGAGGCTATCTTGTCCAATTCTCACATTTTTAAAGATGAGAAATCCTAGGCCCAGAGAAGTTACATGATTTGCCCAGGGTCACACAGCAAGGAAGTTATCAGGGCTAGGAGGCCAGTCCAAGTCCTCCTCTTTAAATCTGCTGCTCCTTCCACTCCACTTCATTGCTAGGGCTGAGATTCCTACAAAGAATATCAGGATTGTATTAGTTTGGAAGGTATCATACAGGTGATCTGCCCAGCAATGGCTAACTGAAAGTGGACATTTATTTAAAGTTTTTAACATGCACTTGCTTGGGCTAAGGTAGTTTAAATTATGGTTCTTTGAATAATCTTATTAATCTAATTACATATCCATTGGATCAAAGGTACAAAGGACTAGTCTCCCTCTCTCTCTCTCTCTCTCTCTCTCTGTATATATATATATATATATATATATATATATATATATATAACATATATATATATGTATATATGAATATGTATATATGCACACACACACATACACACATACACACATACACACTCACACAGGAATTGCAGGCAGCTCTAAGAAAGCTGATCTAGTCAAGTCCTAACAAAAGCATGAACCCTTCTCAACAATGACAATCACATACTATACTAAGATTCAAGTGGAGTAGGCCGGCTAAAGGAACTAAGGATCTCCTTTTATAATGCAAATATACTATATAGGCAAGAGAACACATGTCAGATGAGCCAGTTTACTTCACAGTACCCTGAGGAAATGGGGCCCAGGGCAGGTAAATTGGAAGGGGGAAGGATGGTGATCAAAAGGTCCAAAGGTCATACTTAGCTGGGGCATCTTAATGAAGGGTCCTGGACTACTTGGAGGGATTCACATGGGTGCCCAAAAAGGTTGCAGAGAGAAGGAAAAAAAGATAGAAGCACTTGGTGAGAGAGAATGTTTATTTCATACACCACCATGCAGGCAGGACTCTCCAATCCACAATGCAAAGCAAACAGATTCTTCCCCTTCTGGTTGCCCCTAACAACCTCCTACTGAAAGGCATATGTCAACGACTATTTCAATATAGAACAGGAATGATAAATACACAGCTTTCTTACTCCGGTAGGCAGGTACTCTGGATTTTAGTTTTGCATATCTCACATCAGGGAAACTATCACTAATTTTCATAACAATCAGTACCAACATGGTGGTTTTCCACCAGGGTAAAAAAAAAACCAAACCTTTCCATTCACCAATAAATTTACCAAGCTGATACAATTCAATTATGCCTGAAGTTTTCTGACACTGAGAATTTTATTGTAGATTTTAAAGTTTTTATTTTTAGAAACCTCAACCATCAGTAACTAATTATTTTTCAAAATGTTAATCCTTTCTTTAGTACCTTGGTACAGTGGTTCACCAAGAATCATTAACATGATCCATTCATTGATCAGTGACTCAGTCCATAAGCGTCCAAGTGCCCATAAAACTTCACATGTATCGATTGGGGCTGGACACAGTCAGGAAATATAAACATTCAGGCATTCTCTTTTTGCCCAGGCTCTTCTCTCTCTCTTCATTTGTATCCCAACCCAGGCCTCCAAAAACAACTGTGATAAACCAGGATTTGGGGATGGTAGGGAGTAGTTTAACATGGTTGTACTTTGTTTGTGGACTTTGTGAATTTGGCACCTTATTATTCACACAGATGAAAGAGGGAAAAAAAGGCATTCGTAATAAAAAATGGTGGCTAGTTCAACAATTATTTATATTTGGCTTGTGAGTGAATTTTTAATTTGAATTTGATTCAGTTCAATTTAATACAACAGGCAAATGGCTAGGTGGCCTTATAGGTAAGAGGACAAATCCTGAACTTGAATTTAAATTCCATCTCAGATACTTACAAGCTATGGGATCTAAGTTATTTGTTGATGTTGTTGAATCTATGGCCCCATTTGGAGTTTTCTTGGCAAAGATACTAGAGAGGTTTGCCATTTCCTTCTCCAGCTCATCCATACAGGCAAACAAGGTTAAGTGACTTGCTCAAGGTAACGCAACTAGTAAGTGTCTGAGACCAAACTCAGGAAGACTCAAGTACCTTACTGACTTCTGGCCCAGCACTGTGCCACCAAACTTAGTTTTCCATCTATAGCACCTGTCTCCTAGGGTTAATGCAAGGATGAAATGAGATAAAATATGTAAAGTGGCTTGTAAATTTTAAAGGGATTTGGCGGCTATTGATTAGAGAAATGCAAATTAAAACAATTCAGGTATTACCTCATACCCATTATACTGACTTATATAACAGAAAAGGAAAGTGATAAACTGAAGGGAATGTGGGAAAACTGAGACACTAATACACTGTTGGTGGAGTTGCGAACTGATTCAACCATTCTGGAGAGCAATTTGGAACTATGCTCAAAGGACTATAAAACTGTGCATACTCTTTGACCCAGCAATACCACAACTAGGTTTGTATCCCAAAGACACTAAAAAAAAAAAAAAAAAAAAAAGGAAAAGAACCTATGTGTGCAAAAAGTTATAGCAGCAATTTTGTAGTGGCAAAGAATTAGAAACTGAGGGGATGCCCATCAATTGTGGAATGTTTAAACAAAGAGAAGCATATGGTTATGATGGAATACTAGTGTGCTACATTGTAGCCATTTCTTAAATGATGAGCAGGTTGCTTTTAGAAAAAATGGAAAGACTTACATGAACTGATGCAAAGTAAGTGAGAAGAACCGAGAGAACATTGTACAGAATAACAACATTGTTCAATGCTCAACTGTGAATTGGCTCAGCTGTTCTCAGCAATGCAACAATGTATACAGTTCCAAAGTACTTACTATGAACCGTGCTATCCACCTCAAGAGAACGAACTGATGGAGTCTGAATACAAATCAAAGCAAAGTTTTTTAAGCTTTATTTTCCTTGGGTTTTTTTTTTCTTTGCGGGGGGGGGGTGGGGGGTTCCTGTGTTTTCTATCACAGCATGACTAATATGGAAATATGTTTTGCATGACTGCACACAGGTATAACCTTTATCAAATTGTTTGCCTTCTCAATGAGGGGAGAGGGGAGGGAAGGAGAGAATTTAGAACTCAAAATTTAAAAAAAAAAGAATGTAAAAAATAGTTTTTAAATGCAATAAGAAGAAAGAAAATACTATGAAATTAATTAATTAATTAAAGGGATTTGGACTAGACTTGTGATTGTATTGATATTGGGAACTCCCAGTTGAGAAACTTCTACCAATGAAAGTTGTCACCTGCTCTCCAGACTTGTACACTTAGAGAGCTGCCTGGAGGGAGTACTGAGAATCCCAGTCACAAAGCTTGTATCAGAGACAGAACCTGGCTCAGATCTTCTAGGTTTCAACACCATCTCTGAATCCACTACTCCACATTATTTCATGCAAACCTTTAAGCACTATAGAGGCAGCTAGGAGGTGCAGTAGATGGAACCCTGAGTTTGGAATCAAGAAGACCTGAGTTCAAATCTAGCTTTAGATACTTACTAGCTATGTGACTCTAAACAAGTAATTTAATTTGTCTCAATTTCCTCAACTGTAAAATGAAGGTAACAATATCACTTACCACCCAGGACTCTTGTGAGGATCAAATGAGATAGTTGTAAAGCACCTAGCACATAGTAGGCACTTATTTTAAAATGTTTATTTCCTTCCTTTCGGGCATTTGTTATAGCCCCTGTAATTTGAATATGCCACATCTGATATTCTAGGATTTAGCTTCAAAAAAAAATGATGAAGCTATATCTTTCCCTTGTTCAACTCCTTCATGCTCCCTATTCTATAATAGAATAAACACGTTTCTTTTGCTCTGTATGTTTGTGTGGGTCTGTCTGTCTCTTTGTCTGTCTCTGTCTCTCTGTCTGTCTCTGTCTTTTTCTCCTCCCTCTCTGTCTCTCTCATTGTCTTCTAAAACCTTTCAAAAGGAAGGGAATAAGGTTAAGTATTTGCGCTACTTTGTAAGAAGAGGAAGTTGACATGTCAATAAGCCAATAAATAAGTAAATGAGGTGACTAGCTATCAATAGTGAGCGCCTAAGAGGTCAGCCAAGTAAATATTTTAGTGTCCTGCTGCAGAATCCAGTTAAGAGGAAAATGGAAGCAAGCTTAGCTGTTATGCCATGGATTCCCTTAAAAAGAAAGCCACTCTAGAACATAATATCATCCCAATCATACAGGCCAGAGACTTGGGCTATCACTAGGAAACAGCAGCAGCCAGTAATAGTTCTAACATGATCATCAGCCTCTCTCTCATTCTGAGGCAGCAGATTAAAGATCCAGAGACTCCAGGTTGTTCCAAAAGCTGTTTGTTCTAGAAGAAGGGAGTGTGAAATAGCGGGGTCAGATGTATTTGTATTAAAGTAATCTGGCTCTGGAGGGTCTCATGTCCCTGTCTATGACAAAGATCCTGCAAGCCTCACTCAGTATTCTCCTGGATCAGCGGCTTCTGTGTGACTCTGGAGATGTCTGATGCGTGGACTGTGCTGGGATCTGCCTGGGACAACAAACCTCTGAGAAATGATGACTCTGGGCAGCACACTCTGCTCACTTGGACCTACCTGAGTCAGAGGGTCACACAGCCATATGTCTTGCTTCCAGCTCTCACACCAAAGTGCCTTCCATCTGACATTTTGACCTCACTTTGCTTGGGGTGGTGGGAAGTGCTTTCTGTCACTTCTCTAACCTATTTCTGACTGCCCACTCAAGTTCAGTTCTGGTATTTCTTATTTATTTTGGCCCCATCTCTAATTTGGCACTCTTCCAACTTCAGATTGATTTCTGTTTGGTCTGTACTACCAGCTGTGGCATTCTGACTCCCTCCTCCAAAGCAAAAGGAGCTGCCAACCTCCCAATGTGGGCAAGGCCCACCTCATCCCCAAGTAAGTAACTGTGGCTGACTGCTGAATGCCTCACCCCTATCAATAAGACAGAAGAAATAAGTATTCCTCTTCATTTAACTGAAAAGTCTGATTTGCCTCCAAAAAAATTGCAATTTATTCATCCGGAGAGTACTAGTGGAAAACCAACTACATACAAAGCTCTGTGCTCTCACAGATCTTATAAACTAGTCCAGCAAGTAAGAATTTTCTTGAATATGGATGCCAAAAAGTAGTGTTGATAACTCCTTGGGAGTGAGTCAACAGTGAACTAGGTAGGGTAGTTATATCTGTCCCCTCCCAATCACTTTAGGACTTGGTACCACAGGTGCACTAGATTGAGACTGAGATAGGGGCTGAACCTGTGTTTTCACTGGTGAAAGGAATATTTGCATGAGGAAAGTCCCTCTACCAGTGCAGGTCAGCACCTTCTCTGCAATTTATAGTCTTAGACTTGCTTAGATCACAGAGAGGTTAAGAGTTCTTACTCAGGTTCCCACATAAGTCAGAGGCAGGCCTGGAACGCAGGCCTTGCTGATTTCAAGGCCAACTCTCTATCCACTACCCTGAACTGCGTCTCAAGATTGATATGGACTCATCAAATTTTTGAGTTAAGGGGATCATAAAGAATATTTTGTCCCACCCTCCTGTTTTAGAGAAGAGAAAGATGAGGTCTACAAAAGAGAAATGATTTGCCCAAGGTCATACAACAAGTAAGAAACAGAACCAGGTCTAGAGCCCAGGTTTTCTGATTCTAACTACAGTGTTATTTTGACTGTGGAGGACTTGAGTTCAAATCTCACCTCAGACACTTGACACTCACTAGCTGTGTGACCTTGGGCAAGTCACTAAACTCCAATTGCCTGGGTCATCTCCAATCATCCTGATGAATATCTGATCACTGGATTCAGATGGCTCTGGAGGAGGTGAAGCTGGTGACCTGCACAGCCCCCCCTCACTCAAAAAAACAAAGTCAAGTGCAACTCATGTCATCATTTCTCTGATGACATGGTCTTCTTCAGCAATGAAGGATGAACACACATACACACATATTTTGAATATACCATGTTACCTACCTCTTTAGATTCTCTAATACTCATCAATTTTGATAATTAGATAATGGTACTGTGGTACATTCAGACCCCTGCATGTATGTACCTCCTTAGCACAAACTGCAGGGTTCTAGCTGCCACCTCTGTTGGTTCTGCGTCCTCACATGACTACCAGAAAGTGGGAAATTTCTGTCTCTCCTCTCCCTCTCTTTCAACCACCTTCTCTGATGTTTTAAAAAGAATATTTACTATAAAGTTCTATGGGGAAACATAGGGGGAGGCAGGATAATACACAATAATACATAGAAGGGGGGAAATTTTGTTTCAAGATTCTTATGGTGTGTCCTTGTCCTAAGTACCAATTAAGGTTTACTGGTTTCCTCTAACTTTCCTCTTCAGGGTTAGTCCTGCACTACCTCCTCTTCGGAGAGTTCCCAATTCCTGACTCCTCGAAGCTACTTTTACCTTAGCCTGTTTTGTCTGACGCAAATAAATTAAATTCTATTAGACTACACTCCCTAGTTAGCCCTGAGATCAGTTCAATCTTTGATGGTGAAGCGGTTTACTTTATCAACACTTGAAGTAACATGCCACAGCTTATTTCAACTTCTCTCAGCTAAATGTCTCTTTTTTAAAATGTGATCACTAATTATTGGTTGAGGTGAGCTAATAGACATACCCTGAGACAGATGCATCCAGGATACCTTTCCTTGTCCACTTACTCCTGGATCCAATTACTTCTCTCTCTCATCCTGAGTCATGGCCTATATGTGGGACCCTCCCCTCTAGGGATGAATCCTGAAGATTACATGTTTTTGCCATAATTACAAATAAAAAATGCATGAGCCTGCAACAGCAGCACTTTCTCATCCTCTCCATAACTGTCAGGGCCCTTCTACCACCTGCATAAAATGAGGAATTTTATGATTCCATCCCCCCTGCTTCCTACTTCATGATGGAAATAATGAATATCTGATGGGTATAGTTAGTGCATCCTCCATGATAAGATGACAATTCTGTGCCTTTGGGATCCTTGCTGTTCGCCAATCCAGTTAACCTGGGTTTGATTCATTTCTAGGTCATATATTAAAGGGGATCACAGGACTATTTCAAACCTACACTCACCATTTTCTCCAGAACAATGAAAGTTCAGTGGGGCTTTGATAATAGTGACTTTGGCTCACATTTCTGGATAGCTACTCAGAAGGAGCTAAAAATTTTGAATAGTGATCAGTGATCTTCTAACTGCTAAATCAAATGAGCTTTTCTCTGTCCTCATCTTCCTTGACTTTTAACACTATTTAATCACTCCCTCCTTTTTGATACTTCATGTCCCTTGGTTTCTGTGACATTGTTATTGAGTTGTTTGTCATATCTGATTCTTCATGACCCCCTTTGGGATTTTCTTGGCAAAGATACTAGAGTGGTTTGCCATTTCCTTCTCCAGCTCATTTTACAGCTGGGGAAACTGAGACAAATAGTGATGACTTGTCCAGGACCACATAGCTAGTGTCCGGTTGGATTTGAACTCACGAAGATGAGTCTTCCTAATTCTAAGCCCAGTACTCTAGACATTGTAGCACCTAGCTTGCTTTCTCCTGATTCTCTACCTGTATGAATACTTCTTTCAGAGTGTCCTTTGCTAGATCATCATCCATCCACTACCCTCTAAGTCTAGAAGTCCCTGCCATGTCTATCCTCCATCTTTTTCTCTCCTTTCTCTATATTCTCCCCCTTGGAAGGCTCAGAGGCATCCTTGAATTCTATTATCATTTTTATGGTAATGACTCCTGCATCTATTCATCCAGCCCTAATCTGTAAATCTCCATATACATCTCCAACTCATTATGTCCAAAATAGAATTCAGCTTCTTTAACCTCACCCTTAAACCTAACCCTCCTCCGAGTTTCCCTATTTCTTTAAAGACATCTCTGGGTTGGGGAAGGGTGGGGGTGACTAAAAGCCAGAGATGACGAAATGTAAAAAGTAAGGTATTCAGTTATAAAATAAACATTTCACTTTTAGGAAGGGCCTGAACCCTAAATAGCTCAACTTCTCGAGAAGTGGTAAGCAAAGACAATGGACTTGTGTCTAGAGCACAGGCTGCATTCCTACCTTTGTCTGTAACCACTCATCTGCATAAGATCCCAAAAGGCATTCCAGAAGCATAACAGAATGAATTGGGATCAATTACCATAAGATAAGGTTGAGGACTTCAATGAAAAAACTGGCTTTGAACCTTCCTGGTTCCTTAATAGAGGAACTAGACTTCTCCCAAAACCTGCTGGGATGTGAAGAAGCTCAAAACTCAGAAGCAGCAAAGTGGCTCAGTTGTGGTGCTGTAAATAGAGCACTGGGTCTGGAATCAAGAAGATCTGCATTTCAATCCAGCCTCAGTTACCAGTTTTGTGACCCTGGGCAAATCACAACCTCTGTCTGCCTCAGATTTCTCAACTATAAAACAGTGTTAATAATACCTACCTCTTAGGGTTGTTATAATTAAATAAGATGATATTTCTAAAGAACTTAGCACATGGTAGTGCTTAATAAAGGCTTGTTCCTTTCACCTTTTTCCTTCCCTAAGGCTCTGAGGGAGTCACAGAGACTTGGCCAATCTCAGACTTTGTCCTGGTCAAAAAAGAAAGTCCAAGCACTCCAGCTGAAAAAGAAAACTGTAAGATTCTAGTGTAAGACAGTACAAGACCACCCAGTCCAATACTTTCATTCATACCCCAGCGAATGAAGATGGTGAAAGAATGGAGCTGTCCATTGAAAAGCAATCCAAGAAAGTCCAGAAGATTGAGTTATTCAGCAGATCCTGGGCAGAGCAGCCTGCCTGGCCAAGTCTGAGAACAGCTGCCCAGGGGCAGAGCAGCCAGCCACACTCAATCCAGGACCTGCTGTGCCCAATAACTCAGCAACCTGCCCAGTCCAGTAACTGAGCCCACAAAAGAATCAGCCCGGGAACCAAGGATCTGCTCGACCCAATGCAGTGGTAGTAGTTTGATCTGTGTAACTGAGATGCCGTGGGCTCTTATGGAACCAGCCCAGCTAAGTGGTACAGTGGATAGAACCCTGACTGGACTGGAGTCAGGAAGACCTGAGTTCAAATTTAGACTTAGACACTCTCTAGATATGTGACCTTGAGCAAGTCACTTAAATTCTCTGGGCTTCTGTTCTTCATGTGGTAAAAGAGAGAGCTAAGACTAGATGATCTCTAGGATCCCTTCCAGATGCCAAGGTGCTTTTTTTAAAGCATAAGTCTGTCCCTACTCTATTATCTATCCAATTAAATACAAGGTCCTCTTCTATTTGTCATTTAAAGTTTTCCTTAACCTTATTCCTTCCTGTCTTCTCAGACTTCTCACCCTTGAGTCCCCCTCATAAATTCTATGATGCAGCTACACTGCTCTAAAGCAGTGTAGCAGTATAGGTGCCTCCTATATATACCATGTTGCCTCTTGAGCTGATGAACATTTGTTATTTCTTATGGTGCGTTAACGTTCCATTTATAATCACATACTATGTCTTGTTCGATTTATTCCCTAATTAATGCATACACAGTTTGTTTCCTTTTTTTTTTTTTTTTTTTTAGTACCACAAAGCATACTGCTATAAATATTCTGGGAAGCATGAGATTTTCCCTTTGTGTTTGACTTTCTTGGGCTGTAGCCTCAAAAGAGTGGGTCAAAGGGTGTTAATGATTTAGGCACTTTTCTACCATTGTTCTAAATTATTTTCCAGAGTGGTTGCACCAATTTTCAGCTTTGCCAACCTGACTTTCCAACCTTTGTTCTCATTGTTCCCTTGCATGCCTTCTGAGTTCCAGCCAAACTGGAGTACTAGCTGTTCCCTGAACTCAACATTCAGCCTTCCACCTCTCTGCATTTGCACAAGCCAT
This sequence comes from Notamacropus eugenii, assembly GCF_028372415.1. NCBI lineage: Eukaryota > Metazoa > Chordata > Mammalia > Diprotodontia > Macropodidae > Notamacropus > Notamacropus eugenii. Next base: position 421,689,668 of record NC_092874.1, read on the forward strand.
CCCCCATACCAGGTATATGGCCTTTTCTTGTCTCTGCCTCTCAGAATTATCTTCCTTTGTGACTCATTTCAGATACAGCTTTCTCCATGAAGCGTCCCTGGGTTCTTAATAATCTTCTCCCTCTATAGATTATATCCACATCTATCTATGTCTATCTATGTGGTTATATAACATCTATATGTCTAGGTAGGTATAGATAATATATAGACAGACAGACAGACTGATTAATCGATTTCTAGGGGTATGTTTGAGGGACTGTGGGGTTCTTCTAAATGCTATCAGGACAAGCCCCCATCCTGTATATTCCCTTCAAAATCAATCAGTTATCTCATCAATATCACCTAACCAGTGATGAGTAACCCTAACATCATTTTGACCAGTATTTTCTTTGATATCATTAATAATCAATTAACATGAATTAGCTTGTATAATGGGATATTTACTGAAAACACATATAAAGGCCACAAGTACAAACTCCCATCCCCTAAATGGCACATTCTTCCCTCTGTCACTCTAGTCCTTGGGAAGAATGTGCTCAATCTTCCCAACAAGTTCACTTCTGAATGTGGTACAGTACATAGACTGGTCCTGCCCTTGCTTGTAGGACACAGTGTCCTGAGCACCTGGTTGATTCAGTGATGGGCTGAGTCACATAGGTTTCATATCGGAGTTATACTGGCTTCTCATTTGGCTTACCTACAGCAATCTCTGCGGTGGATACCCCACACTGGACCTCTTGTTGCTCTCCTGATGTTTCACAGCCCCCAAGTCATTTCATCTCCAATACTTTACCTAAGATTAGGGACAGAAGAAATACTACAGTGATGTGTCCATGGGCCACATGGCAGGTAGGTAGGGAGGTTGCCCCTCCTGATAACTGCCTGTCTCCCCACCCAGAGGTCCATTGCATTTCTTCCTATTCACTAGAAAAAAAACCACAAGGGAATTCCTCCGTTGAAGCCTTTTGTTCTGGTTCAGAAGCCAATTAAATGGTTTTCTTTGCCATGCAATGAATACACAGGAAGCAGTTACAGAATTCCTGAGCATGCTCTGAATCAGGATCAGGGCCTTTCCTTGATTTGTCATCATGCATTTCTGAAAAAGGTACCCCCCTCAGTACCTTTGTGGAGTGAGCATCAGGTAAAACAGACTGAATATGCTCAAATGACTGGGTCCCATTGCCCAGTATGCCTTTATGCCAACACAATGCCTTCCATGTAGTAAACTATTCATAAAGGTTTGTTGGATCAATTTCAATTGCTGACATAGGGTTCTTAAGAGTGAATATTCCTGTAATATATTTCATAGGGATATATGCTGGACCTATGATTTCATTTGTTGTAGTAAGATCCCCATGAGGAACTTCTTCTCCCAATACAGGTCAGCATCTTTTCGGCAACTTAGTCTTGAGTGCTTTCTAGAGGATCAAGGGCTTAAGGGATGTGCCCAGCATCACATAGCCAGTATGAATCAGAGATAGAATTTGGTCCCTAGTCTTCCTGGCTCCAAGGCCAGTTTTCTATCCACTATGACACACAACCTCATATTTGATAGTTATAATAAATAATAAAGTTTTTTTCTTTTTTTTGTAGGACTTCTAACATATATTTTTTTTCAGCAGCCTGTCCATTATGCTCCAAAGGCATAAAAAAAAAATCTTTTTAAAAAAAAAATTTTTATTTTACACTTAAATACCAAATGAGAAAAGAAAAAAAAATTGCTATGTACAAAGCAGACCATAAGAGGATTCCATATAAAATAATAAATTTCCATTTTAAGAAAACCAATAAAATTAAATACTACACATTGTTTTCAAAGCTGCCCAACTTTTCTTCTTCCTTGTTTGCTTTCTTTTGTTCTCTGCTATCTACTTTTTACTTTATTTTCCCTCTTCCTTCCCCCCTAAGAAAGGCTACAATTAAACATCGAAATTATATATATATATATATATATATATATATATATATATGCATGTATGTATGTATATATGCACACACATATATACACATAGGTATACATAGATATCTATAAATATGGACATATATACACATATACACTCATACACATATATGTAAGACCATATTATGCTTATTTTCTCCTATCATTTATTTTTCTGAAGGTGAATAGCATCTTCCCTCATATGTCCAAATCTTTTCATGTTTTTTTAAATCAACCAGCTCATCATTTCCTACACCACAGCAATATTCCTGTCTGGATTCAAGCAGCATCTTCCTTCATAGGATCTTTGAGGCTAATTTGGGTATTTATAATAGGATGACTTGATTGCTAAAAGTTGTTCATAAAACAATACTGTTGTTACTGTATACAATGTTCTCTTGGTTCTGCTAAAAAAAAAAAAAACTTAATTAATTCAGGCAGACTCCACTGATTCAGAATGTGTGATTATACCGTGTTGGAAATTGTCTTTGCTTATTAAAATTCTTTCTTTATAGATTTTGCAAATAAAATTATATATAGAATACTCAAAATTCTTCAGAGGACAACCAGTTTTCACATCTCCCTAAACACTTTAGAAATGCCTATTTATGGATCATTGATGTACTTACTGCAAATCATCCTTAACTATTCAGTTTAGCAGGTAATTTAAGGACTTCTCCTTAGTATTAGGTTTTAGTTCCTGTTATTTTTATGTCTACCAAAATACCAAAAATTCATTTTAAAGTATCCTGTAATTCATACTTTAGCAATTAATGTTATTAATAGAATATACATGTACTGTACTTTATAATTAAGACGTATATTTTCTTTATACCTACCCTGAGAAATACAATCATTTTTTCCTATCTTACACATGAAGAAATTGAATCCAAGTTAAAATGGCTCTCTCAAAGAATGGAAACTCAAACTTGAGGGTTATAATTGCAAACACAGCACTGCTCCCATATTACCACACATTTTCCTGTCCACTTGGTACTACTCAGATTTGTTTTATCAGGTTTTTCAGAATTATACATTTGTGTCATGAGAGAAAAGTAGCAAGGAATTAATAAGAAATTAAAAAGATTGAATTGAGATAAACATCCAGTTCATGGCATTTATTACCCCATTTTTTGCTGCTTGCAGGAGGAATTTGAAATGATGCCATTGAGGAAAAAAAAAACAACCCAATAACTATGTTAAATGAGAAAAAAAATTACATTCAGATTCAAAATGATTTGGCTCCTCTGGAGTTTCTCATGCAAACTCAGTTAGAGCTAATCTCCACGGTCCTTGGAGTAAGCTGGGTGAAAATTAGAAATGGTCAAGACTCCTTCTTACATCTTCAGTCAGTATCCCAAGTGTTACATGGAAGGGGGTTACCTGTTCATTTGCAGAATAGCTCCAGGACTCAATTCAAACTGATGTTTGTGCTCCATTTGGAAATATACTCAGTCATTCAGGATCTGGACATATGTAAGTACCAAAATCTGACTTTATCCCTACCTGCCTGGTGCCCCATTCTTCTTTTTTGTTGCTAATCTGTTGTTTCAGTCATGTCTAACTCTTCATGATCCCATTTAGGGTTTTCTTGGCAAAGATACTAGAGTGGTTTGCCATTTCCTTTTCCAATTCATTTTGCAGATGAGGAAACTGAGGCAAACAGGGTTAAGTGACTTGCCCAGGGTCACACAGCTAACAAATATCTGAGACCAGATTTGAACTTGAGAACATGAGTCTTCCTGACTCTAGGCCCCACTACATACACTACAATGCCACCTAGTTGGCCCAATTCCTTCTTTAACCATATCAATTTATAGAGTGCCCCAAAAGTAAGCACAGTTTTAAGCTTTAATAACTTAAAACTCACATTGGGAACACATTGTATTTCTCTATTTCTGTCTACAGGTATATGTCTTGTCTCTCCTTTGTGGTAGTAAGAAAGAAGACCATGGGATAATAGATTTTGAGCTAGAAAGAATGTTATAAGCCCCCTAGCCCAGACCCCTCATATGACAGATGAGGTAACTGAGGCCTAGGGATTTGCCCAAGATCACAAAGGTGTCAGGGCCAAGATTCAAATCCAAATCTGTGACTCCAAATTTGGCATGCTTCCTACTGTATTACACTGGGGGGAAAAATAGCCCCCAAAATGGCCTGAACAAAAATGTGCCTTGGTACCAAAGCCTCCTAGATAGATAGGGTAGTACAGTGGACAGGGCACCTAGCTGAAGAGTCAGGTAGGCCTGACTCATACATTTACTTGCTGTGTAATCCTGGCAGGTCAACCTCTTTTCAGCCTCAGTTTCATCATCTGTAAAATAAGGGATTCCAATTAAAAGCCTCTAATGATCCTTCCATCTCTAAATCAATCATGCCATGACGGCAAGGAGAGATCCTATAGAAAAACAGCTATTAAACTAAACTCTCAAAAAATCAGCAACTTTGCTTTTTCACCCAATCTCTCAAGAGGGTATGGAGGATTGTTTTTACTTGTTCTATTTGATCTTATTTTATTTTTTAAGATGTGGGGAGTGAGTGTCATACTGTATTCGTTACTTAGCCACAGCTTTATTTTCTGAGAAGTTATTTCACTGATCCTTGTCAGAAAAAATAAAAACCTTCATTATCCGGAACGACGTATTTGTCTATCCTCTTGTTTTCTGATACGATCTGCCTTTGCCAGGTCATCTGGTAATGTAGAAATCCAATATCTTTTTTTTTTTTTAAAGTAAGGTACAAATGCTTCATTGTCAAAATGAGGAGAAGCAAAAAAGGCTGATGAAGGGTTTCATAGATGAGGTCATCTATGAAACTGACTAGTTTAGAATTGACTAGTTCTCCACCATGCCACTTGGTGGAGCTTAGAGATTTAAGTTACAATGTACATTAGTTGACACAGAAAGGGGAAAATTCCTGGGGGCCAAGGAAAAGATTTCCTTCAGACTCGTCATTGGACCCTGAGAAATCAGAGACCTGTATGAGTTTCCTTCATTGAAACAAACCTCTCAAATATTTGAGAGCTAAAAGATTCACTTGCTCACATGTGGTTCCCTCCTGAACCCAGGAAAAAATACGAGGCATAAAGTATATTCACTTAAAAATGCATTAGCCCAAACCTGACTGGAATACACTCATTCTTTACCTCCTCTCCCTTAAAGTCTCTTGTTTACTTCAAGGATAAAGTCAAGGGCAGCCTCTCAGGGAGTTCTGCCCTGATCACTCCAATCACCAGTGCTCTGTCCTCTCCTCCCCCCAAAACTATATTGATTTTTTATTTCTATATTTGTGCGTGTGTGTTTTCTTTCAACAAAATTTAAGCTCCTTGAAAACAGGGAAAGTTTAGTCTCTGTCTTTGTTTCCTGTTTGTGCCTACTACGCAATAGCCACATGGTAGGCACTTAACAGATGATTGTTGAAATGAAGTGAATTTTAGTTTGTGAATTAGAAACACTGGCTTCATTTTCTGGTTTTTTTTTTTTTTGTCCCCTTCAGGCCTTCCTATTTCTCTACCCCCATGGCTCTATGGGGACAATAATCTTACATATTTATTTAATATTTTCTATCTAAGTCCCATTGGGCTAGGCCAGAGGATAACGGGGTTTACAACAGAAATGTTATCATTTTCCCCTAGGAAAAGCAGGCAAGAGGTAATGGATAGAATGTTGGACTTGGATACAGAAGGACCTAGGATCAAATCTCACCTCTGACACTTATTAGTTGTGTGACCCACAGGCAAATCACTTAACTTCTGAGCCCCAGTTTTCTCATATGTAAAATGGGAATACCAAATTTTGTAGTATGTGGTGTCTTACTGGGTTATAATGAGAATCAAATGAGATACCAGATGTTTAGCAGCTCTGCAAATCTTAAAACAAGAAAGAAATTTTAGCTATGATTTTTCTAGGACTGGTTGTGAAGATGACGCATGTAAGAGAATGGGTAACGTGGAACCACATACCATTAAAAAAAAAGAAAAATCAAGGCAGTATACAGTAAGATCCTGGGCAAGTCATGTCCCCTCTCTTAGCATCAATTTTTTTTTATCCATCAAATGAAGGTGTTAGACTATAATGATTTGCTTTGTAACTGTTTGATACTACAATCCTAATTTGCTACCAAAATCCTGTTGCTCATAAGCCCATCAAATCAACATGCATTTATTAAACACGTCCTGTGTGCTAGGCAATGTGGTAAGTTCTGGGGATACAAAGGGAGGCAACAACCCATCCTTGGCCTCAAAGAGCTCCCTGAGAGAGGCAACATGTAAATGATTATGTACAAATAAGACAGATACAGGATAAATTGGAGATAATTCATAGAGGAAAAGCATTAGAATAAGGGGATACTAGGAAAGGCTTCTTTCAGAAGGTGGGATTTTAGCTGAGACTTGGAAGAAGCCAGAAGGCAAACATGAGAAGGTAAAAAATTCCAGGCTTGGGGGAGGCCAGTGAAGATGCTCAGTCAGGAGTACAATGTTCAAGAAGTAGCCACAAGGTCAGTGTCATTGGATAATAGAGCACTGGGAAGCAAACAAAGTGTAAGAAGACTGGAAAGGAAGAAGAAATCAGTTATGAAGGGTTAGAGTTTATTGAATAGTGGCATAATAGAGTAAGACCTGTACTTTAGAAGGACACTTTGGTAGTAGAAGATAAGCTGGAGTGGGGAAAGACTTGGGGAACACAGAGGCCAACCAGAAGATTATTTCAATAGTACAAGTGTGACATGATGAGAGTCTATATTAGGGTAGGATAAATGTCAGAGGATTGTGACATATACAACATATGTTGCTCATGCAGAATCAATAGAACTTGGCAATGTTTTGAGATGTGGGTAACAGATAAAAAGAGAAGAAAAAGTTGAGAATGACAGCTAAGTTGTAAGCCTAACTAGGAGGATGGTAGTGCCTTCAACAGTAATAGGGAGGTTAAGAAGAGGGGAGAGTTTTTTTGGGGGGGATAAGAGTTCAGTTATAAATACTATATGTGCATTATAGATATAACCCATGGTTAACTGCCCCCTAACCCTAGGCTTATGTGAACTGGACTCAATCTTGGGAGAACATCTCCCAATCATCTTTGTCTCACTTGGCCTCCATTCAGTATTTATTCTGAGAAAATTTCTGAATGTAATTCAGATATAGTATATGTCTTAGTATCTACAAATGTGGATAAAAGAGTCCCTAGCTTCTCAAATAACTACTCAAGTTAAAAATGTTCATATTGAGTATAGGATAACCTTTATCTCACCAAAAAAAAATGCCCCAAACACATAGCAACCCATAAATAAGCAATATAATTTTCCTTTTCCTATGAGTCCACTCTTTACTTAGTCCCTTACTATCCTCTGGAGACCTATGTTTTGATCTTCTTGTTAGTGGGGAAACATTCCTATGAATCTCACTTTCATCCCAAAAGACTCATAGGTATTGGCACTACACCAAGGAATTAATTCCTCTGGAAGTAAAATGAACATAACTTTGCAAGAGAAGCAAGCTCCTTTTCCTGTTGGAACTTCACTAAGTAACTCATGATAAAGGAGGAGAGCAAACCCTGGTCACTCCTTTCAGCTCTGCGAACCATGTACAGACTCTTCCTCTCTCTAAAAGGTTTGGCACTGCCTGGGAACAAACTTCCTGTGACTCTCTAGAATGCTAGTTTGTGTTCCTCTTATTTCTCTAAGAGCCTAGTGCTTTCTCTCTACAAAGGAAATCTTTCACAGTCACCATTCATTCTAGTGCCTTCCCTTCATTATTTCTAATTTATCCTTTATACAGCTTGTTTGTACACAGTTGTTCACATGTTGTCTCTCCATTAGACTGTCAGATCCTTGAGAGTAGACACTGTCTTTTACCTTTTTTTTGTATCAGCATAGTGCCTGGCACATACTGTGAACTTAATAAATGTTTATTAAATGACTAACTGCCCCAAAGAGGCCATTAGTTACTTCTGATGTAGGAACACTTACACAATGTCTGTATCTCTGTATCTGTCTGTTTGTCTGTCTCTCTCTCTCATGTACACACACACACACACACACACACGCACGCACACACGCACGCAAGCACAGCACAGGAATCCAAGGTCCATTCCATTTTTATAGAGCTAGCTTGAGAGAATTCTTCCCACAATAGTCCAAACCAATCAATTTGTTCCCATTTGATCCACAATAACTCCAGAAATATTTAAATGGGCATGGACACAACTTGTATTGGGAAATGCAAAGTCCTAAACAAAGACTTATGTCCCTGTTAACTCAAGTTGATCTGGGAGCTCCTCTGATCAAATCTCTATATTCTGTGTGTGTTCATCCTTTGTTGCTGAAGAAGACCATGCCATCAGAGAAATAATGACATGACTTGCACTTGACTTTGTTTTGAGTGAGGGAGGGCTGTGCAGGTCACCAGCCTCACTTCTCCTCTAAAGCCATCTGAATGCAGTGACCCATAAATCTCTACATGTAGTTCAAAGGAAGGAGAAATCCTTCCTAGGCTAGGGTGATTTAAAGGTGGGGAGGGTGCTTTCTGAAAGAGGCTTTGATCTTGACCTTAAATGATCCATAGGATTTAGCCAGGGAGAGAGGAGAAGGAAGGAGATTCCCAGGCAAGGACAACAGCAAAAGCTTGAAATTAGGAATGACTGTGGTGTGCTTCAGAGACAGTGAAGATTCCATCATTGTGTCCCCAGGAGGCATGTGTAGATCTCAATAGGGCAGCTAGAGGGTACAGTGGATAGAGCACCAGTGCAGGAGGCAGGAGGACCTGAGTTCAAATCTCACCTCAGACACTTGACACTCACTAGCTGTGTGACCTTGGGCAAGTCACTGAACCCCAATTGCCTCATCCTGGGTCATCTCCAGTCATCCTGATGAATGTCTGGTCACTGGATTCAGATGGCTGTGGGGGAGAAGTGAGGCTGGTGACCTGCACAGCCCTCGTTTACTCAAAACGAAGTCAAGTACAAGTCATGTCATCATTTCTCTGATGGCGTGATCTTCTTTGGCAGTGAAGGATGAACACACACAAGATCTCAACATAAGCAAATCTTTGATGTAGTAAGGTGCCCTGTCACAACCCTATTTCTGGTACAATTGATTCAAATCTGGGGGTCTGAATAAACAATACCTTTAATTAAAACATCTTAAAATACTCCCAGGTAATAGAAATCTCCTACATAGTTAAAAAAAAAAAAACCAAAACCCAACAATTCAGCGTATGATAAAAGCAGGTAAAAGGCAAAAAGGTTAAAAAAAAAAAGCAAGAATGTTCTCTAGGTTTTTAAGAATTCCTCAGCATTGGGTTCTCTTTTTAGTAGGACACTTTTGGGGTTCCAGGAGACCAGAACCTAAGACAAAGATCAGCCAACCTCCATCTTTCTCTAGGTCCTGACCAACCAAGCTAAGCCTGTCCCTGACTATGGAATAAGACGAAATGAGAAAGTAAGGGCTTGTCTCAAAGAGGGCTCTCACCTGCAAAGGTTCCTTCTAAGGATGCTCATCTGAGACAATGGAGGTCTCTACAGATCTAATTGACTACTGATTTTTAATTCCTACTTAATGGGCTTTCCACTGGAGAGCAACTAGTAAACCTAGGATGGGGAGATGGAGAAAGTGTTGGATTTGGAGTCAGAAAGCCTGAGTCAACATCCTGGCTCCATAGCTTCTATCTGTAAGAACTTGGGCAAGTCACGTTTCCAACATTCACTTCCCTCAACCAAAAGTTGGGGATTGGACTAGATGATCTCAAAGGTCCTTTCATCACTAAATCTATGCTCCTATGGTTATTTTTTACATAATACCAAGTCCAAAAACAAACAAATAACCAAAACAGGGTTATGCTGGAGCCAGTTTTAACCAGTTCATGAGACCTAAGGGTTAAATTATTGTTTTGTTAATTGTCTGGACTTAGAAAAGTGATGGAGAAAATATTAATAATACAGATTAAACTTAAAAGTGTGTCCCTACATACATTTTTTTCCCCCAGAGAGTCAGTTGTTAAACATTTATCATCACATCCCTGGTGCTTATTCAAGGCTGGGGAGTTGGGATTTTTTAATGTTTATTTTTTATTCTGGAGCTCTCCTCAACAGAAAAGAAAGACAGCATGGTTTAATGGAAAGAATACTAGATTTGGTGTCACAGGTTCTGAGAATGAATTCTGGTTCTCATTTGTTACCCATGCATCCTTGTAATTTCTCTTCTACGGATCTTATTTTCTTCTCTGTAAGATGAGAAGCTAGAGTACAACATCCTTCGCATCTCTAGATCCTATGATTATACTTATATTATTATATAGAACCATAAGATACAATTCCAGCCCTAACTGCTTTCAAACTAGATATTCCACTCAGGATCTTGGTCAGTGTCCAGAGCTGTAACAAGAAATTTACAACTTTTGTACCGAAGGCAGATTCTATGAACTGCATTTGTTACAGGTAGCATGAAGTTTGCCCCCTCTTCTAGGGTAAAGAGGACCTCATGTGGGAGAAACAAAGACCCTGGGACACCAGTTGCTAGGCTGCTACTGGGCTGGCTGGCTGCCACAGAGTGGGGGCAGGGAGTGAGTTGAGTATGGCAGCATAGGAGGATAAGCTCACTCTCAAGTCTCAGCCCTCTTATCTGGCAGCTTCCAGTTTTAAGGAATGATTCCTCCTAACTAGGTTCTAAAGTCTGGTTGTTTTCATGTACTCACCCCACCTTTGTTATGGGTTTGAGTGAGTTTAGCACTTTCCCTTGCATGACTAGTGCCTGAGGACAATAGGATCCCTGTTAACAAAGCATTCTTCTTCTCTGCTGAACTTTCAGCTCTTTTTTTAAATCACTGAAAACTTCATTTCCCCTCCTTTTTCTCTCACTCATAATTCCATTGTTTCTGAAAATCAATGACCGGGGATTTCATAGCACAAAATGTAAAACCCAAGTCTCCTCATACCTGCTCCAATTTTGCCTCTCATCAAAACATTGACCTTCGCCTGCCACAAAAATGTGAACCAGCTAGGAGAGCCTATCCCTAGAGACCTACAATAGCATTTTAGAACCAGAAGAAACTTTAGAGATGACCTAGCCCTGCCTCCCTCATTGTAAAGATGAGGAAACTGAGGCCTAAGGAAGGGAGTTTCTTCCAAAGGTAACCCAGCAATGTATGAGCAGAGCCAGGAGTTGAACCCTGCTGGGACAGAAGACCTTCCCATTTTCTGTGTCTCAATCCTGTTCCCACCTTCTGCCTTCTCTTCTGCATGTATAAGGCTCCAGCACTCTCATGTTGCCCTCAGATAGTCAAATCTGCCTTTGCTCAAATGTCCCAACTGCTCAATGATTCCCTTAGTAAGAAGCCTTGGGACTGTTGCTCAGTCTCTCAGCTCTAATTCGTCTTGTTTCTCTCATATCTTAACTTTCACTGGATAGTAATACTATTGTCTCCCAGTCTCATCAGCTTTGAAAAGGCAGTGCTAGATTTAACAAGATCCCATAAAGTTTCCCAATACCAACAGCTTTTCTCCTCTGACCTCCCCCTCTTCTGTGTTGCAATGTTCCCTGTCCGGTTTCATTGCAAAGATGCTATTTTTATATACTTTACATTAGGCTCAGACTGACTACCGTATATGTGAATCACCTGATTACAGAACACTTCCATGACTGGTTCTAGTATATTAACAAGCTAAATAAGACATGAGAACAATACCTGCATTGTGCAGGGATATTACCTGGTTTGGATGTGTTGTTAGGTGAAAGACAGAAGTCTCAAGGGCTGTATTTGCCCTTGAGGAACCTAAACTCCAAGCTTAACTCATTCCATTCTCAAATTCTTTACACATCATAACATGTCAGAGGTTGACAAGGCCTGTTTTGTCTTCCAAATATTGCCTTCCTAGGGCTAATTCAATTAGTGTTTCCAAGCAAAGTTCCCCGTGCTGCCCCTTCTTCTCCCTCCCACCCCCAACAAATAAGGGAAGGGCTGTATGTGTTTTGGAAAATCCATGTTTTAATAACATCAAGTGATTTTTTTTCTTTCTAGAAAAGGAACTTGCCCTAATGGACAGTCATCTGAATTTAGAGTAAGGATGCTTGGGTTCAAATCCTGCTTTGATATTTGCTACCTGTGTGATCCTAGTCAAATCAACTAACCTCTCTGGTACTCAGTTTCCTTGTCTGTAAAAATTTGTGTTAGACTGGGATCCCTGCCAACTCCCAACCTGGAATTCTGAATTTTCTATTTCAATATGGCAGCTTTGCATAGTCACAACATGCTATGAAACCCTTTCATAAGCAAAATTCTCTTCAGTTAGAAAGGAATAAAGTAGTACCTCCATTGCTAGACCATATCCCTACACCCAACACCCAAATGCAATTTGTATTAAAGATTTCAACTGTCACATCCCAAGACCAAAGCATGTAAAATACATTTGAAAAGCAGTGTAATGCAGTGTCAAGAGTGTAGGATTTGTAGGAAGAGGACTGGGGTTTGAACATCAGCTCTGCCGCATACTGCCTAGATAATCTTGGACAAGTCATTTAACCTCTAGGGACCTCAACTTCCCCATCTGTAAAGAGAGTGAACTGACCTGGGTGATTTCTGAGGTTCCTTCTAGTTCTACATCTATGAGTTTAAATGTCTCATAGTTTATCCATATCAGAGTCAAATCATGTCCTCTATGAGCTAGTAGATGCTGCTTCACTGACCCCCCAAGTATGTCATTCTCATTCCCAGATCTAAGCTTTGCTCATGCTGTTTTCTTTGCCAGGAGATTTTTCTATTTGTCCAAATTCTGCCCTTGACATACAGCTTGGAAGTTGATGAATTAGTGTTGAGACATTAAGCAACAGGCCCAAGGCTTCTCCCTAAGGGGTTCATTGGGCAGTTGGGACATTTGAGCAAAGGCATATTTGGGTAACATGAGAATGCTAGGGCCTCATACATGCAGAAGAGAAGGCAGAAGGTGGAAGCAGGATTGAGACAGAAAATGGGAGGTTCTTCTGTCCCAGCAAGGTTCTACTCCTGGCTCTGCTCATACATTGCAGGGTTACCTTTGGAATGGATCCTTCTTCAAGTTCCAACTCAAGACTAATTTCATTTAGGAGGTCTTTTCTGATCACCCTCAGTTCAGAGTAATCCAACAAACATTAAAAAGTTGCTATGTGCAGAGCTCTGTTCTAGGCATAAGGTGAGATACCAAGTTGAATAATACATGGCCCCTGATCTCAATTCCAGTAAAATGCATAATATATGGACACCAATACTTAAGAAATAAATGAAAAATTAGTAATAAATTTCTAGTAAATTAGAAAGATAGCACTGGGGAGGTATGGATAAAGTACTGTTGGTGATTGGAAGAATGAGTTATCAGATAAAGCTTTATGGGGGAGATGGCATCTGACCTGGGCCATGGAGGATAAGATCACGACAATTTCTACTTTTGTGAAGAAAGTATAGCAGAGAAACAAGGATGGAATGAAAATTCTTTCAGTAATTTTGTGAGACCTGGACATTTTTCCAATAATGAAAGTGTAAGTACTGCTCCTTTTCTGTTTGGACATTTTATTTGCCAAAAAAGGGCAGGAAAAGGAAATATGAGTGAGAAAAACAGCTTGAGATAGTGTTGGGAATGTGAGAGAAATAGTGCCTCAGTTAAATGTGTTAAGGGGACTTTTTTGAAAGCAGCCCAGAAACAAAATCACTAACTGAAGGTGCAGGGTAGACATAGATAATATACATCTCATTTACATATGACTATTTTCAGTGTTTTGAAGGTTATGACTTAAGAAACTACAAATCAAAGAACTATTTGAGGATGACGGGAAAACTGTATGCTCTTGGTTTGTGTTACACCTGCTAGAATTCTGGATTTGGGGTGTCTCAAGCTGAATTAGAGATTAGACACTACTACTGAGAGTCTGATCTGAGAGGTTGGAGGATGAGAAGATGAGAAACGCAAGAAGGAAAGAATGAGAACACATAGTTAAGGGGGAAAGCAGCAAAAGAGAAAGTCTCAGGTACTTGGAAGCAAAGCAGAGAAAGCTACTTGAGTAGGTTCTGGGAGCTGTTTTGATTGGAAGAGAGCTCTGAAGCTGCTGGGAGCTCATTGGACAAAGCAGAATTCCTCCTACTGTGTGAAGTTAGAAAGTCTTTTTCTGTCCTCAGTCAGTCTTCAAAACTGTAGATGGCACTAAAGAGTAATGTAGATCAAGCCAACCAACCTCATAGAATGAAACCTGATGGGGTAGAAAAAGCACTAGAGTATAGACGAAGGAGGGAGGGAGGGAGCCAGAGGTGGTCAGTTCCAACTCCAACTTTGCTGCTGACTAGTTGTGGTTCCTTGGGCAAGTCATTAATCCCCTCTGGACCTCAATTACCTCTTCAATAAAATAACTGGGTTGAATAAGGTTGTATGCTGAGCCTGATCCAGGCTATCTAATGCTTAAGGTTTAGAAATGGAATGGAATTAATCACATCTTAATGGCTCGAACAGTTAAATAATGAGGTTTACTTAGCATGGAAAGAATATTCAGTAAGGAGAGAGCATTGATTCAGTTGGGCCAAGCTTCCCTGCCAGTGTTGGCCACGCTGGTCTGGTGATCAGAAAACTGAGGGAGGAGCTGCAGAATTCCCCCAGGCTGGCTTTTGTATTTAGGCAACCAAGAAACTGGCTCAAGCCTTATTCCCCTGGACCAATTAAGTCTCAAGGGTAGTTTTAATACCTTTTAAGGAAAAACTAGACTAGCTTTCATGAGGTAGACTATGAGGATGATGTTTCTATCACAGAACAGATGATCTATAAATTCTCTACCGAGTCGAACATTCTACTATTTTATTTCTAATATTACTTTAAATCATTTTAAGATTCCTTAGGAGAGGAAAAACAACCCAGAGCATCAAAAAACTACAGTCCATCAAAAAGAATGGGTTCTAACAGTAAAAGAATTAGTTACATGTAACACCTTCTTTAGCACATTCACTACACTTTTATGAAGTACCTAGGGGTTACAAAGGCATGATGTTTGACCTTGGGGAATTAAAAAATGGAATGAGAAATAGCCCCTGACTTCAGAGAGTTTCTAATCTTGGAGGAAAGATTCCACCAACCTATTAAAAGTACTTTGGAAATGATAAAGTTCTATGAAATGGGAACTTTTTCTTTTTACGTGGATTATAATGCCATGAAATAGTCGAAAATAGAGCTAAAAGAGACTGTAAAGATCAACTATACCAACTTCCTCATTTTATTATTAATAATAATAGTAGCTAGTATTCAAAATACTGTCTTAAGGTTTGCAAAGCACAATGTGTGTCATCTCATCTGCTCCTTATAGAAGCCTTATGAAGAAGCAGGGTTATCTCCATTTTAGGGATAAGAAAACTGAGGCTAGAAGTCACTTGCTCAAGGTCACACAGGGAGTAGAGGGAAAAATAGAATCATAGTTTGAACTGGAAAGGACTGCAGAGATTATTTACTCCACCTCTCTCATTTTACAAGGGAGAAACTGAGGAGGCTCAAACAAAGCCTAAGAACAAAGTAGATTCTGAAAGATCTTGGATTGGGTTCATTGTTTTGGTGCTGAGGGGGAAGGGCACTTGTAGCTGGATAGATGACAGGAGACCTCGTACAATTAAAGGAAGAAAGACAAAGCCCTATAGAAGTGAATGAAGTCAAAATTGACTCCATTGCCTAGAATTACCCTTGCTGGCTCATTTCCCAGGGGATTTCATTTTATAAACCTGTGGAAGGTGAAAAGGGCTCAGTTATCTAGTTTTTAATGTACTATACAAACTAAGCAACCTTAGAGATTGAGTGTTTCCCAGATACTAAGAATCAAAAGGAACCAATGTTATGGTGGAAAATTTGGAACTGGGACTCATACTGATCAAACCAAAGAGTTAGGTAAAAAAAAAAAAAGAAAGAAACTCTCAACAAAAGGGCATGTATTAGTGTCCCCTTCTGGCAGAAAAGGAAACCAGGGAACTAGAGAAGTAAAGTCACTTTCACAAGGTCACAGAGTTAGTGGAAGAGCAGGTACCACAGCCCAAGTTTTTTAACTTTCAGTTCAATGTTCTTTTCATTAGACCAAAAAAAAAAAAAAAGCCAATAACCCAAGTTTCTGAAACAGCTTATTTCTTCCTTTTTTTTTTCCTAGTATTTTATTATTATTATTATTATTTGTAGGCCTGTCTATGTGGCTCTCAAGTTTAAATGCTGCCATATTTAAGGGAAGCCAGAATGACATACTTGAAGGGATTTTGGATTTGGAATCAAGAGATTAAGGGTTGCTGGTTCTGACCCTATCTATGTGACCTTGGAAGAGATAGTTGGCTTTCCTGAGCCTCTGTGTCATCCTCTACTGAATGAAGATTATCAAATTTCTGTAGTGAGAAAATTGGTTTAACTAGTCTATGCAAAAGAAATGTGAGCTGTTATTATTAAATCCTAAATGGAAGATATATCAATTGACATATGGCAATTTTTATTCTTCTACACATTGACCCAAAGGAAACCCAAGAGGTCATCTGATCCATTTCAGAATGGGGCCTAGCACCAGACCATTTCAGAGATGTCACATTTTTCTTAAAAATTTCTAGTTGTTAATTCCTGAGACTCTTTTGACAAAGATCATTGAATTAAAGGACCATATATTGAGGAAAAATAGTGTAGCAGTTGAATGCTGAACTGGGAAACTGGAAGAATCCAATCTTATCTCACAGATTTACTATCTGCATGGCCCTGGGTAGAGGTCATTTAACATCTCTGGTCCTAAGTTTATATATTAAATAATGAAGACAGATAGATGTGCCTGCAAAATGAGAAGGCTGAACTTGATGATTCCTAAGGTCCTTTCTAGCTACAAATCTACGGCCCTATGCATTTTGGTTTTTCAACCCTTAGTTTCTTCAGTTGTAAACTGGGGATAATAGCTATGGAACTTACTTTAAAGGGTACTCATGAGGTTTCATTATGTTAATGTATATAAAACACCTTGCATTTTTGTAAGGATTTTTTTATTATTATTATCAGTATTAGCTTTGTCGTGTTCGTCCTTCATTGCTGAAGAACACCATACCATCAGAGAAATGATGACATGACTTGCACTTGACTGTTTTGAGTGAGGGAGAGCTGTGCAGGTCACCATCCTCACTTCTCCTCCAGAGTCATCTGAATCCAGTGACCTGATATTCCTCAGGATGACTGGAAATGGCCCAGGATGCACTGGGAGAGTGGCAAATGACTATTATAAATACCCCTTATTCAATCTTAGTCAAGATGTGATCTTTCCATGTCTGAAGGACCCTACCCAGAAGAGAAATAATGAAGATAGATTGATACAGCATTTATTATCTCAGAGGGTAGTGTGGTGATCCTTATATTAAACAATATTTGCTAAGTACTCACTTACAAATGAAATGTGTTGGGTAGAATGATTGCATAAGCAAATCAGAAATACTTGGACCTTGGTCATAAGATGTTCAGAATTACATAGAAGGCACTGAGTGTCCCTGAGTAGAAGGAGTATGATGAAATCAGGCATGATAGCTTGTGGCATTCTTCTTTTCATTCTAGAAGACAGGAAACAAAGGATGAAGATAGAGAAAAGAGAGGTTAGGTCTGGGGCAAGGGCTACAGGAGAACTGGAAGGAGACTTTGAGATGACTCAGTCCATACTGATATTTGCTAGTTGTGTGATTATGGACAGGTCACCTGGGCTTTATTTGCAATGTCTATGAAATGCAGCTGCTCTTTGTCTTATGGAGTTGTTGGAGGGAGAATATTTTGTACACCTTAGAGGTTACATAAAGAAGAACCACTACTACCTTTTCGTATTTTTACAGCAGACAGTCTAAAGCTGAATAGGGTTGACACCTTTACTTAACACATTTCAGTAGAATGTCCAGTCCTTGAGGGCAAGCACTGTTTCAGTCCGTGGACCTCTAGGGTCTAGCATAGTGTCTAGCAGATAGATAGTTGTTGCTTAATGAATAGTTGTTGGCTTGATTTAACTTGAATTAAATCAGAGGGCAGCAGTAAAGGGAGGTAATTGTGGGGCAATACAAGGAAGAACAATTAGAATTGTCCAATAGTGGGGGTCAGTTGCCCCACTGGATAGGGAGAACCTTGTCACAGGAGATACCAAGCTGAAGCCTATAAGGATTTCATGGATTGTCTGGGAGAGATAGAATTGGATTGGATGACCTCCAGGAGTCCTTAACTACTTTGCAGACTTCATGATTCTGGCAAGCCTCCTTCCTTAGAGGAACCATCTCACTTACTCCATAAAATCTTCTGTAGTAGCATAGTACATCTCAATTTGCTTGTACTTACTACCCTCCTTGCAAGGAGTCCCTGGGAGTGAGAGTTGAGAACAGTGGTTCTTAAATAATGGTCTGTGATCCCCTGGAGGGTAATGTGTAGGATATTCTAAATTCACTATACAGATATAGTAATTATGTCTATACAATCAGATGTGTATTTATAATCAATGTTTCATTTTACTAGAGGCAAATCTCTATGTCAACTTCCGTTTACCCTTTCCCCAAGCAGCGTAGAAAAGTTAACTTACCTCTGTTACTATATATGACTATGTCATCCTGTTGTTTCATGATGTCTATGCTTTGTTAGATTGCAAACTAGGGTCAGACTAGGACTACTTTTTGACTTCATATTCACAATGAAGCAGTTGGCATACTGAAGAGCTCTCTGAAGACTTAAGATCTCCGCTTCTCCTTGCAAAGTTATGAGACCTCAAGTTTTGAGAGGGGACAACTTTGCTTGATCTTAGAGTTACATGGCCAGTTCCTTTGGGTAAAATGGCGGCAGGATGAATTGAGTAAATGAACTGGAGTAGGAGAAGCTGAAGTATCAATTAGTAATTTACTAAGTAATTTCTGTGTGTTACTCACTGTGTTAGATGCTGATATGTAGGTATAAGGAATGTCATGATTCTTCCTCAAAATGAGCTCACATTCTAATGACAATAAGTACATATAAAATATATGCAACATAAATATAAAGTTAATAAATACAAAAACATCAAAATAACAAGGTCATTTGAGGAGAGCCCTAATATTTGGAAGACCCAGGAAAAGCTTCATGCAGAAAATGGTACCTGAGTTAGATCTTCAAGGAAAAGAGTAATTACATGAGGTGGAAATAAGGAGAGAGTGTTCCAGGCTTGGGGACAGCCAAGGCTAGAGTGAGGAGATGGAATGTTGTAAGTGAGGAAGACTAGTCTGGCTGGATTGCAGAGTGTAAGCTAAAGAGAGATGTTTATTCTTTACCCCAGAGGCACTGGAGTTGGTTCAGTAGAAGAGTCACATGGTCAACCTGAGCTTAAGGAAAGTTACTTTTGCAGCCGTGTAAAAAGGATAGACTGGAGTGGGGAGAGACTTCAGGCAAGGAGACCAATTAGGAGGCTATTGCAACAATCTAGGGAAAAGGTAGTGAGGGCCTGAAGTAAGGTGGTAGTGGTGTGGGCGGAAAGAAGGGGTTAGATGCAAAAAGTGTTGTAAAGGTAGAAATGACAAGATCTGATAACTGACTAAACAGGTGGGATGAGGGACAATGAGTCATCCAGAACAAACTCAGATTGCCAGCATGAGATATTGCAAGGATGATGGTGCCTTCAACAGAAATAAAGAAGTCTGAAAGAGGGTAGGGTTTAGGGGAGGAGGGGGAAACAAGTTTGATTTTAGATATATAGAATCCCAAGTTGATATGTCTAAAAAAAAAATTGGTGATCTGGCAGTGAAGCTCAGAGGAGAAATTGGGGCTGGATACAGAGATGTGGGAGTCATATGTATAAAGATGATAATTAAACCCTGAGGAGCCAATGAGGTTACCAAAAAATAAAGTAGATAAGGAGAAGAAAACCCAGAATGAAATCCTGGACAGATTTGTAACTGCTCCTAAACTGATGCAAAATTTATATCTTTAACAAGAAATTTTGGGGACAAAAGGGAAGGATCATGGGAAACTGCCCTCAAGGTGAAGTTGTCAAGAGATACAGGGACACGAACAGACCACTCTGGTGGCTGGCCACCTGATTTTCTGGCCACAGTTCTGCTGTTTTGTAGCTCCTTATTTTACCTAATTACTCTTGCTAAACTTAGTTGTTTCTTAGCTACATGAGTGTTAGTGTTGGTCAGTGCCTTCTAGATTTGGAGGCTCTGTGACAAAATTCTAGTCCTTTCACACTAGCTATATTTCTGTTATTTTGTTTTGGGTTCAAAGTACTTTTTATAAATTTCAAAGTGTTGTTATAAATGCCCTGAATAGCAGTCATACTTATATTTCAAATATAAATTTAAAAAAACACCTTTTTTCAAGTGAAATACAAATGATTACTTGTCTTTTTAGACTTTCTCAGTTTTCATATCATCTAGAATAAAATATATAAGGACTATATTAATCAGCCAATATACATTTCTTAAGCACTTCTGTGTGTCAGGCACTGGGCTAAGCACACGGGGATACAAAAAAAGACAAAAGACAGTACTTGCTATCAAGGACCTTTCAATCTACATGAAATAAAAGGGAAAAATGAAAGCCTATTGACAGGGGTGGCTTTGAGACAGAATTTTCAGGGGAATTAAAAGGTCCACCTGCCTTAAACTATCTCCTTCATGAAATTCCCCACTCCTACCAAGCCTAAAATCCCCCACCATTAAAACTAGGGTGTCTGGGGCCAGGAACATAGGCCTGAGAGAGTGTGTCCCAGAATACCAACTCTGGCTACTATTTGTTTTGGGAAGGGACTTGTATTTCAACTTAATTCAGTCTAGACCTCTCTTGATCTTGAAAGGAAGTGAAAACTCTGAGGCCTCGAGACCTACAGACAGGTGACGAGTACGGAGTTCCATTCTAGAACCATTGGTTGCTAGAGGGAAAATGTTTTCAAAACTCAATCTAAATAATCACCCTAATTTTAGGTAAGAGGATTTGGAGGATCAGAATCAAGAAATGGCTCACCCAAGGTCACATATAATTAGTAGCAAAGTTGGAAGTTTTTTGATTGCAAGTCCAGGACTCCTCCCATTACACCACAACTAACCTATCCAGTAGAGTGGAAAAGTACATATGGCTTATAATCAGAGGATTTGAACTCAAATTGGAGTTCTGCTACTAAGTTACAGCATAACCTTGGGAAAGGCACTTAGATTCAAAGTGCCTCAGTTCCCCCTTCTGGTAAATTAAGGAGCTGGGTTAGATGACCTAGATGGTAGAGTGAAAAAAACACTGGATTTTGGGAGAATCTAAGTGTAAATTCTACCTCAGACCTTTAAAACCTACCTCACGTAATTTACTAGTTACCTGACCTTAGGCAAAAATCTCTCAGCCTCAGTTTTCTTATCTATAAAATGGAGATAATAATAGCCCTTACCTCTAGGGCTGTTGTGAGGATAAGCTGAGATAACATATACAAAATGTGCATCAAAACTTAAAATGCTATATGAATGTTTTTCCTTGTTGTTTCAGTCTCAGCTGACACCTGGAGACCCCATTTGGGATTTTCTTGGCAAAGATACTTGGAGTGATTTGCCATTTCCTTCTCCAGCTCATTTTGCAGATAAGGAAACTGAGGCAAACCCTTGCTCAGGGTCACACAGCTAGTAAGTATTTGACATCACATTTGAACTCAGGTCTTCCTGACTCTAGGTCTGGTGCTCTGCATCCCCTATGCCAACTGGCTGCCCTAGTTATTATATGAATGCTAGCTATTATAAAACACTATGATCTCAGTTACCACCGCTTCCCTGAACAGATGAGAATGGGGCTGGGGAGGCCTGAGCTCAGCATTCGGAGAGGCCAGCTTCAAGGAAGGGTGGGGCCACTGCTTTGTCTGAGCCTGTGGATTGCCAGGTGTGGCCACCATTAAAGGTAAGTCCATCCCTGGGGTGGAGGTGGGGGTGACAGGCAGGGGCGAATTACCGTATATGCGTCTCTCTTTTTGCCCCAATACAGATTTACTAACCGAAAAGAAAAATGACGATGGAAATCTGGCCTTGAAAAGGTAAAGGTCTAAAAAGACAATTCAAAGTGAGCATGGGAGGAAAGTGGTGCCAACAGCACAGTCTTTTTTGTTGGGGGGGAGGGGGAGGTAGAAGAGCTGACCTGAGCATTCTTCGGCATGGAGAACTAGAAAGATAGAAAATCCCTTCACTGGAACTACTCTGCAGTCAAAGGCTGGCTTTACCCCAGGCACTGGGAGGTTGAATGATTAGCTTCGGGTCCCACTTCGGGAGGTGGGATTTGAACCCAGGCCTCAAGAGATTAGACTCTCTAGTCCTTCGGCCCGCGGGAGAAACAGTAAGGAAAACAGATTTAGAATTTGCAGATCATTAGATCTAATCCCCTCATCCTTCAGACAATGAAACCGAGTTTTAGGTGATGTTCAAGGTCACACAGGTGACTCTAGTCAGGATTCTAACCCAGGCCCTTTATCGCTAATCCGATGCTACTTCCACGACACCCTTCAGGTGACATTGGAGAAAACTCGGCTGGACAGCTGTCCCAATTCCTAGGGCAAGTAGGAGGCTCCGGTTAGGGAGAGCGAACTCTGACCCAGCAGAAGACCACTCTGGTCCTCCCAAGTAGAAGGGGCCTGAAAAGCTAAGCTCCTCCCCCTTGCCCCTCCCGTCCCCCATTCCCCACCCCCAGCTGGGTGGGCGGGCCGAGCGGTGGCCCCTCCCCCGCCGCCGTGCCGGGTTGCTGGGGAGCTAGCTGTTCAGTGCGCTCATTAAGCAGAAGCTGCCCCACGCCGCCCCCTCCGCTTCGGGACACCTGGGGCAGGAGGCGAGCGAGCGAGCCGGGAGGCCGGGCCGCAGTGTCCTGCGGGGACCGGAGAGGCCCGGGGCGGGGTCAGGGTAGCGCAGCGCCGCGATCCCAGGGACCCGCGGCGTGGGGAGCCGAGCCCCGGGCTGGGAGAGCGGAGACCAGTGCAGGTCGGGACCCGCGCAGAAGAGCTGGGCGCATCTGCCCTCACCTCGGGCCGGGCTGGAGATGGCAGGCGCCCGCTCGCCCTGTGAGTCCCGCGGCTCGTGCGCCCCCTCCCTCCTCCTCCTCTTCCCCTCCTCCCTTTCACTCCGCTCTTTTCTCCTTCTTCCCTCTTAGCTCCTCTGCCTTTGTGTGGGTTTTGCTGCAGCCCCCTCCCCACCCACGGGCCCCAGCGCCCTCCTCCGTCCGTCAGTCCCTCCGCCCTCCTTTGTGGAGCCGCCCGCAGCCGCCGCAGCCGCCCTTGAGCCCGGCCGGCCCCCGCCGCAGCCTCTCTCCCTCGTTGTCTCCGAGAGGACGCACCTCCGCCAGTCTCCCCCGCCCCCGCGGACCCCGGCTTCGGGGCGCATCCGGAAGGGGGAGCTGCCCCTGGGGGTTGCCGCCCCTTGGGGTTGCCTGACCTGCTCCCTCGGGCCGGGCTCCATCGGCGCCCCCCGCCGCGCGCGGGCGCTCAGCTTTGTGTCTCCAGCTCCCCCGCCCCCTCTTCCCCACCCCTTTTTTCCTCGGGCTTTGCTCCGCTCCCGGAGCTCTCTGCGGCCGCGGCTCCCCGGAGGCTCCCGGTGAGGGGCCGCGGCGTGGGTGGGGGTCCGGTCTCGTGGTCTTCCCCTGCTCCCCAGGGCCGGCGGGCAGCCTGCCTGCCTGCGCCCGGGCGCTAAGGGCTGCGTCAAAGAGCGCGCCGCCGCCGCCGCAGGTGACAGGCTGGGCTGGGAAGTTCTCCCATCCCCCTTCCCTTCTCACCCTTCGCCTCTCTGCGCCCTACAGAGATGGACCGCGATGCCGCCCGGAGAGACCACCCCGGAACGCTGATGGAAGCCCGGGCTGAGGCCAGCGGGGACGCCCAGCCGGGGGGCAGCGGCGGCAACGCGGACGGCGAAGAGCCCTCGGCTGCAGCAGATCCCGGTGCCCATCCCCGATCGGAGAAGATGCCGGAGCCCAGCACGAACGTGGCGGCGGCTGCAGCGGCAGCCCCCAAGGGCAGTCGGGCAGTGCCCACTCGGAGCGTCAGGGACCCCAAGCTGGTGCACCAGCGCTTCCTGCGGCGCAGCGTGGTGGACTCGGACCAGGAGGAGTTGCCGGGTTTGGAGCCCCCGGAGCCGGAGCCTTCCCCGCAGCCCCCGCAGCCGCTGCGCAAGGTCCTGCTGCTCTCCAAGACGCGCCGGCTCATTGCGGAGCGGGCTAAGGGCGGAGGGGCGCGCGCGGCGCCCGAACTCCCCGGGACCCCACTGCCACCAGCAGGCGCCCCGGTACCCGAGGCTGCCCGAGAGGCGAGCCCAGGCCCCGGCAGCCAGGGGGATGGAGCGGCCGCTGCCGGCGCAGTCGTCTCTTCGGCCGCGGAGAGCAGCCAGGATGTGGAGAAGAAGGAGGCCGTCACAGAGGCGGCCTCGGCGGCCCCGACCGAGGTGAAGTCTGAACCTGGGCCCACCAAAAAAGAGGAGCCTGAGGAGGAGGAGGAAGACGATGAAGACGACTTGAAGGCGGTGGCGACCTCCCCAGATGGCAGATTCCTCAAATTTGATATTGAGTTGGGTCGAGGCTCCTTCAAGACCGTCTACAAGGGGCTGGACACCGAGACCTGGGTGGAAGTGGCCTGGTGTGAACTTCAGGTAATCATTTCTTACTTTGCCTATCGTGGTGGACCAGCCCCACTCTGCCCCACTCCTCTCCACCCCTTCCACTCCCGCTCCTGGCAGCTTCGCCCCCCTCGGCTACCCTAATCCCTCCCTTGGGCCATTGCTTGTGCATCTCACAGCCTGAGGCCTGGTTTGATCATTCTGTGGGTTAACTGGAAAGCTTCCTTAAAGCCACCTTCGGGGTATTGGGAAGGGACCTGATAATGCTTTTACGTGACTTTACGTTCCTTGTTGTCTCATAGACCCCTTTCCTGTTTGGATCTTGAGGCCATGGGTTCGGTTTCTGTCTGGGCAACATAGTTTTTTTGTCATAGAAGTTACTGAATGACTAGTCAGTCGCTAGGGAAGGAGCGTGCCACCTGCCATATTAAACTAGAAACTTCTGGGGTTTTAGCAAGGGTTTAGCATCATTTTTTGTTTATAAAAAACTAAAACGCCAGAATTTTAGCTATTAGTGTGCTGGTTTGAAAGGAGAGCTCCAACCCTATTAGGAATACCCACCCAAAGAGGTTTGTCTCAGATTATTTAGCATTGGGGAACTAGGTGCCAAAGATATACTCCTAATTCCAGTTGTTTTTTATTTCCCTGGAGAAGTCGCTGATGAAGTAGAATATGGCAATTGGATAAAGGTGTCAAGGCCATTGGTTTCTTAAATGGATTCGTGAATGTTGAAGGTCTTGAAACAGAATCATAGGAGATGTGAGTTTAAAAGTAAGGACCATCCCTGGGCATGATTTTTTTATAAGTTCGCCACACATTGTCTGTGCCTGCTCAATATGCTACAGGATTATATAAAGGCAACATCAAAGGGCATTTTTTGGAAGCCTTGGGATCCAATTGTCTAAATCTCTATTTTATCGGTACCTAATAGGAAAGAACTGCAGTAGTCAGCCATTCTGGGTTTTTGTAGTCTAATTACCCCTGGGATTTCTGTAAACTATTATTTGAACTGGGATCTAGACCCCAGTGACACCAAGGCAAAAACTTCAAGAGTGAATTCCAGGTCTGATGCAATGCCCAAGAAAGATAGTCCTTAGTGCCACCTAGGCTAATTTTTGATAATCTTGCAGGCTACTACTTGGGTACCAGAAATATGATTGAGCTATACCACATCAATCCCTGTGTCATCTAGATATGTTGCTTGAGGAAACTTAGATGTAATTGGGGAAGTCTTGTCTAATTCAGTTACACTGAGGTTCCAGGGCTTGAGTCTTTCTCTAGAAATTCAGAGTATAGTTCTTTAGTTTCTTTCTATCTCACGCATTTTTTCAGTTGATTTTTTTTCTTTTTCAATACAAATTTACAAAATTCTGTCTGCTAGAGTCGGGGGTGGGGTGGGAATGAGCCCTATCTGTTCTACCTTAGCTTGTGTGTACTGCTGAGTTTGGCAGCTGCAGAGCCAGCAACTTGGAAGCTGGTCAGGAAAAAAAGACAAGTCAGGAAGGCCGCAGTGTGGAGGAGCCTGAAGCCCAAGGCAGCCACTCTCACCAGTTGTTCAGTAAGCAGTGACTTTGGTTGGATGAGAAGACAAGTCAAAAAAGAAAAACTTTAGGAGGGAGAAACAAGAGGGTCTTTACACAAGAACTTGTATCATTTTAATACTAGTGATTTCTGAATCATTGTTGCCCTTTCTTCTTCACTGTCCTCCCCCCAACTTTTCCCTGCCTGCCAGATAGCTTGGCATTGTGCTGTACATATAGCAGGTACTCAGTCAATTGAGGCTTATTTTGTAGGTTATAGAACAGGTCTGGGTTCAGGAGGGACAAAGTTTGAAAGGTGAAGGCCTTGCAACTAAAGGAGGTGGTTAATTCCCTTTCTCTAAAAAACTTTTAACCAAAGGTAGCCAGCCATATTTCTGGAAGTCTGAAGGACCATGATAGGTGATTTAGAGGTCATAAGTCCAGTGCCCTCATTTTTCAAATGAGCAAATTAAAACCTGAGGCATAAAGTCACTCTGGTAGTAAGGGACCTTAAGTTTGTCTGGTCAAACTTCTCTCAAAGTGGTCTGACCAAAGTCTCACAGGTAACAGTTGGCATTGTTCAGAGGCTAGGTCTTCTAATTCCAAACCCATCCCCTCTTTGCACCATATAGACATCGATGCTTCCCCTTAAAGCAGAACGGTAAACTAAATGAAGTTTCAAGGTCATTTTCTAATGAAGGAAGGATACCATAGGATTCTTTTTTTTTTTTTATTGTGAACTTAAGAGCCAACATCTTGGATTCTTTTTATAGGTAGGAAGGTAGTAGGGTGGTGGTGTAGATCATAAAATATTTCAGTGCCTGCCAGATGCTGTGTGAAATAAAGTCTGAGGTATAGTGGTTGCCCTCTAGTAGCTTAGAGATTTAAAACTGGAGAAAATGATGTTAAAAAAACATAAACATGCCAACAAAAACCACTCTACCATTATAAGGTGGCTAGGATTAATGCCAGGTGAGAGGTGCACACAGGAAGTTTTGTTGGAATTCAAAGAAGGGAGAGTTCAGTTCTACTGGTCTGGTCAGGGAAAGTTTTTTTTCTTTTTTTGGAGGAGGTGGAATTGGAGTGGGGCCTTGAAGGAAGATAAAGAGAGGTTTTTGTATTTAGTCCAGAAGATGATAGGGAGTCATTGGAGTTTATTGGGTAGGGGGATTGACGTGATTAGACCTGCCCTTTAGGAAAATCACTTTATCTGTTGAATGGAGGATGGATTGAGGGAAGGAGAGATGAGGCAAGCAACAGGCTGTTTTACTAGTCTGGGTGTGAGATGATGAGGGCCTGCACCACAGAGGGGTAGCATTGTCTGAAAGAGAGGAATAGCTGCACCATGGAGAGATGCTGCAAAAGTGAAATTGACACGCCTTGAAAGCAGATTGGGTGACGAGGAAAGGTGAGAGATTCCTGAGTAACTTAAGATCTTTTTGAGTGGAGCAGAGGAAAGGTTTGCTTAGGGGAGTAATAGGAGATAAGATTGGAAGGACCACATTATTAGAGGGTCAACTTAAGGTATTTTGACTGTTCTTTTGGCAGTGAGAAAGTGTTCGAAGGGAGGAATGACACGATGAAAACAGTATTTTAGGGATATGAACCTGGCAGCATATCTCAATGGATTGGAGGGAAAGTTGAGGCGAACACTTGAGAGTTTTCTGGAATCTGATGGAGGTGTTAAGATTATTGGCAGTGGGAGCAGGAAACAGGACCGATGAGAGCAACATTGTGGAAGAAGGCTCAAAAGGACTTACTATTTGACTGTGGAGAGGAAAGATGGTCAAAGATGTCTTCAGAAGACCCACGAAACCAAGCAAATAGAGCCACGGCTGGCTAGATTAGGGAAGTTAAGAGAAGGACCTGTTTTTGAAGGAAAGATGATGAATTTAGTTTGGAATGTGATGGGAGAATAATTTGGTGGAATTGACTTGCAGGAAGTTGGAAGAGATAATCCACCGATTGGGGAGCCAAAAGCATAGAAAGTGATAATTGGGACTCAGGAATTTTTTAGAGAATTAAAAAAAAAATTTTTTTTAAAGAAACTATCTTAACATAAATATTTTTAAAATGTGTTTATGATCAGTGATATAATATTGGTAATAACATTGAGTAGGTGAAGGTCAAATGGCTACTATGATAAAAGTTTTTTTTTTTTAATTGGATTACATATAGTCTAGTCTTTCTGCTCATTAAAAAGTCTTTTGCTTTTATGTAGTTTTTCAGGTTTGGAGATTTTGTTGACTTAAATATAGATCAGTGAGTTCCAGATTCCCTTCATTCCCCCAGAGCTTTTAATCTTTGGTCCTCCAGAACATTCCCATCTATAATTACTCTCTTTAATTTTTTCAACCATTCTTAAGTTTCTCATTATCTTTCCACAAATTGGTAGAGACTTTTGAAGAGTATACAGATTCTTAAACCAGAAGTGAAGAATGTTTAACTGTATAATATGTATGTATTATATATGTACATGTAATATATATTCCCCTCAGTCCCATGAATAAGGAAGAAACCAATTTTTGTGCTGAATTAACATGAACACAGGTATGATGATACTTCCTTTGTCACAGGAATAAGTTTTTTGTACAACTGAATTTTCTAGATAACTGAAGCTTAACCCTTTAAGCAGCAACTCTAGGTCTTTAAATATTTGGAAGGTGTGTGTGTGTGTGGTGGTATACGTATATACCTCCACACACACATATACATATACATACACACATACGTACACATATATGCATATTATGTGTATGTATGTATATTTTCCCCCATCTTGTTAAGTATAAGACATTGAATATAATTTAACACTTTGTTGACATCCCAAGATCCCATGATCAATAATTTTCTGTTGCGTGTGTAGTGTTTGGTGATGCCTTTGAAAGTCATAGAAGTGGGGAAGGCTGCTTGACCAACCCTAAAAGATCTTCAGACTCTTATCAAATTGATACTTTAAAGATGCCCTCTCTTTCATTCCAATTTATTTTAGCAGTGACCTGTGGAGAATAGTATTAATTCATTTGCTTGCTTCTTGGCTCTTCACCTATCTCCAATCTGCTATACAAGTGGAAACTGTGCATCCATCCTTGTTAGAATTGTGACAAATATGAGAGAAAATGGACTATGATTTGGGGCTTATGGGGTTCTTCTAGGAGAAAAAGACATGAATTTGTGAATTTTTGTGTGTGATATCTCTTGGCTACTTAGGGTTTTTTTTTTCTTTTTGGTTTGCTTCTGGTTCTCCCTTGTGAAAAAGATAGTTATAATACAAGTGAAGTTTGGCTAAAGCAAGATATTATTGTAGAAAGAAATGACAACTAATCTTGAAATAGGGCCAGCAGTGGAAGCTTAACAAAAAAAAATTAGAGATCATGTACTTGGTCGGCAGTGTGTTGTAGTAGTTCAAGTAGGATTTGGTATCAGAAAAATCTGAGCAGACACTTACTAGCTGTGTGACCCTAAGAAAATTTCTTAACCTTTCTGAATCTCAGTTTCCTCATGTATAAAATAAAGGGGTTGGAATTGATGGCTTCTGAGGTTCCTTGCAGTTCTAAATCTGTGATGCTATAAACTATCTCTTCCATACCTTCTTCAGTTACTTAAAATTCCATTTCTCAAACTTCCATGTACACCTACAGCTCCCTTTATCTCTTCCTCTCCCTTCTTCCCTTTTGATCCACCTATTGACAAGAGTAGTAGACCTTCAAGTCAAGTCCTTCGGTTGAGTCTCATTTCTGCTACATATTAGCTGTGTAACCTTCAAATCATGTACCCCAAATAATGCTGATTATGCAAGCACTACTGTGCCACAGAGTTGTTAAGAAAACACCCTAAACTTAAGTGCCATCTAAATGGGAGTTTATTTTTCAATGCATAAGAAAAGCAGTGATTTTCTAAAAAATGATTACTATTGCAATGGGAATTCTTTCCATCAAAGCAGATCACAAACTCTCTAGTCTTTAGGAGATCGTCAGGATTTGTTTTGGCCAAAACATTAATCATCCCGTGGCCAGTCTTCTGCTTCTGAGCTTCTCTAAACCTAGCGCATTTATTCCTCAGATGACAGACTCACAGTCTCTTGCCAGGTTTGTCCTCAAGGACTTTCCAGTTTGGGTAGACTTGGTAAAATTTGGGTCTTGCTCACACAGCCTTGGAGATCCTGGGGTTACCTCTGAGCATTAGATGAAGACTTTAGCAGGGATGGGTGGTTTTATAATAATAATGATAACGATGATTGTCATTTTTATTTATTAATAATTACTACTATAACTTCTGATCTGTCATATGATTAAAAGAGTGGTTTCTGGAGCTCTATACTTCATTACTTCTCCATTCAAATGTAACTGGGACTGCCTAATTCTCCCCCTCCCCCCCCTCGCCCCTTTACTTCAGATGTGGAAATTACTGGGGAACAGCCACTCTTTGAGACTGCTCAGGGCAAGAAATCTTTCTTGGTGCCCATGATGACATTATTTTGGAACCTGGGTGGCAAGCTCTAAATTATTCAGGGCATTAATGGTTTATTTCAGCTTCTTGCTTACCTTGTATTTGTAGTAACTCTTAAAGTTTGCAGAGCCCTTTTGTGTGTTTTCTTTGATCCTCGTATGTTCTTTTAATTTTAAATAGCCATTTATGTGGCACTAGTTTACAAGTCTTACATAACTCATCACCACACAAGTAAGTGGGGTTTCCAGAACTGCTTGCTTGCAACCCAGTTGCCCATAAAAAAACAACTCAAATTGTCATTGCTGTCCTATTTTCCTGTTCCTCTAGTTGTTTTATTTGTTTTTCTTTCAGAGCTCTGTAGGATATATCTTTGGTCTTCTGTATGCTTGTCTTCTTAATATTTTGTTTGATTTTCATTGGTGCTTAGTACCATCTTTGGTGAATTTAACAAGTCTAGCTTAGCTTCCTTTGGACTCTTTCTCTGCTCTTTGATTAATTTCTTTCTGTTCCACCCACTTTCTTTAGCTTCTGGGGTGCTCTTTCTCCCTACTTCCAGTTACCCTACTAGTTTAGGCCCCTATCTTGTGGACAATTGAAATAATATCTTAACTGATCTCCTTTCTTCAACCTCTCCTTCACATTACTGCCAAAACAATCTTCCCACTGCATAGGTCTGATTAGATCATGAGGGGAAAAGTTCAAGGAAAAATTCTTGCATATCCAAGCTCCCCCTGGTCTGTTCCTGCAACTGTTATCCTTGGGACTGTCCTTTCCCCACAGGGTTCTTCCTGGTGCCTCACTCTGTATTTGTTATTCTTTGTCTCTCTTGCCTGGGTTGCCATCAGTTCTTGGTTCCTTTTCTCCTTCGTATCTTTCCAAGGTGCACTCCTTGGAGGGCAATTTGATTTTTCAGCACGATTTTGTGATGACCAGCTTTATGCTGGTTCTCCTCCTCTGTCACCTTTGCTGACTCTTTTTCTCTAACTGCAGATATTCCCCAAAGATTCTGTGCTTAATTCCCCTTTTCTCTTCATTTGATTACTTTCCCTGGTGATCTTTTCCCTGGTAGATGATATATAGTAGGTGCTATGTTGACGTAATTCATTTCTATATCTTAAATTGTCTCCTCAAAAAGATGCTTTCAAAATTTATATCTCCAGTGCTGACTTTTTACTTTTCTGATTGCCTACTTGACACATACCTCATCTAGATTTCCTGTTATCATTTCAGTTTTGACATATCTAAAACTAAACTGATCTGCCTTCTTTCTGTCTGATTGAGTTGCAAATGGCATTTCTAGTCTTATCACTGCTTAAACTTTATGATGAAACAGATTCTTTCCCCAAATATACCTTGGGGTCTTTCCGTAAGAAGTACCTCTATTTGTACTATTCAACCTAGAATATTTTTAGTTTTCCCTACCCCCCCACCCCATATAAGGAGGTTGAAACTAGGGAGTTTAATTAAGCCTGTTATGCTGGTGGGTTTTCCTTATCCGTGTTTCTTCTTGAGCACAGATAATTGAGTGATGGTTGAGTAGGAAAACCAAGGGAGTGGGCAGTGTCCATATTATCCCTATATTCTTTAAGATACTTGACAAGTTTGCAGGGCTTTTGAGGATGAATTTAGTTTAACATACATTCATTCACTCATCTATTGATTTATTAAGCCTATACTGTGTGCCAGGTATTGGGGTTACAAAGACAGAAATGGAAAAAAGTTCCTTGCCTTCAAAGAGCTCGCATTTTACTAAAATGATATGGCTTGTACACAGGTAAGTACCTTCTAGACAAAGATGGAAAGAGATGCTACTAACAACTGGAAAGGAAGCTTCTCGGAGAAGGTGGTTCATGAGTGAAGGAAGTAAAGGAAGATAAGTGTTCTGAGAGGGAGGGATGAAGGGAGTGCATTCCATCTTGTAGGGGATTGTTTGTGCAAATGCAAAAAGGTAGCCTATTTAACTTTAAGGTTGGGGAGCAGCTGCTAGACAAGTTTGACTGGAAGGTAGACTGATTAAAAAAGAATTGGAGCTGAGAATAGAGGTTGGAGTCACATTGTGGAGGACTTCAGACACCAAGCTAAGAGGTTGGTATGGATCATAGCATCTCCAACCCAAGGTGCCAAGTGTCCCTGACAAGATTCACCATATCACACGTTGGGATCCTATTTGCTGATACTTTTTGTGACCTATGAATGGTGGTCCCATGGAGAGGTTATTGAGAAAGGAGCCATTGAATGAATTCCTCAAATTTAGGGATATTCTCTCCAGTGTATTCATCTTCATGAAAATACTTTGACCCTCTCAATTTGTCCTTTAGGTTTATGTATTATTTCATTGTTCTGTTTTTGCTGTTTCGGTGCATGAACTAACAAAGGAGTTGGGTGAAACCATAGTACTTTGGAGGCAACTTGTGATCTGGGAGTCCAAAAAAGAGGAGTTCTAGTCCTGACCACCATGTCCAACTGTGGGATCTTGGACAAGTTGCTTCAACACTCTCTCTATCAAAGTTTTTGACTTTAAAATGCTCGATTGTTTTTATTTTTCCATTCCAAGATGATGTTTACATGTGATGCAGTTGGAAGACCTTGCTGTCTACTAGCAGCATCTCCTACTGTGTTGTATATTTTACTTTTGTTTACTTTAAGGGATGTTGGGATTAACCTGGATATGGATCCCAGGATTATGGTTACAGAGTCAGAAAATGCTATCTCTGATATCTCCCTACCCCTGCTAAATAAGGCCTTTCTGTATCTGAACAACCAACTGCTAGTGCTTCTACTCTGAAGGCATCTTGTATTTGCAGTGCATGCATGCATGTGTGTGCATATCCACATACATATGCATATGTATATATGTATGTACAATGTGTATATACATGTATATACAATGTGTATATATACATATGTATGTATACACATATCTGTCCTTATCACCCCTCCTTTCTATAGAATGTATCATTCTTGAGGGATTTTGTTACTGTCTTTGTATCATTAGCACCTACTTAGTAGGCACTTAATAAAATATTTGATTGTTTCTTACCCCAATAAAAAAAAATGTGGGATCATAGAATTTAGACTTGCAGAGGGAGTTTAGAGATTATAAAATCCAATTTCCCATTTTATAGGTGGTCATGGATTTTTCCCCCATGGAGGTCTTTAAGCAGTGGCTGGATAGCTGGGACTTTTGTAGCTGGGATTCCGTTCATATTGGACTATTTGGCCACTAAAGTCCCTTTCTGTGAACCGGTATGGGATAATTGAGGAAAGTAAAGCAGGCCCAGGAAAGGAAGTGGCAGCCACAATCATGGTTAAAAGGTCCATTTTTTAGTATGTGTTAATGTATATTAATATTTATTAATATATGTTAGCATATATTAGTATTAATAATAGAAATTATTAGTAAATAGTAATATTGTTGTTATCTGGGACTCATGACAATATCGTGTAGTTAGCATTATCCCCATTTTTATAGGTGAAGAAACTGAGGATGAAAGAGATTGTGACTGGCCATTGTCGCATATATATGCTAGAGGCAGAACATGAACATGGGTCTTTCTGACTCCAAGACCCAGCCTTCTTTTCACTGTGACACACTGCTTAGAGAAGATGTTATTTTTTAATGTGCTAAAAATTTCTATACTTCATTGGTTCGATGAAATACAGACACTTTCTCAAACTCTACAGATTGCCATCATCAGTACTTTCTCATCTTGTGAGATTCTTTTTTAAAATTTTTAATTTTTTAAAAATTTATTTATTTATTTTTAGTTTTCAGCATTTATTTCCACAAGATTTTGAGTTCCAGATTTTCTCCCCATCTCTAATCTTGTGAGATTCTTGCCTTTGTCCTTTCATGAGTCTTCCATAGAGGACCTACCCAACATATTAGAGGCTTTTTTTGTTTTGGTTTTTTTTGGGGGGGTATGTTATGGATTCCAGTATGGTGCTTGGGATACCCATCTCTTATCCCCTGATTTTACTATGGTCTAATATGTCTCCCTTTCCTAAAGTTCTGTTTCCTGGCTCATACTTTTCTATGAATGTAAAATATGTTGGAAAAATATAGTTCTGGGTTAAGAAATGAGAGACTAGAGGATGGTAGGAGCCTCCTAACTAAGTATCATGGACAATTTTCTCAAGAAGAGAGTAAATTATTGGCCACATTGGGCACTGAGTATCCCCAAAAGTGGAATAGACAATGAGAAAATAACTGTGGGAATAATTTGAGTCAACTGTGTGGAGTCCAGTTATCAAATTATCAGAACTAAAAGACTTTCTGTGACTTACTGTGCAGGTAGGCTGAAGGTATTTTAGCTGAGATTACTTTTTAATGGAAGGAGGGGTGAGAAGGAGGAGCAGGGAGGAGTCTTGTTCACAATGCAGAGCCCAATTTGAGAGTGTGTCTACTTCCATTCAACCAGTAACCAAACCACAAGTAGTAACTCAAATAGATGTAAGAATGTAGAGCCAGGATTATGTTGTGTAATACCAAAATGAGTTTTCTCACCATTATGCAGTATTTCCTGATTGATCAGTAGAATATAGATGTTGGGCTGATTTGCTTAGTTGTAGCTTTGCCAAAGTATATCTGGGGGGTTAATTGATCAACCTTTTGAATTCGTAAACAGGTAAATCATAGAAGTAACATTTTAAAATTGTTGAAATGTTTAATCATGTATCAGGTTTCAGCATATTAAGACTTCATAGGATTTGAGTATTTTTTAGAAATGTTGATGCTTTAAAAAAAAGATACAAAGATTACTAATATTTCCCAGTACCATCCTTCCAATTTGTACCATCCTTTTTACCCATAACAAAAATTTAGGTAAAACAGATATATTGGCCATACCTTACATTGATTATTCAGCACCTGTAGCCAGGCTCTGCTGGGAGAAGAGAGGTATGTTACATCATTAGTTCTGGGGAATTAAGATGGTCATTGCATTAATATAGGTTCATCTATTATCTATTTTTTTTTTGAGGGGAGAGACTGTCTTTTTTCATTTTTCTTTTTCTTTACAGAGAAAGATATCTTTGATAAAACAAATTCTATTTTCGTCTAGATCCAATAGCTTGATAGTTTCTTTTGAGTTTTCATTTTAAGTAGTTTTTAAACTAAATTCTTAAGAAACAGGAATCCCACTTCCCAAAGTGACTGACTTCCCTTTCTACCTCACCATTCTTTGTAGTATCTTCATGTTGAAAGATTTCAAAACCTTGCTGATACCTGGTTGGAAAGCTTTAATGACATTTTTCACATTAAAATTTTAACATGCCAATGAATACTTTTTTTGAGTGCAAAGAGGGGATGTTGACGGTAGCAAGGCTAAAGAGGTATGTAGGCAAGGAGTTAACAGGTAAGCTTTTATGAGCTTGTGATGTCTAGCTGTCTGTAGCTGGTTCCTCCTTTCCTTCCTTCCTTCCTTCCTTCCTCTCTTTCTTTCAGCTGTTAGCCACAGGGAGCTTTCTGTTTTTCCAGTTCAAGACTGGTTTTTGTTGTTTTGTTGTTGTTTCCTGAACCCTTCTACATGCAGGTAAAAATGGATAAATGACTAAGTATGTAAACTGACCATCTTAACAACATGAACATACAGACTTTTAAAAAATAACTCCCAAGTTATAGAATCAAGTGTTAACTGCATCATTTAAAACACACTTGAAGGCAGCCATAATCAAAGAAAGGAAATTTATGTACCCTCTGTTACTTTAACTTGATTTAAAGTGTCAGCATCATAGTCTCATCATCTGTAAAATGAGAAGGTTGGACCAGATGACCTCCACATCGATCATGTGAACTTTCTTCTTTTAGTCAACCTGAGTTCCTCTTCTATAGCTTCTGCTGAAGTAATCAGTCTTGCCAGCTCTTTTCTTGTTGCATACCAGACAGAGTTATGTGTGCATTTGCATCTTTATTAAATGCCTACTCTATTCCAGGAAGGGTCCGTTATGTGGCACAATGGATAGAGCACTGGCCTTGGAGTCAGAAAACCTCATCTTCCTGAGTTCAAATCTGGTCTCATACACTTCTTAGCTGTGTGACCCTACGCAAGTCACGTAATCCTGCTTGCCTCAGTTTCCTCATGTTTAAAATGAGTTGGAGAAGGAAATAGCAAACCACTGTCTTTGCCAAGAAAACCCCAAGTGGAGTCACAAAAAGTTGGACATGATTGGAAATAAGCGAATAACTGTACCAGGCACTGTTCTATGTTGACACTTCCTTCCTTCCTTTCTTCCTTCCGCTTTGAAACTATTAGGAGACACATGGAGGTAAATGTAAGATAGATACAACGTAATTTCAGGTGAGAGTAATTGTAAGCTATTTAAAGGTAGGGTATATATAGTTGAAATTAACCAGATGGGAAGAGTTCTCATTTTTTTGTCTCAGTTTCTAGTACTAATTCTGGCATGTATAAGTGCTTAACAAATGTTTGTTGTTCAGTTAATAAATCAGTGATCTCATAAATTCAATTATAATTTCTAATATGATCCATATGGCAATCCATCCATATCTTCAACAATGCTTGTCCATGTCTTCTCATAATTTTTTTATTTTGAGTTTGTATCAGCCTATCTCATCTAGGTTGGAAGTCCAGTGATCACTCTCAGGCTGGTTCTTATTATTGATCAACATGGGAGCTTTAACCTATGTTTTTTTTTCCAATTTGGGCCAACTCTCACCCCTCCTTAGGTAGCCTGGCTGCCTACTGCTCCCTGGAGCTCATTAAATTTATTTTGGCCTTAGTGTGAGAAACAAATTGGCTTTAACCTACTGCAGTTCAAAATTCTACCAGTTTTGGCCTCCCCAGTAGGAAGGATTAGAGAGGCATGTAATACTGTGCTTATGAATTCTCCATGAAGGATACAAGCAGTATGTTTGAAGCCTTTTTCTAGGTCTTTTAACATTTTGTCAGTACTGTTTCAATACTTGGACTGGTTCTTGCCATGTAGCTGGCCTAATTCCCTCTTTGATTATAGATTTCAGCATGATCTCTTTTCTGCCACATATTGCACCATCATTGGTAATATTCTGCAGTTGACAGACAGTCATAGCTTTAAAGCTGGAAGGTACCATATACGTCATCTAGTTCAACCTCCTCATCTTATAGATAAGGAAGCTGAGGCACATAGAGGTTAAGTGATATAACTACAGTCACACGACAAGAAAAGGTCAGATTCAGCATTCAAACCCAAGTCTTTTTCTTTTTTTCTGTGCCAGGGCTTGGCACATAGTAGACACTTAATGTCAATTTTTAATTCTATATCTAGCACTTTTTCCACTGTGCCATACTGGATTAATTCTTTTAATTGATGTCCAGGGTCTTCTAGTTCTAAATCTGTTTTCGTATGATTCTATGGGTTACTTGACATCTTGATTATTTTATAGTTATGGTGTTACATCATGTGTAGCCATAGAACATCTGTTTCTACCCATTTATTCCATAAATGTTTATCAGACACTGATAAATTCGTAGTGGAAAATGCAAAGAGGAAGGCAAAATACACAGACTTGGATAGCTTTTAACAGTCGATAAAAAGCTTACTTTGATGGATCCATGAAATCATTGGTATGGTTAGTTCCTCCAATGGTAAAACCTCTGATCAAAACCTCACCTCACCTTCTCATCCGTTGCAGTTCTTGTCCCTGCCTTTCTGTGTCCATGTCTTTGTATTAACTCCATATGGAAGATACAGGGTAGAAGAACAAAATCACTGAAAACACTCTCCTTTGATCTTATACTTGTAATCCTTTGGGGGTGGGGAGTGGAGACTGCTTCATTCTCTGGCTGTCTGTATGTGTCACGTTTTTGGTGTGAGGCTGACCTGTCTGATGAAAACGTTCTTTCTTTTCTTGCCCTTTTGAATACAAAGGTAACAAGTGTCAGACCCTGACTTGCAAAAAATCAGCTGGTTTTAATCTTGGAGACTTCTCCCCCATACTCTGTCTTGTTTTGCACCTGCTCAGGGTCACCTCCTAGCAATATGGAGATCTGCCTTACGAATGGAAGGGCCTAGAAAACCTTGGCAAGCACCGAGAAAAGCAAAAGGATTGATGATAGAACAGGCTTGCTAGTCATGAAAGAACAGAGGAAACTTTTAAGCCAGCCAGTAGTTAGTGCCCTCTTTCAAGTGAGCTCTGTTTCCCTTTCCCTCCCACCCCCTGGATTTCACTCCCAGTTCCTGCACAGTCCAGTACTTAATTGTATGCCAGTTTTATGCACTGCTATTATAGACATGAGGATAGTTCAGTGTTAGTTGCTCCTTTTTTTTCCTTAGGGGGTCTTGTGTGCTAGCTTGCATTAGGGATCATGGAGTTGTTTTTAGGCTGAACTTTCCTGGGCTGTATCCCATACTGGCTCTCGGCAAACTTCTGCCTTTGGACTGGGATTTCTCCATTTCTTGCTTTACCCCTATTTAGGATATGTGGTTGTGTCCTCCATTTTTCTATATGTTCCTTACTCAGTACAAGTTCATTTGAAAACATTCTGGAGGAGGATGGGAATCTCAGGCAGCACTGACTCATAAAAAAACAGTGATCATAGAGATAAAGGAAGTGTGTGTGTGTGTGTGTGTGTGTGTGTGTGTGTGTGTGTGTGAGAGAGAGAGAGAGAGAGAGAGAGAGAGAGAGAGAATGAGAGCAAGAGCTCACAATATCTCTACATTCACTCTTTATTTTTACTTGAAGAATAAGATTCATCAGAGGCAACTGTGGCTTTGGTTTCTAGGGTAATCCTCCTAAAGTCGCTGCATTCTTAACACTGTAATTTCTGAGCCCCTACTAGTGTGTTTCCCATTAACATTTAGCTCTTCTCAAAGGCATTCTATTCAAATACCAGTGCAAGAATAATGTAAAATATCCTTCCTATCAACTTGGAGCACACTTTTCTATAATATGCATAGAGGGGAGTGAGCACAGATTTCAGTACAGTGATAATGAGGCACAGGTGCAGGTAGTAATGAAGTCAAGGCAGCTCGCAACTCTGGAAATACAGGACCTCAACATCCCTTCTCTCTGTGAACTACATGGCCGTAACGTCTTTTCCCCTCTCTTTGAGCTGACCTCACAGCGTTTGCCATTGGCTGTGCGTTCTGTGCTCGATGATAGTTCTGTGACTAGGCTGGGTTGCTGTGCTTGATTATCTTTTCACAGGGTACAGCATCAAGGCTGGATGAATTGCTCAGATGGGTTGCTTCATTGATGCTCTGCTACTAATCTAGCTTGTGCCTCTGTTCCTCTGGACTTGCTCATTGAGGGCAGCTGTCATCTTTGGTGCTTCCAGCTTGTGGATCATCTTATGTCCTTTTCAAAATAAAGGAAGAGAAATTTAGTTTAACATTGGCAGAAGGCCCTCCAGGTCTGCTACCTTGGCTGGACTATGAGGTTCTTCTCCACTTCCTAGGAAGCAAATGACAATGCAAAGAGGTAAAGCCTCTCCTCTACTTGGACAGCTCCTTCTGGTTCAAGTCTGGGTCTCTCCTTCCATCCCAGTGAGAGACATTTTCCTAATCCAGTGGTTCTTAACCTGGGGACATGAATGTATTAAAAATGTGTTAAACATTTTTAAAAATGATACCTATATTTCAACACAATTGGTATTTTAACCTTATATATTTTATGCATTTAAAAATATTCTGAGAAAGGATTCATTCACTTCACCAGTGTGCCAGAGGGGTTCATAACTCAAAAAAATTTAAAAACCTCTTTTGTTTAACTTATGGTAACCATCCGATATATTTCTTAAATCTTCTGCCAATTAATCACCAAACAGACCTGGCGTTCAAGGTTTTCCAGGTTTTTAAGCTCTGAGTTTCTCTTATTGGCCATATACAAAGTAATAGTTGGGATACCAGGTCTTGAATGAAGTTGATCTCCCATGGTCTCTGTCCTTAACACCTTAACAACCTATAATCTTGCCAAAGTCTGAGAGGGGTGTACCTATGTAATCAATTAAAATTCATTTATTAAGTATTTACTATATCAAGAAGCATTTGTTAAACACTTACTAAATTCCAGGTATTTCACTAAAACAAATATAAAGACCATACCCTCATCAAACTTATAATCTGATGTGGGAAATTACTACATAAGGTACCTCCGCAGGGTGGAGAAGGGTCTGGAGGGTTAGGAGCAGAGTCCCAGAGGGGAGTGATGGAATTGACCTGGATGGTCTGGGCACTTTTTTCAGATGGAGGGAGTATCCACAGGGGCAGATGCTTCTTCCTGGGAGAGACAGCATGTTGGTGCATGTTGGAGAAAGAAGTCTGGAGAGTTAGGAGAGGGATCTTGAGAGAAGTGAAAAAGTGCAGTGCGTTGTGCTAAGCCCTGGGGATCCAGACAGAGTACAGATAGTCCCTGCTCTCACAGAGCTCCCATTCTAATGGGGAGGGTGAGACAACAAGACAGGTGTCATTTAAATTGGATGGCAAGCTTTTCTTGTTCTTAGGGTGCAGTGATTGAACAGATGATAATACATGTTCCATATTACCTTTTTCACTGATTAAAAATATCCTTTTCTGATTTGGAACAATTTTATAATGTCAGGCACTTTGAAAACCTCATTTTTCTAGGTCTTCAGTGGCTGTGGCTACTGAGGAGACAGGGAACTGTAGAAGCAGGTGCCAGGTCACATCTCTGTAGGAGTTGTTTCCTGGGACAGTGGGTGTGGGGGTTGGGCTGAAAACAGCCAAATAGATAAAAAATTTGAGTATTTGCCAGGCCCTTTGCTAAGTGCCAGGGATTAAAAAAAAAAACAAATAAACCAAGAGAATAAGACAGCCTCTACTCTTATGAAAATTACATCCTAAATTGATCAAGGCAAGACATAAACAGGAGCTGATATGGGGGTATCTGCACTGGGATAAGGCAGCTAGCATAGAGGTAGAGCAGACCTGAGAGTGAGAAAAACTGAAGAGAAGCTGGGGTTCCTCAAGGTATGGTGGTTCCTGGCAAAGACTCACCAGTCATTAAGGACCCCATAGCACTGAACCATTCTTTGGTGGGCAAGGCATCTGGTACAGAGGTGGAGAAGA
The DNA here is from genome assembly GCF_028372415.1 of Notamacropus eugenii. NCBI lineage: Eukaryota > Metazoa > Chordata > Mammalia > Diprotodontia > Macropodidae > Notamacropus > Notamacropus eugenii. The sequence goes on from NC_092874.1 coordinate 421,731,146, forward strand.
CCTTAGAGTTAGCAATAAGTGAAGATCAGTGGTCCTGGAGACCCACCCATTTCCAGGATTTTTGGGATTGTCTACTTGTCAATAACAATTGGTTAATGGTAAGAGTAAGTGGTGGTGAGGTGGTGAGGAGCATGGGTCCCTTCTCCATAGTGATTATTCCCCTCAGTGATGTCTGCAGACATTAGTCTGGAAGTTGGGCTGTGGTCTGGGGGACAATGCTGTTCGAAGGATTCAGGTTTTCTATGACTGCCTGAGAGGAGGTAACTTGATACATGCCATCTGTCTCTTTCTGTCTCTCCCCTTTCTTTTGTCAGTAGCAATTGGTAGATTCATATTTTGCTGAGACTGCCTGACCTTTTCCAAAATAATAGTGATAAGTCAATTAAGAATTTTGTCAACTCACCTAACATTTTCTTAAATATCAGTCGCTGGAGCACCAAACTAATTACTAGTGAAGCTAGAAAGATGAGTAAGATAGGTTTGTTGCTTTGATTGAGCTTATAGTCTAGTAAAATAATGAACTAGGAAAGGCTTTAAATTCCAAAGGTAGTAAAAAGACCTTCTACTAACTCCCTTCTCTCATTGCCATTTTCTTGACAGTAGGTACACTGATGAGAATTGCAGCGTGTGGCATAGATACAACTGCCCACATCTTTCTTCTTTCCCAGGGACTGAGGCTTCCTGTTGGAAGTGGGTTTTGCTTATCTGAGCAGTCATAGCCACAGTAGTTTGTGAATATTAGCAAGTCTCTCCAAACTAGGGCTTGTTATTAATGACTGAAATTACTGAACCATCCTGAGAGACTTGCTGTAAGGTTGATCTCAGCGTGATGGCCAGCTGTTGGGCAGATACTTTGACTGCTCTTACTACATTAGATTAGATGACAGGGCTTGAATGCATGAGTGCTTAGGAACAGAGAGTAGTTATTTTACTCTGAAGGTTCCAGTAGCTTTTCTTCCTTTTTGTTTAGAGTACAAATGTGTGGTTTCTTGGGATGCTTTATAACATTTCTCAACATTTCTGCAATTAATAGAGATCTTTTAAAAAAAAAAATCTGTTAAGGACATAAACTCCCAGATTAGAACTAGGAGGGACCTTATGAGCTAACCTCAACCACACCTGCTTCATGTTAGAATTGAGGAAACTGAAGCCCCCAGAGGTCAGAAGATTTGTCCTAACTCATTTGGTGACTTGATGGCAGAGCTTCAAGTTACAATTCAGGTATTCCGATGTCTAGTCCTATGTTTTTTCATTTTTTTTGTGTGTGTGCCTTTTGTCTAAGAACCATTTTTGATCTTCAACTTCCTTCGAAAAGTTCCTTGTAACAAAAACAGTTCAGCAGGGAAAAAAACAAACAACCCCCTAATTCCAGTAATCACATGGAACATTTTGCACTCATACGTTCTCCCATCCCTTTGTGTACAGTTTAATTTTCTGTTCCCCATTGTTCATTGAGGCTAATCTGAGCATTTTTATGTTTTCATTTACATTGTCATGTATATCTTCTTATTTTTTTAATAATTCCGAAGTTCTTCTGAGTTGATAATATTTATTTAATATTCCTCTACCTCCATATACCTGGTTGTTACATTGATTATCCAGTTAATGGGCACCCATTTTGTTTCTAAATTTTTGCAAGCCCAAAACATTCTGCTGGGGATATTTTTGTTACACGTGAGGTTCTCCCTTTCTGTCATTGACCCAATAGTGGAAGAGTTCAGTATCCTGTTCTCTTTCCACAATAGAATACTTCCTCTCTTGAGTTTTGCCTGATTCCTTTCTGACTCAGTGTTCCCCTATCACAGGTTTACTGATGGATCTTACTTTATTGTATTATAGATATTGGAGGGAAGAAACTGTCCTAAATGCTTGAGGAGCAAACTAAACATTGCTACACCTGAGACTGTAGCCAAATGAACAGGAGGTGCAGCAATGGATAGAAGTTACATTTTTCCTGATCACTTTTGATACTGGAGTAAGGAATGGGGGATGGACCTTCAGATCTCAGCTACTTTCTATATCCATCATCAGTATCAGTGATTGCAGTGAAAGGGTTGAGCTAAGTCACAGAAGAACATTGTGAATCAGAAAGGAAAGCAGACCAACCAACCATCAGGTGACACTCATGCCTCAAGACTGGAAAATCTCTCTGAATGCTTGGCACCAGATGCTGTTTTTGTTAAGATGATTAGCATTCAGTCCTACTCCATTGTGTATTTACATTCTTGACCCAAGGAGGGGGATTGGAGACTAGGGTTCCATTAGCCCTCCTGTTGGGGAAATTTGGAAGTGATCACTTGAGTCAACAGGCTGGCACTAAGGGAGAGGGTTTTGCATTTCTCGCATTAATATCTTCATATAGCAAATTTTAGCAACAACCCCTGGAGGGAGCAGAAACTTCTCCATGTTGGATTGTACTGGAAATGTTTTAGATGCTAAGAGTCACTAACCCAAAGTCACCATATGCAGCAGGTACCTAGGGCATTATCTAGGACAGGCAATTGTCACTTTTTCAACAGTGCATTCCTGGAAGCCAGATCACCTATAGTACATTATATTTTTCCAGAGGGATGTTGTCATAATTGAGGATTATGATTTTGACTAAGGACTATGGCTGAAATAAATCATAGATATGGCCAACAATATGTCATAAAAGTAAATATTACAACACTCATAAATCTCTCTTATAATGTAAATAGCCCTATAAAATGGGCATAAGTGTATTGTATATGTTGGTTATACAAAGACTCTTTTCTCCCACCCATTCCCTTTTCCTTTTAAAGTATTTTAATTTTATGCAACATGTAACCAAACTTGAGAAACACAGAAAATTTAAACCTAGAAAAGACCTTGGAGATCATCTAGTCTGGTCCTTTTACTTTATAGTTGAGGAAGGTGAGAGTCCATACTCGTTGCACTGGGTCTTTAATTTCTAAGTATCGAGAAGGGTTTTGAACACATATCTTCTGACTCCAAATCCATCATACCTTACATTATACAAATTCTGCTGTAAAACTCATATGTTGCTGTAGCAAACATCAATTTTTCTTTCTCTTTTTAAAATTCAGAAGAGTTTGAGGAAGGGAGGATTTAAATGTCTCAGATCTCTTATGCAGTGTAGGTAATGTTTAAAACTTCACTGAGAATGTTTTCTCCCAGTAAATATCCTGGAGCACAGAGGCATTCAAAATGATCAGTTACATTGGACTGAGAACTACATTCACAGTTGATCATTATTTTCTGAAAAGTCATTGAAGCATCTAAGTATTGAAAGGGTACCCTAAGGTCTGAAACAGAAATCTGAATCTGAGCATTTTATTCACTTCTGCCACAAATAAGACCCACTATTTATTTGCTGGAGATACCACTACAGAAATGATGATCTCTGTCTTCAATTTTACATTCATCTAGTGGATTCTGCTGTTTTAGGTTTTCTTTTTTTATTGCTATTTGGTAAATCCTGGCCTTGGCATCACTCAGCTGCTGACATAATTTGAAAGTGCCAAACTAATGAGTTATGTTTGTTATTGTTCCATGCTGGTTTGCAGTGTTTTTGGCTACTGAAAGAATGAAGTCAATGTGTATCTATTGAGCCTCCAGTATGCCCAGCAGCTCAGGAATACTCCACTGTCTCTATTTAAACTTCAGTTTCAACAAGCTTTTATTAAGTGCACCTGCAAGATACTGTGCACTGGGAATTTCAGAGATCAAAATAAAATTGCCCCTTTGCTTAAGAAACACAAATTTTTACTGGGATGGGAGTGGGGAAATAAGTTTACTATTAGTATTCGTGAATCAGAGATTCTCAGAACCAGATGGATGAAAATATGGTTCAGCCTGTGACCTAGAGTCAGTTGGTCAATCAGCAAGCATTATTAAGCATGATTAGTGTGCCAGGCACTATGAAGCCCTGGGAATACAAAGAGAGGCAAAAATTTGAGCACTTTTGTTTTGGAGCTCATTTTCTGGTGGGGAAGAAAACATGTAAATAACTCTGCACATACAAAATATATGTAAATGGAAGATAATTTCTGAATGGAAGGTGTTATCAACTAGGGGAATAAGACCTCTTGTAGAAGGTCATATATGAGCTGAGTCTTAAAGGGAACCAAGGAAATAACAAGGCTGCGGTGAGGAAGGGGAGGTTTCCAGAAATGGAAATTTCCAGAAATGCTGAGTCAGGAGAACAGAGTATTTAAAGAAACAGCAGGTGATCCAGTATGGCTAGATCATAGCATACATCAAGGGGGTTAGAATCCAGAAGACTGGAAAGATGGAAAGGGGCCTGATTGTGAAGGGCTTTAAAATCCCAAACAGAGAATTTTTTATTTGATCCTGGAGATAAGGGAGCCACTGAAATTGAGTGAGTTGAAGGGTAACATGGTCACATCTACACTTCAGAGAACTCTTCTTGTCAACTGCACTGAGGATGAATTGGAGTGACGAGACTTGGAGGAGGGAGACCAACCCAAAGGCTTTTACTGTGGTCAAGGCATGAGGCAATAAGAACCACCAGGGTATAGAGGGAAAAGAATATAGATATTGTAAAGGTAGAAATGATAAGATTTGGTGGTGGATTATATGTGTGAGGTGAGCACAAAAGAGGAGCTGAAAGTGACATTGAGATGGGGAGCTTGACTGGGAGAATAGTGGGGACCTTAAAGAGTGATTGGGAAGAGGGAATGGATATTTTGGGGAGAAAGACAGTGAGTTCTGTTTTGGCCATGTTGAATATGAGATGTTTACAAGACATTCAGTTGATGTTGAAAGTTACTGAAAGGAAGTTGATGATGTGAAATTGGAGTTTAAGAGTGAGATTAGGGATAGATAAATAGATCTGGGAATCATTTGCAAAGAACTTGAAAATTGAAAATTGAACCCATGGGAGCTAATGAGCTTCACCCAGTGAAAAAGAGTAGAAGGAGAGTGAAAAGGACCAGGACAAAGCTTTGGAAGAAAGATACTCGTTGGGCATAATACACATGAAGATCCAGCAAAGGAAAACAGTGAAAGTGGTCAGTGGAAAGAAAACCAGGAGTGAGTGGTGTTACAAAGAGAGAGGAGAGGGTTATTGACAATGGCAAAAGGTGCAGGGAGATCAAGAGAGATGAGGACTGAGAAGGGGCCATTTGATTGGGTAATTGAGAGATCGATGGTGACTCTGGAGAGAATAGTTGCAATTGAAGAGGAAGTGGGAAGCCAAATGGCAGAAGACTTAGAAGTAAGGACCAGAGAAATGGAGGCTTTTTTCAGAGAGTTGAGTAGATATGTAGTATAGGATGATACATAGTGGAAATGGTCAGCTTGTGTAACTTTTTTTAAAGATGAGGGAGGCAAATTTGTAGGCATCAGGGAATGATCCATTAGACAGGGAGAGGTTGAAAATGAGAGTGGGGATGTTAGAGGGACAATCTGCCAGACAAGATGGGGGCAGGCTAAAGGATATTGTGGAGGATGGGGGGTGGGGTTGCCCTGGCAAGAAGAACCAACTTTTCATGTGAAATTCATGAAAGAAAAGATAATAGAGGAAGATTTCTTAGTGATACTAGATGTAGAGGAGTATGATCAACAGTAGGGCAAGGGATTTGAATTTAGAGGATAGCATCAAGTTGAACTGATTTATCAAGGATTCAAGATCAGGAAGGGGTACAGTGTAGCCAGTGAAGGGTTGATGGTCAGTGTAAAAGGACTGAGAGGTGAAAGGATTGAATGTCAGGTGAGGATAGAAAATAGAATTAGGGGTTCAAAGGCATAGGAAAAGAATGAATGATTGTGATCAGATAAAGGAATTTCAGAGTTAATGAATATGGAAGTGGTCTACTTGCAAGGTCAAGGATATGACCCTTCTTGTGTATAGCTGAGGTAGACTGGAGAAGGTCTTGGGAATTGAGTACATTGAGGAACTGAGAAGTTAGGTTATTTCAAAGAACATCAATGTATTGAAGCCCCTTGTTACAAGGGCAGGGATTGTGATGGAAAGAAAAATTGTAATCCAGAGACCTAACTCATTGAGGAGGAAAGGAGAGTTTCCTGGAAGCTGATAGATAATGGCCACCAGGATCTGAATTGGGTGCTAAATTTAGATAGAATGAGCTTCAAAGGAGAGGTTGCTGAAGGATGGTGGTACAGACAGAATCTAGAACTGATAATGGCGGGGGGGGGGGGGGGGGGGCGGCGAGGAGGGGAGGAGTATTCTAGGTCCTTCAGGATGACCAATGAATATGTGCTTTGGGGGTGGGGGTAGGTGTTGAGCGCAAGCAGTACTGGAAAGAATGGCCATGGCTGCAGTGCTATTAGGAAGGATCCAGACTTCAGCAAATAACGAAAGATGGAAGGAATGGAAAAGGAAGAGAAAGTTGTTCAGTCCCGTCTAATTCTTTGTGATCCTATTTGGTATTTTCTTGGCAAAGATAGTGGAGTGGTTTGCCATTTCCTTCTCTAGCTCATTTTACAAGTGAGGAAACTGAGGCAAACAGGGTTAAGTGACTTGCCCAGAGTTACACATCTAGGAAGTGTCAAAGACTAGATTTGAACTTGGGAAGATGAATCTTCTGACTACCAGCTCAGCAGTCTATCCATTATGCCACCTAAAAACAAGTTTGTTAATTATGGAGCAGGTACTGTAGAGAACACAGTGAAAGGGACAGCTAGATCTGGAGTTACAGGTGATTAGATTAGATTGTTCACTTACTTAAGTGAAGACTTCAGGCCCTGGAGGTCTGCTTTACAGCTGACAGGATTAGACAGAAATATGACCTGGAGGTACTCCTGAGGCAGGAGGTGGTTGTGGGAGGTGGGTCTGGTCAGAAGATGGCCTCTGAGTCTGGAGAAGACTCTGAGCTGAAGATACAGTCAGTGAGGTGGGTGGCCCATCTGGGCTGATGCAGGACTCACTGATTATGGAAGGAAGACAGTCTAGAGGCAGATGGCTGAATTCTGGGCCAAGGAAAGACTCTGAGGGCTCTCTGGGAAGGCTCTGAGGGAAAGATAGAATCAGGGAGTGGGTGGCCTGCAGTTAGATTGATGTGTAGTCCATTGAATTTATATATCAGTACATATCTGTGGTAGGCAATGCAGATGCACAGTGAGTTGGGTCCAGAATTTATGGGAGGAATGGAGCCATATGGATTGCATTTGGGAAACTGCAGTGCTTTTAATGATACCAAGCTGTTCCCTGGCACAAAGTTTTGAGTGTTCTGGTGATACAGAGTGGTTGCTAATCCCCACACATCCAATCTTTGCAGAGTCAAAGCAGTGGGTGACCCTAGAGCTAGTGCAGTGATGTGATGGACTTTGTAAGCAGGCTACAATCTGTTTCTAATGACCTACATGCAAGAAGTGGTAGGAAGGGTGTCACTGAGCTGCGTAAGGGGGATGGATTAAAATTCCCCAAAGAAATGAAGTGGCCTGGTTGGGTGTTCGGACTGAGGGATGATAGCCAGATTGCTGTATCTGTACCCATGAGGTGTAAAAACGTTGACAGGAACACTTCCATTACATTGCATAAAGCTTCTAAAGAGAATCTCTTGAAAAACTTGGATGAGAATCATGAAGGTTGAGGAGGACCAAATTCATTGGAGGCATCTGGGATGAAGACACAGTTTATGATTTAGGTGACCCATCCTGGCTGATGAGGACTCACTGGGTAGGCTATGGCGAGAAGACATACTGGAGGAATATGGCTGGATTCTGGAGCAACGGAAGATTCTCAGGTCTTTCTGGGGAGATGATAGAATTGAAGCTAGATTGATGTATAATCCATTGAAGAATTAGAAGAATCTCTGAACTGTGAAGGAACTTTAGGTCAGTAAGCCCAACTTGCATCCAAAGCTGTAACACCACCCCACCCCCTCTCATTTCACAGTGGCCCCGGACAGTCATCTGACTTCTCTGTGAGCAACTGAGTATCACCTTATCCTGATTAATAGATGGACCTGAACATTATCATGTTTACTTGGCCCAGAAGGAAAGCTGAAGGGTGTGCCAATTTGTTATCCTCCTAAATAATTTCATGAATAATGAATAGTCCTAAATAAGAAAGCGTTGTTGTTTCAGAGGTTTTTTCAGTCATGTCTGACTCTTTTTGACCCGATTTGGGATTTGCTTGGCAAAGATACTGGAATGGTTTGCCATTTCCTTCTCTAGCTCATTTTACAGATGAGGAAACTGAGGTAAGCACGGTTAAGCGACCTACCCAGAGTCACACAACTAAGTGTCTTGAGACCAGATTTGAACTCAGGAAAATATGTTTCAGACTCCAGCCTCAGCACTCTGTCCACTGTGCCACCTAGCTACACGATTGAAATACATCTGAATTCTTTCTCGCTTTTGCCTGAGTATCTAGTTGCTATCCCTGTGACCTTCAGAAGTATAAATTTCCTATTCTGCACAAAGTCCTCCTTAATCAAGGCTAGAATTCTTAATTATTTTACAAGCAGTTTAATCTTAGACTCCCATCCTACTGTTGAAGAAGTTAACCAGTTTCTCAGAATAACTTAGCCTGGTACTTTAGTCCACTTTTAAACTTTCACTCATCACCAGATCCAAATGTGCATATTAACAAAGCAATATTCTTTAAGTGCTTACTGAATTTTAAAGGAATGAGGAAGGAGTAAAACCTTTCTTCTTGAAATTGTACAAATGATTTATTTGTACAGTTTGGGTGAGAGAAGTTCCCTTAGATGAATATTACCAATCACAGATGTTTTAATTGCTCTCCAACATAGTGACTTCACCACCATATTTCAGATATGAACTCATATCTATACCTGTGAACTAAAAGTAAAATGTTCTTTATTATTAGAAATTCTTTTAATATCTACTCTAAGAAAACCAATTTATTAACCTGATTTTTAAAAGTTTTATGAATGCCTTCTGTTTTTTTATACCAAGCCGTTCCCTTCCATGACCCATTGAACCTCTTGTATTGAAGGAAAAGTTAAAAGCAAGTCCAGTCTGAAAGTATATGCAGCATTCTACACCTACTGTCCTCTACCTGTCTGCTGGGAAGAGGGGAGTGTTTCATTCTATTTACTGACCAAGATTGTGGTACCATGTTGTCTCCCCAACTAGAATATAAATTCCTGTGAAAACAGGACTGTTTTGCATTTGGTTTTGTATGCACAGTGCCTGGCTCTTAGTAGGAGCTTTAAAAAAGTTAGTTAATTGATCAGTACGTTTCTGTCCTTATTATATATATTATTTCCCTTCATTTAGCCCTCATTCCATCCTGTTTCCCATCTGCAGGCCTATAGGACTAGGATGCCCTTCTTCCTCAGCTCCATCACTTAGAATCCCAAGTTACCTCCATAGCTCAACTCAAGTGTTGTCTTCAAGATACTTTTATAAATACCCCATCACAATCACTAATGTCTTCGCCAGCACCCAGATCAGTTCCTAGGTGCTTAATAAATGTTTATGAATTTTACTCATAATACATGTTTAAATTGAAACTACACAGGCTTTGATCAGTAACACACCAAGTTTTGGACTTTGTTGTCAGAGAAGTGACCAACAGGAGACTACCTATTGAAATCTGGCTGAGTTTTGGTATCGTTAGTGGAAGAGGTAGAGTCTTTCTCCCCATAACAGATTTTTTTTTTTAGGTATTGAAGGTTTTTCCCCCTTTTGTCTCTTATCTCTTTCCTCCCCTCCCCTCCCACCTCCCCAGGGCAGGGAACTTTATATCTGGCATCTCCCCTGACTTAATGCCCTGCGCACAGTTACTCAGTAAATATTTTATTATGACAATAAAAGGAAGCTGTATTTTTTTCCCTTTTCGTAGGTAGAGGCGTGTGGTGGCATTGAGGCATTCCTGTGTTCTTGAGTCTTTACTTTTTAAATTAAAAAAAACAAATAGACCAAACCTAAACCCCAAGCACTTTATATCATAGAAGGAACAGCTGTCAGGTTAAAACAAAGAGCTTTTAAAGGCTTGGCACAGCCCAACCTAGGAGGAAGCCTTGCCAGTTTTCCATCTGGCAAACTGGGCTGGTGCTCTGAGAAGTGCAGGTCTTAGGAACTAGTCCTAATGGAGAGGTCATAACCCCCTCTAGGTCTTTTAAGAAGAGCTTTGGAACTGAGTGGGGAGAAAGCTTCCAGGGCCGGTTAATACAGCAGAAGTCCAATAACTCCAAATAAGGCACAGGTCATCTGCAAATATTACAAGAGGAAATTAGCGCAGCCTTGGGGCCTCTCTCTAGCCTTCTTATGGGCCAGGCTGGCTGTGGAATTAATATAATGTACCAATTTAATTAGCATTATTCATGTGTCCTATCTGTATGAGGGCTATATTTAGGCCTGTCTCCTGAGCCACCCTCTGTAGCTGCTGGACATAATTCAGCAGTAGAGTCAAAGCCTCTGCAAGTTTAAGCTAGTTTCGCTTTTTCTTATTTACACAAATCTAAAGAAATGCTGTTGTATTCTTGAGGTTTTTCTATGAATAAGAAATAAAATAAATATGTGTTGCTCTCATTTGCCTTCCAAGTGTACAGATACAAAGAAGATTTGTAAAGGCATGTGTGAAAAAAAATTATTGGGTAGCTTCTCTTGGCATTGTATATATTTTGTGTGTTTCTTGTTTTAGGACTAAACAGGGCATGAATTCAAGGAGTAATTCTGTCCTAGAGGCATTTTGTTAACCTTGCAGACCTCAAGTTTAGATACTTCCAGTATCTGTAATCTTGTCACTGCTGGGCTGATTATAAACCTCCAGAGGTCTTCTGGAGTGCAGTGACCAAAGCCAAGTGCATCATGTGGGTGCCCAGCTTTTGATGGGCCTCTCTGAACCGAGCTAGGTTGGTGTTCTGTTGATTGACTTCCCTTTCTTCTTTGGAAGGCTTTCCAGTTTGGTATAAAATCTGCCAGTATCTGTATTGTTCTGGCATAGCCTTTGAGAACTTGGGGTCACCGTTATGCCATGATGAGGCAGATGCAGGTGGACTTGACGGAGGGGCTTACTAATTTGTTGATTAAGTTCCACTGTCATTAAGGAAATTCTGAGCTGGCAAACTTATATAAGATTCTCTTGGATCTGAAACAAAATGATTTTGACAGTAACTTGGAGGGTAGCTTAGAATGTCTAGTGTATTTGCTAATTGTATCATGTTAGAGGAGGTAACTAGTCCCTTGTTTGGTAATTACTAGTTAGGTAGAAGAGAAGTGAACAGACTGTTGGGCCTGGAGTCAGGAAGTCCTGAGTTCAAATCTAGCCTCACACACTTACTGCAGCCATATGATCCTAGGCACATCACTTTGCCTCAGTTCCCTCATCTGTAAAATGGGCATAATAAAACCTGACTCAGAGCAGCTTCTGTATGGTCTTCTGGACTCTAGGGGTTGAGAGAATGGTGGGCTTATAGCCTGTTGGTAAATGTGTTTATTTTTTAAATGCAGAAAGATAGTATGGCAAAGTGCATAGAAAGCCATCCTTGAAGTTCAAGTCCCTACTGACATACGCTGGCTCTCTGATCCTAACTTAACTTCTCATCCTAACTCTAAGCAAGCAACTCTTTAACTAGAAGTTGCTGAGAAGGTGCCCACCTGCATGGCTGGAGGGAATTTCCTCACTGGGGAATGAAATGACAAGGGAGTATCCTGATTATGTATCTTGGGCTATTTATTTGCATATTGCTTCATGCTAAGGCTAAAACCTTATACTACTTGCAGTATCTAGGCATGTTGACTTTCTTTCTTGGCGAGAATACTGTTATGCCAAAGTCCCATGACTTGAGCTCACTTAAATGTACAGCAAGTTCAAAAGAAGGTGCCATTTGGGTCACAAGTTGGGGCTTAGAGCTAATTTGATTCAGTCAGTCCATATGCCACTTGATAGTATTCTGCTCAGGGAAGGAAATGGAACCAAGGGATAGAAGGCTACTGATTCTGAGAACCAAAGAGACATGAGACTTAGTCTGTACTCCTGAAGAGTGGGGCATGTTCATGCCACCAGAATGAGTGTGAAACTGCCAACTTTGGGTCCAGCCTGTTGAAAAAGATCAGGAGAATGGCTGCTTATAACACCTGGTAGTTAAAATGGAATTGTTAATAGTAGGCATTAAAGCCCTTATTAGAGCGTATGCTTCTCCTCCTCTCTCCTCCCCCCACCCCCACTTGGTTATTCCCAGAGCACCCTACCTGCCTCTTTTTTTTCTTTGGACCTATCACTCCTTCCCTTACGTTATACTTACTCTCTCTCTCTCTCTCTCTATATATATATGCATGTATGTGTGCATGTGTGCACATACACAGTTACTGTATGTATGTTATGCTTAACTATATATGCATGTATGCATGTGTATACATATACACACTTATGTATGTTATACTTACTATGTGCATATATGTATGTGTATATACACAGATATATACTTCGTGTGTGTATTTCTATACACACTCTTATTCTCTTTCTATATATATGTATATATGTATGTGTGTATATATGTATATACATATATACTTCATGTGTGTGTTTCTACACACACTCTTATTCTCTCTCTTTCTATATATATGTATGAATGAATGTATTATACTTACTGTCTTCAATTTTAGGCTTAATTAAAGATTTCAGAAAAATCATATTTTTTTTTCCAATCCTCATACTCACAGATGAAAAAACTAAGGCCTGGGGAAATGATTAATGACTTGCCAAACTAAGATCATATAGATAGCAGGTGACAGAGACAGGATTGAAAATCTGGTCATCTGATTTCAAATCCAGTGACCTTCCTAGTGAAGCAGGGAGAACCACTAGCGAAAAGCAGTTTTAACAGTTATAAAAAACTGGCAGGAGAGAGAAAGACTCTAGGCCAGGCTGCTTCTCTCTGAGAGTCCTTTATAGTACTTGAAGAATTGTGGGAAAGTATTAAGTCAGCCTGTCATTCCACAGACGTTTATTGGGTGTCCCATGGAGGATACAAAAATGCATGTCATGGCCCTTACCCCTAGGGAGCTTGTGAATTAGGTAAGATAGAAGAAGGAAAACTTGACTAATGATACAAGACTTTCCAGAAGATAGGGAATTCAGATTAGGAAGATGTAAGCTCCTGCAGGACTATCCAAGATACTTCATAAAGAATGGAGGCTGGGTCCTGGGCCCTCAGATCGACAAATATTTAATGAGTGTTTTTTCTTTGTAAGACACACAGTACGGGGAACTGTAAAATGAAGCCAGTAACCCAAGGATGCCTGCAGCAGGCAGCTGCCCCATTGTTCTCTGTTGCATAAGTGAGCAAAGGCCTGACTGGATTAGGTTTTAGAGAGGTCTGCTAGATTGACTGCCTGAGTCCTTCCTATCCCTAGGATTCTGGTGTAATGTCTGAAAAAAAAAAAGGTATTTGAATCATTTGTTTTCTGAAACCAGTTCAAGAAAACCTCTGGTCTTGTCCAAAAATTGTTGCAAATTAAAACAGTGATGAGAGTGATGGAAAGTGTTTAGAGAGGTCTTTTAAAAAAAATCTTTGAACAGATTTTTAACAACTGTCCATGTGATGGGATAGTGTCGAGCCTAATTCAGTTTCTTTTCTAGAGCCCATGGGAAGTACAAAGATGACCAAAACAGTGTACCTGTCCATAAAAAACTAAGTCTATAGTAAGGTAGGTGAGACATGGTTCTAGCTCAAAAATCTGTTTACAAAGTGGTCTTCTCACTACAGATCTCTGAGGTGTAGAAGGGTTAGCACCATTGAAGAGAGAAGATATTGACACTGGTTCCAAGGGGAACCATGTAGCTAATAAGCATCAGAGCTGGGATTTGAACCCAGGTTTCTTGACCCTAAAAGCAGCAATTTTCTTTATATATCCTTTACACTAGAGGGGTATGGGGGGGATCCTATGGGATACTACAAGGTATTAACATGAGTGTCCCTAGAGACAGCTCTGCTTCTATAAGCCTTCGGCTACGAGGAACCTAGTATGCCTGCGAATCCACCCAGGGAGGTGGGAGCTATCCTGAGACTTCCCTCTTTCTGGGAGGAGAGTACCAGACTGTCAACCTTTGGAAGCCTCTGGGGAGGTTTTGTTCCCTCACTCACTTATTTCTGATTATGTGGCCACTCCTCTCCCCCATTTCCTTTCCCCATTTGCGTAGGAGAAAGGCAGGTGCACTTAAATCAAAATACTTCATCTCCTGTAGAGGCAGATTTAAGGCAAGCTGTATCCAAGCTCTGGGTCCTTTATCCCAAGGAACTTAGAGTACTGACAGGTCACCTCCAACTGAGCTGATCAGGGAAGGTTTCAGGGAGCAGATGGTATTTGGTCTGGGACTTGAATGATGGGCAGAATTTCAACAAGCCAGAGAGCTAGTGGGAGGAAAGCATGAGCAAAGACAGATAAGAAAGCTAGCAGCATTGCAGCATCTTTTAGGGGACTAGTTTGGTTATCGTGCAGGTAATATGTAGGGAGGACCTGGAGGGTTATGAATGACAGACAGAGAATTTGGATGTTATTCTGTGGGTAGTGGATAACCATTTGAAAGCTTTTAAAAGTATTTTTTTTTTTATTTAACAAAAATAATTTTTCTTTTTCTTCCTTTTCCCACCTTGTGGGGAGGAAGGAAGCAGAGACAATCTCTTGAGCAAAACAAATTCCAGCATTGGTCACATCCAAAAAATGACTAATTCTGTACCTTGAGTCCATTGCCTTTATGCTGGGAGGTGGGTAGCATGCTTCAATCGATGATTCTCTGGAATTGTGGCTGATCAGTGCATCAATTAGAGATTTGGCTGGGGGGGGGGGCGTGGTATCTCAGTTTGAAAGCTTTTCAACACAAGGTGGAAGGGATATGGTTAAAGAAGCATTTTAGGGAGATTACACTAGTTGTAGAATAAAAAGAGGGGACATAATAGAGACAGGGAGAGACCAGTTAGAGACCCTCTTCCATTGGTGGATCCATTTTTGGAAATTTGGCACTGAACATAATGTATTCAACATCCTTTGTGTTTCTTGTAGCATAAGGAAATATTTTACTTAATCTTGGGATCTAATTCTTATGGGCTCTCACCTCAGCAGGCCAGTGGTTGGATTAATTTGTTCATGGAGCACCTATGGTGGGGGGGAGGTAAAGAGCAAGAAGACATATAATCTGTCTTCAAGGAATTTTGTATTCTACTAGGGGAGATGAGACATGTACAAAAACAACAGACAAATCTGGAAGGAAGCTTAGAGGTCATCTAGTTGAAGCCTTGCGTTTTACAAATGGGGGAGACTGAAGCCCAACGGGGTTAACCTGGTAGAGTTAAATCCTCAGGCTCCAGATTCAATAGTATTTCACCTGTACCCCAGTATAATGTGAGGTAGGATGAGATCAGTGTTCTAAGAGGTATGAATGAAATGATTCAGAGTCTAGAGGTATGAAAGGACCAAATGAGACAATACATCTGAAGCATGTTTCAAACCTTAATTAAGGGTGTAAGTATTTTAAAGACTTGGGAAGAGGGCATTTTTGTACCTTGAAGTATGGGCAGGATTTCCAAAGGTGGAAAGAAGGAGAAAGGAAGAAGGGGAAAGAGGGTAGAGAGAGAGCGCAGGGTATGTGTATGAAGGGCAATATTTCAGTGTGTTGGATGACAATAATATTAGTAGTTCACATTTATATGGTGGCTTTTAGTGTTTAAGAATCACTTCCCCTACAATAGTAGCATAAGTTGGTATTAGCTCCATTTTATGAAGGAAGAGCTTGGAGTTCAGAGAGGCCCAGTGATTTGGGCACAGCCACCCAGCCTCACAATATCCAAACCAGTATTGGTCCCCCAGCAGAGTGATATCAAACTCAAATAAAATTGGGGGCCACTAATTCATACATAAGGATCCTTGCAGTCTACATATTGGCTTAGTTTTAAAAGGTAATGTTATCCATGTTTTATTGTATTTTAAATTATTTTGTTAAATTTTCCCCATTCCATTTTAATCGGGTTTGGCCACACTTGGGCCTCTTTGTTTGATACCTTTGCTCCAAGACACTGGACTTGAGATCAGGAAGAACTGAAGTTTACCTCTTAACTCTGACCTTGAGTCTTCTATGTGACCCTCAGGCAAGTCATCAGATCCTTTCTGCCTCAGTTACCTTATCTGAAAAAATGAGAGGATTAGACTGGATGGTTTCTGAGGTACTCCGATCTTATGAACCCCAAACCTATTGCTTTTCCTACTATATTTCACTAATATGACTCATCATAAGTTTTTTTGGAATGACCTGTATACTTTTTTGGAAAAACAAGAGGGTTGATCATGATGGTCATTTTTTAAAAAATTTGTTTTTTCAAATCATTCATTAAATGCTGTTTCCCAAGCACTGGGAACATACAGACAAAAAATGAAAACAGATTCTACCTTCAAGAGACTTTCATTATATGGGGGTGGGGAAGAGCACACACACACGCACACGCACGTACACGTGCACACACACAACTACACAAATAAACACAAGATACAAAGTAAATGGAAGAAGAGAGGGATGGGGAATCTCTCATTTGGGGTGATCAGCCAAGACGCCTATAGAATGAGCCTTAAGTGGGACAGGACATTCCAAGAGATGGACAGAGATAAAGATGAAGAACATTCCACATTTTGTGCCAAACTATTGAGTATTTGCTCATGAAAGTTGGCATATAGTTCTGATTTATCATACTTTATTAAAGGCTTGGTAGGTGGAAAGCTTTCAGAAAGAAGCAGCTGAAATGATTCAGGATGTTCATATAATTATAGATTTACATTTGAAAGGGACCTCAGAGGTCATCAAGTTCAGCCTCTTGTTTTGCAGATGAGGAAACTGAGGCCCAGAAAGGTTGAATGGGCTTGCCCAAGGTCACTGGTAGTAAATAGAGTTGGTATTGGACCCCAATCCTCCTGCTGTAGCACACTGCCTTTCATGAACAGAATTGGAGTTTATATTAAAGGTATGTTAATGAAGTATCTTCATTAGCAGAAATGGAAGGGAGAATCTATTTTATGATTATTTTTTTTAAATGTATTTATTTATTTTTAGTTTACAATATTCAGTTCCACAAGCTTTTGAGTTTCAAATTTTCTTCCCCCCCCATACGATACAGGCTCTACAAATGCATTCACATTAAACATATTTTCACATTAGTCATGTTGCAAAGAAAAATTCTAACCAATGGAATGAACCAAAGAAGAAACAAAACAAAACAAGAGAGAAGGCAAATAGCATGCTTCAGTCTGCATTAATCTTTCTCTGGATGTGGATGGCATTTTCCATCATGAGTCTTTTGGAGTTCTCTTAGAAACTTGGATTGCTGAGAAGAGCCAAGTCTATCAAAGTTAGTCATCATACAGTGTGGCTGTAACCGTGTACAGTGTCCTCTTGGGTTCTGCTCTCCTCACTCAGCATCAGTTCATTCATATAAATCTTTCCAGTCTGCCTGGAAAGTCTGCCTGCTGTCCATGAATATCTTAGAGGCTTTCAGCTTGAAAAGAAGGCTGTGATAGTGACTGAGCTGTTGTCTGTTTTGTGAAACTCGATGCCAAAATATAATATTGAATTGTTTCAATTTGTCATTTTAAGGGGAAGGAAGGAGGAAATCAGTGAATATTAGCAATCAAGACATTAGCAATCAAGAGTCCACTGAGCAGCCAACCTGTTGAACAAAACCTAGAAAAGTATTAGTATGCATAGGGAAGTCATATCCACTGAGTGTGATCTGTATGGAGAAATAGGGGCTTTTGAAAGCTTTTAATTTTTACTGATTTACAGGTAAACATGGAAAAGAAGGAAGTTTGGCAGATTACGCTCAATATTCTGCTTCTTGAACAGGAAGGAACAGAAATATGTGTTAAAACAATCCTTAAACTGGATCTCACTAAAACCTGAGGTTTTGACCGTAGGATCAGTAGGTGAGCACATATGAAAGATATGTGCTCTGCCTGAATCATTGCTTTCCACCCTCTAGCTCCTCCTGCTTCTGTTGCCTTCGAGCGGAGTGTGTTCATAGCAACAGTTGCTACAGTAGGAAGACAGTGATGCTCTATTGGCTTAATCACTGGAGGATATATTTTTGGCACTGCAGGTTTTTTTGGTGTCGCCTTTTAGCTGTTAATGTAACTAACAAAGGACTCTACTGGCAAAAAGCTACATTAGGAAAGCCTTTTAATACCTTTAAGAAATATTGGTTTCTTCATAGTCTCTTTCAGCTTAAGGAATATTTAATATGTTTTAACTTGTCTTTCTTGTTGATGAAGTCAGTCAATTAATTTCTGAGTATGGTGCTGTGGTACAACTGGATTTGCACTTAGAGTACATGGGTTTCAATTTCAGCTCTGCTCCTTATTAGCTCTGTGACCTTAGCCAGGTCACTTTATCTCTTAAGGCCCAAGTTTCTTATTCTGTAAAATGAGAGGTTTAGACTCATTGATACCCTACATTCTCTTTCAATCCTAAATTTATGGAATCTTACATTAAACATGGCAACTTGGACATTTCCACATAAATCCTACAAATTGGCACAGATAAATGTTGAACTGTAGCAAGGATTTTTAATCTGAGGTCTGAGAACTTGTTTTTTGCATTTTGAGAACTATTTCATGTGGTTGGTTTCTTCTGTAATGCTATATATTATGTATCAGGTATTTGCAAACACGATTCTGAAAAGGCATCAGTAAGTTTCACCCACCTGTCAAAGGTATCTGTAATATAAAAAAGGTCAAGAACTCTAGAATGAGAGAATGTAAGTTCTGTGTAATGAGGGGCTGCTTTCTATTTTGTCTCCGTATCCCCAACTTGAGCACAGTGGCTTGCAGATAGTAGGTGCTTTTAGATTAGTGGTAAGAAAGTTTAAGAGAGGTGTCACACTATATGTAGCCCAAACCGGATTAAAATGTAATTGGGAAATTTTTAACAAAATAAAAATACAATAAAACAGACAATTTACATTTTAAAAGAAAGTCACTGTGTGGCCAACAGGGATCCTTAGGTACATATTAGTGATCCCAGTTTCTATTTGAATTTGATACCCATTGATTTAAGTGCTGACCTTTTCTTAATCTCTCTCCCGAGCTCCAGTTCTACATCGCCAGTGTCCTCTTAAACATGCCAAACTGGATCTCAAATTGATCTTGTCCAAAACATAACTCATCCTCCTTTCCACCCCCTAGGCCCCCCAAAGCCTTCTTTTTTATGAACTTGATATTGTTAAGAGCTTTATAATTCATTCAGTCACCCAGGTTGAAAACTTAGCATGATTTCTCTCTTGTACATCCTACGTATCCAGGGAAGTGCCAAATCTTGTAATTTTTTTCCTTTTCAGCACCTCTTACCTATGTTCTTATCTCTCCACTCAGACAGTTGCTAGCCTCAGTTAGGTCCTCATTACCCCTTTGTTGGACTATGGAAGTAATCGTCTCATTGATATCACTACTTCAGGTCTCTCCCCACCCCAGTCCATCCTCATACAGCTCCTAAAATGAATTCCCTAAAGCATAGGGTCTGACATTGTTGCTCCTTAAGTCCAACGGTTCCCATTCACCCACAGAATCAAATATAAAATTCTCTTTGACATTCAAAACCTGGCCTCTTCAGCTGTCCTGAATGCACCCTGTGTCTAGCCATACTGACTCCCCTGCTGTTCATCTTCATCCACACCATCCACCCATCTCCGTAACTTTGTCCTGACTTCCCTTATGCTTGAAAAACCCTCTTTCCCAGGCTGACTCATAGAATCCCTGACTTTCTTTGCAACTTAGCTTAAGCATCACCACCTCCAGGAAGCCTTTTCTGATCCCCCTCCCCCATATACATACACTCAACTGCTAGACTCTACTCTGTCTAAGGTTACCTTCTATCAGTTGTGTGCTTATCTACTATCTTCTTATTTATATATGTGGTCTCCCCCATTTAAATGTAAGTTTCTTGAGGGAAGTGACTAGTTTTGATATGATGGCACAGTATGGTATGGCCGGCACTTAGCATAGTGCCTGACGTATAGTGACTATTAATTAAGTGCTTATTGATTGGTTGTTTCAAAAGTAGAAATAGTCAAAAAAATGAGGCTGTTTTACGTTTTAAAAATACTTCTACTCAATTGGATATGCAGAATGAATATACTTTCCTTACTTAGCATATCACCAAATACTCTTATCATTTCAGCCTGTAAAGACTTCCAAAAGTTCTTATTAGTTCTTACTTTTTCTCCTGAACTCTCCATCCTACTCAGTCAACTAACATTTATTTAAATAAGTATCTACCATGTGTCAGGCCCTGTGCTAAGCCCTGAGGATACAAAGAAAAGAAAAAAAAATCTGTTGTTAAGGAGCCCATACAGTCTAATGGGGAAGACAACATACAAGCGCCTATGTACAAACAAGTCCTATTAGGGATAATCTCTGAAGGAAGACACTAAGGTTAAGGAAGACTGGAAGGACTTCTTGTAGAAGGTGAGCATTTAGATGAGACTTGAAGGAAGCCTGGGAGATGAGAAAGAGCATTCTAGGTATGAGGGATAGCCCATGATTAAGCTCAATCGGGAGATGATATGTTTGTGAAAGGACGTCTGGTGTCATTGGACAGCCAAAGTATGTGGAAGGGATGAGAATGTCAGGAAAGTGAAGAAAAGCAGGATGAAGCTCGATTATGAAGGGCTTTTAGAGCCAAGCAGAACTTCATATTTGGTTCTGGAGGTAATAGGGAGCTATTAGAGTTTAATTGAATAGAAGTGACATTTTACTGGATGCCATTGGTTAAGTGTTATACCATCTTACTGGTGTAGATACTTGTCTGTCTTGTGTAATTCAAAGACTCTTAGAAACTGAGACCTCAGAGGTTATTTAGCTTAAGGGAGAGGAATTCCCCTAGTAACATTCCTAAGAAGTGGTCAGCTGGCTACTTCTTTAAAGATGGAGTATGTTGGGAAGCTCACTACCATTTAAAACAGAGCCTGTCCTGTTTTGCCATCCTGTCTAGTCTGATTTCTTTTAACAATATTTCTTTTTACTTCTTTTGATAGTATTTAAAATTTAAAAATATTTTTTAAATATTTAAAATATATAAGAGAGAGTCTGATTGAATGAATGGAGACCAGGAGCATCAGTTGGGATATTTAAAATAGATTATCAATTCCAAGGGACAATACTGATAGAACCTGTAAGTAGCAGACTTTATAGGTGACTCCTGATCTGTGAGTAGTCTAGTGCTAGAAGCAGAGTACACGTCCCTTTATGGTCAGCTGTTTTGCCTCTGTTTTGGAAAGATGAAGTGAAGAATATTAAGGATATTGTTTTAGGACCGATGTGGCCTTTATGAGGACAGGGAATAGTTGCTTATTTGCTTTTCCCTTAATGCCTAGTACAGTTCTTTGCGCAAAAGTGGTGCCTCAAATGGCAGTTAAAGGAAGGCATTATACTTAGCCTGCATTGATGATAATAATACTATTATTGTTATTAGTATTATTATGAGAGCTGTCACTTATATAGCACTCTGACTTTTGCAGAGTGCTTTATAAACATTGTTATCTAAGCCTCACACAGCCCTAAGAGCTAAATGTTATTATTCACTCCATTTTCCAGATACAGCCAAATACCGAACAATCAAATGACTTACCCAGAATCTCGCAGCTAATAAGTATCTGAGTTAGGAATTAAATCCAGTGCTTCTAATTCCAAGTCCAACAGTCTATCTACTACAAAATCATTTCAACAAACATTTATAAATTGTTTGAATGAATGGAATGTGCTAGGTTTGAAAAAACTGTCAAGCCATCAGGTCTGTTTATTTTAATGTTCTGTCTTCTCATGAGAATATAAAAAAGCTTTAGCCAGATTTATGATCCACTGAATTGAGCATTTGCTTTTTCTGTGGCTTTAATCTCAGAAGGTTAAGGTTGTACCTGTGTAATTTAGAGAATCTTATCCTTGATGGATGTATCATCTGTGATCCAATTCTTTCTTGAACCATCATTTATTTTTAAGCTACAACTTTGTAGGTAGTTTCTGTATGACGATTTTTTGGCTCCGAAAAAGAGCAGCAGCCTGTCCCTGGGGACAGAGCTAGGAGCTAGGTGGAAAGCTAGATGGGACTCGATAATAAAGAAACACTTTCAGATAATTAGAGCTGTCTAAAAGTCAGATGGATTGGCTTCCCTGAGCAGTAGGTTTCCTATCCTTCCACTCTGTCTGCAGCAAAGTCTGAATGACCACTTGTTCTGGCTGTGATAGCAAATCCCTATTCAAGTATGATTGAACTAGAGGACTCTCTCCAATGCTAAATTTTTGTGATTTCTTTTTTTTTGTTTGTTTGCGTGTTTTCTGAATTTGCTGTGGAGCTGACAACAAAGACACAAACCTGGGATTTTGCATATTATAGGTGGAGATACAATATCAGAGAGGCAGGGGAAGAAAAGGTGTATAAGACATTGGCTATGATCTACTTTCCCCCTCAGACACTGATACATTTTTTCCTTTTTCATTTCTTCTGTTCAGGGTGTGGTGGGATAAGGAAAAGTGAAAAGATAGGAATATAATAGGTTAGACTGCAGAGACTGGACTGTCCTGAACTAGACAAACTGAGTTGAACAGTGATGAGCTGAGGTTCTCAGCTTTCCCGGCTTGCCCTGGTATTGGTCACCTGTGCGAATCATATGACTTGCCAGTTGCTATCAGCTCCCCAGGCAAGATTGCAGAGTAGGCACATTTTTTTCCTCTGTATCTACTTCGTCCTCTGTTCAGGAGCCCAACAGCCTTATGCTGTCTCATATGATCCAAAGTCCTCCCCAAGTGCCCTGTGCTCCCAAATTCTCCCTACTTCCAAGTCAGAGCTGGCTCTTAGTCAAGCTTCTCTGACTAAAGGAAAAAAAAAACCCCACAATATTATGACTGTGGGCTTCATCCACCCAAGGGGTATTTCCCTCCTAAGGGGGCAGCTAGATGGTGCAGTTGGGGTAGAGCACCAGTGCAGGAGTCAGGAGGACCTGAGTTCAAATGTCACCTCAGACACTTGACACTCAACTAGCTGTGTGACCTTGGGCAAGTCCCTTAACCCCAATTGCCTCATCCTGGCTCATCTCCAGCCATCCTGATGAATATCTGGTCACTGAACTCAGATGGCTCTGGAGAAGAAGTGAGGCTGGTGACCTGCACAGCCCTCCCTCCCTCAAAACAAAGTCAAGTGCAAGTCATATCATCATTTCTCTGATGGCATGGTCTTCTTTGGCCACGAAGGATGAACATACATTTCCCTCCTGAGAGAACTCAAATGAAGCTCCAGTCAGTGGAATGTGCCAAGCATTTGACTATGGGGATGGTGCGAGCCTCCTCATACTACCCAGAACTGGCATGTTTTATGAAAATTCCTAATCCTCTTCCCTCTACCCCCCAAAGCACAGTTTTGCTATTTTGACCCTATTCTCTATCAGAGTTAGTAACAATTTATCATTGTGAGAGTGTGGGTTGTTCACTAAACTGATTAACTCCCAGTGGAGATTTTTAGAATAAAGCAGGTCTCCTGTTCCTCATTTTATCTTTTCAAAACTCTCACTTAAAGATTTAAGAGTTTACCTCTTAATTCTAGTATTTGGGGATTTGGTGAGCAGCCAGACTTATGGTTATAGGATCTGTGAGATCACAAATCTAAACGTACTGGAGAATGCCCAGAAGGCTAGTGTCTCATTTTACAGATGAGAAAATTGAGGCCTGATAAATGAATGTGAACTGCCCAAGGTCAGCCAGGTGCTAAGGGGCAGCGGTGGCATTTGAACTCCATTGTTTCGTTCCCTGTATCTGTCTTCAGTAGGTCTGTGAGCTCATCAATGGGGTGCTCCTTATCAGTGAGTAACATCATTGCAGTCCATCCATGCCTGTGCTACTTGTCTGCGTTTTCCCAAAACTTTGCCACAGGAGATGGCCACCTAGTGTATATGTGATGGTAGAGAAACAGTGGGGCTTGCTCTTTGTTATTGTAACACTACGTGTTAGGCACTTTGCAAATATTATCTCGTTTGAACCTCACAACAACTCTGGAAGGGAAGTGCTAGTATTATCCCCATTTTTCAATTGGGGAAACTGAGGCAGATGGAGGTTAAGATGGTGGACAGAGTCACACAGCTAGTAAATATTTTGAGGCTGGATTTGGGTCTTCGTGATCCATGGTATCATTCAGTTGCTTAGGCCTCATCTTTTTAGTCTGTCTTCACAACTTCATCTTTTAGGTTGTTGAGTTTCCCAGATTAGCTTATAAACTTCAAGGATTTAAGGCTATACCATAGTCTTTTATGTCTCTCAACCCCTGCTCTGACTCATTAGGAGCAGCCTGCTTGTTGAGATGGAATGGAACTTTTTTTTCTCTCTGATCTTCCAAGGAGAAAGAACTGATATGCAGCAGACCAGTGGAAACTCACAAATTCAAATTGGTGATTGGGAATTTTGCATAATTAGTAATTCTGCCTTGATTTGGTGTATTTAGCACAATCCCTGATGCCATTTATAGAAGAGAAACCAAAGAGACACTTCAGGAAATTAAACTCCATGGTAACCCTCACTTTCAAAATTAAAATAGCATCGCTATAAACACCAAACTTTGCCTACTGCCTCGAACACTCCTGTGCACGGACACTGGGAGAAGGGCTTTCTGACGATGGCATGTGTGTCTGTTCGAAGGGAGGCTGCAGCCCCCACACAGGCTTCTGGCTGCTTCCCTCTTTTAAAGGAAGGCTGAGTAACCTCTGTTTTCATGAGAAGAGCTGCTGCTGCTTTCTGCTCCACTCTGGGCTTCCGTGAGAGTGTGGGTCTGGCAGGGGGCTGGGCAGGGAGGGTGCTCATGATAGAAAGCAGCAGCTTTGTGCTGTTTACCTTGGCTCTCTGTGGTTGAAATCCTCCTATTAAATCAAGCCTTTCAGGATGGTCAGAGGTATAGAAGTCATTTCTGTGGGTATAACAGTGATCATGGGCATGATGGAAGAATTATATTTTCAGGGTACTCCCTATTGCTTAGCCAGGGGAAGAGGGTGAGATCTTGGAGGGGGCAGGGGGAGGAGATTGTTGACTGAGTCACCTGCTTCTTTTCTGTGACTAATTCTCTCTCAGCTGGCAAAGAAACACCCGTGGGAAGCTGGGAACGGCTTCCACAGCTGAACCCCAAAGGGCTTCTTCATTCTTTCAGTTTCAGGTGACAGCCCTACACTAGATAGATTCCCCAGAGGACATTGAATCTTCCTCCCCCATGCTTTGGACCTGGTTTCAGAAAACCCTCTTCTCCTTCATGTATCTAAGGCATCATTGGAATTACATGGGTTTACTATGAAAGGAAGAAGCAAAATAAAATAGGATTATGTAGCAATATAGAATGATCAGTATGCAAAGCAAGAACAATTTTCTGTTTAACCAGATTGATGCTATCTGAGCTCCCAGCCCCTGAATCCTTCCATACTTTTTCTCCCCTCATGGAAAGGGAAAGGATCCAGTGGATCATGTCTATATATCCACCTCTTATGGATCCATGGGTGATTAAAGGACTCCTTATTATAATATCTGTAGGTGCTTTCTGGATCGAAGGAAAGGCCATAAATCCAGAGCTGAACTATCTAGTCCAGCCCCCTTGTTTTCCAAAGGAGGAAACTGAAGCCTGACTTATTGAAGGTCATACAGATGAATTAGTAATCCTCAGAGGTGTGATTTGAGCTCAGGTTCTCTGACTTGGAGGCCAGTACTCTTTGCAGTGTATCCCTCTGACATCCCTTCTCTTAGGATATGCCATAGAACGTTATATTAGAAAGAGCCTATAATGATAGCTCATGTTTTATAGCACTTTTAAATTTGCAAAATCCTTTAAATTATCTCATTTAGGCAACTTTTTAGCACAGGGGGTAGAGTATTGGGTCTTGAGTTAGACCAGAGTTCAGATTCATCCTCAGATACTTCCTGGTGACCCTGGGTAAGTCCTTTAAAAAACAAACAAACAAAAAAACTTCCACTATGCCTCAGTTTCCCCAATTGTAAAATAAGAGTATAATAGCATGACCTCTCAGAGTTGTTAAGAGAATGAAATAATAAATGTACAGCACTTAGCACGATGCCCAGCACATAGTAGGCATTTAAGAAATGTTTGTTTTGGGAGGAGGAAGATGCCATTGTTCTCTCTGTTTTATAGATGAGGAGCAGAGATTTAATGGCCTGCCTTGGACTGTATATAGGTAGTAAATCTCTGAGGTGAGACTCGAACCCCAGGCTTCCTGACTTTAGTCCAGCACTCTACCCAGCCTGCTCATTGTAGAGATGGGGAGACCTTGAGGACTCGAAAATGAAGTGAACTGCCTGTGGTCATTAATCTGGTAAGAGACTGTGAAGCCTCAGGGCTGAAGAAACACTGGAAAGGCACACAGGGTTTCTGCCATAAAAGCACTCACTTTTGAATGACTCTTAAACTCCTCAGGTCCTCTGAAGCCAAAACCAAGACTGCTTTCTGTTCTAAACTACTTAATTTCATTAGGCCTCAATTTTCTCATCTGTGAAATGGATAGATAATGATACTTGTCTGACCTGCTTAGCAGGAAAGCACTTTATAGATTTTTAAAACACTATGTAAGTGTGAGCTATTATACTGAATTAGGGAGTGATCCAGAGTCAAGTAGAGTTCAACTGAGTAGGATCCTGGAGGGCAGGTGAATTTTAAAAAAAATTTTGGCTGCTAAACCTTTTAGCTTCTTCTTTCTTTAATGTTGTTCCAAAAATATGACTCTTGTTGTTCCAGAGCCCCATTGGCTATTTACTGATGAATGAACTCCCTAGGGAGAAGGCAAGGGAGCTTTTGTGACTCCTGCCTTTTGTGAAAAAGCCTTCGAAATCTTGGAAAGGGCCTTTTAAAAACCAGACACTAAACAAACTTACTTTTGCAGGGGTGAGTGTTTTATAGATAGAATAGACTTGTTCCCACCCACATACTGACAAGCCTTTAATCATAGGCAGGAAGGCGATTACACTTGTCAGACTCACGCATCTGCATGTGAGTAACTGAGTCTCAAATAAAGGATTACTGGTGGGGGAAGGCGTTCAGTGTGAAAGCTCTAAGGCCGTTTAGGTTAGAACGCTGGTAAGCCCAATTCCACTATGGTATCCATTGCCAAGAGGGTGGCCGAGCTAAGTAAAACACCTTGCCTCTCTTAGCCACTTGTCAGGTTCCTGGTGGAGCACACAAAGGGAGAGGAGGGTGGGAGCCAGCGTTGACTAGATTGGACATGCAGATGTAGCTGTGTTGACCTTTCAGGTCAAGATTCTCTATATTCAAACATAACTGAAATGACACCTCCTTGTCATTTCCTTATATGCTTTTCTGTGGAGGCAAGGGTTTGTTGTATTTATTTCTAAAGGCCCTTGGCTGTGAATAGTCATGGCTGTATTTGCAAAGCTTGCATTGTTTCTTTCCTGCCATTTGGTTTGATGTGTGAAGTATTGGAAATCTATTCAGCAAAAGTTGTGGTCATCTCCTTAACTGCCTTTTTAATAAAGGCTCTGATCTCTGTCCTCTTCTCTTCTATTAACTACCAAGGAAGCCAGTAGGTATGTGTGCCCTGAGCTGAGGTGTGGCTGGTAACACCCAAACTCCAGTCTTCTCTTGGGAAAGGGGGAACCATTCCATGGTAGTCCTGGAAATGGAAGGAGCCTTAAATGTTATCTTGGCCAACCTCCTCATTTTAGAATGGGGAAACCAAGGTCCATGGACGTGGAGTAGTCATCCATGGTTGTTCAGGTAGTCAGTGGCTAAGCTGGGGTTTGAATTTAGGAGCTTGAGCTTTTTCCACTTTAGCATTTCTAGGCCAATACCTTTTCCGAATACTAAGATGCCCCAGCAGCCAGCTCATCTCAGAAGACACTTCTCCCTCAGGGCCCAATATCTCCTCTGATGTTTGGGTACCTGTGCTAGAAATTCCAAAATGTGCATTAGATCAAGCTTCAAGCATCACAGCAGGCAAAGTAGTGGAACCCTGGATGACAGTTCTGACTGGTGCATGTTAGGCTCATTTACATTCTCTGTATCAATGATGATAATAATTCCAGTTGACATTTGAGGTTTACAGGGCATTTTACACGTATCATCTTAATTTATCCTTACAATATAAGTAGTAAAGGTCTACAGAATTATCCTTATTTTGCAGGTGAGGGAACAGTGGTATAGAAAGACTGACTTGAAGTCCTTCACTTGGAAGGCTGTCATGAGAAAGAGGGATTAGATTTGTTCTGTTTGGCCCCTGAGGGCAGAATTGGGAGCATAGGCTGGAAATTTCAAAGGCAAATTTTGGCATGGTGTTGTAGTGAGGAAAAAATGTGTTTAACAGTGACAGCTTTTCCAAAAGTGGAATGGCTGCCTTGGGAGGCCGTGGGCCACTCTACTGGCTGGAGTCTTCAGTCCAAGGCTAGAAGACTACTCGGCAGATGTGATGGGTGTGGTCAGGATTCTTTTTCCAGTATGGGCTGGCCCACACGGATTTCAAGGTTCCTTCCAGCTCTGACATTCAATGACTGTGATTTTGTGGCTGAAACCTGTTCTTGGTAATACAACTAATTTATATCAGCAAGAGGATCCAAATTCTGCTCTCTCTGGACTTGCACCCTTTCAAGCAGACCACCCCACTTTAGACTGAATATGGGGCAGGCTTAAAAAGAGCAGTTGGGGGTGTCGAGGGAAAGGGAACAACTCATAAGGATGACTTGTCTTAACTCTTAAAGATCTATGTTCTCATGGATGTAAGTACTCACTCCCATAGTATCAGTCATAACTTATGTACCGTTTTTCATCCTGTGTAATTCTTGTCTATATGCCCCCATAAATTCCCCATGGAAGATTTACCTAATGCGCTGGGGGCTTTCTTCTAGACCTTTTAATATTATATAGATACCAGTATAATTCTCGGGCTGTTCATGTGCTCTCCATTGCTCTGGCCTTTGTGTTTTTCTCACCATACTTTTCCTGTGTGTTTTTATTCCACTTTTTTTTTTTTTGGCACAAGTCATTGTGGGTAATATGAATTGAACAGTGAGTACCTATTAAGTGTCTGTGTGCCAGGCAGGGGTCCTCAACCTTTTTTGTGTGACAAAGCCCTTTGGTAGTCTTGGTGTGGTTCTTTCCAGAAGAGTGACTTCAAATGCATAAGGTAAAACACACAGGATTGCAAAACAAACCAGTGATTTTGAAAGATACTTATAAAAATATAAAGTTCACTGGCCTCAGGTGAAGAACCCCTATCTACTTTACTCATGCCTCTTTGTCTTGACTTTTATGTCATCCATGATTTTCATTTTTCAGACATGGCAGTGCTCTATAATTCACAGGCCAGTCAACTAGAGATAGTGGCATTGGAATGATTTGTTTTTGAAATGAAAAACAATCTAACCCAGGATCGTCCTGTTGAAATGTGATTGTACGGCCACACATTATAATGGACCCCCATCAGATGAAGTCTATCTAGTTTGGGACTGTTAGATTTCGGGGTTATTTGTTTAGGTCTTCTGGTATCTTTTGGGTGGGGTGTGGGGGCAAGAGGGAACTCCAGTTACATTTTGAGGAAGACCATGCTTTTCTGTTCTCTGGCACTGTCTTCAGAATTAGCTGTTCCTGCCCATGGTCATCTATTCATATCTTTTAAAAAAAATTTTTGAAGAAAGGAGGGAACATTCCAGGGGTGCAGGGGTTGGGGAGAAAGGGAGAGGGTGGAGATATGTTCTGAGGACACCAGACTTTTATGAGGTAGCTGGCAGCATGCCTTGGTTTATTGTGTCGTCTTCTCATGGGAGATTAGTTTATAAGCATTACTTGGATAAACCTATTTTAGAAATTTTAAATTAAATTTAAAATTTAATTCTAAATGTGTTTTTGAACTTTAGCTTAAAATCTTCAGTTTTGTGTTATGCAGCTAAAGAGTGAAGGTTCTCTTGTTTTGGTCACTGTTTATTCACTTTATGACTTCTCTCCCATTTGACATGTGTTTTTAGACACCCAGCCACCCTCCCTCCGTTCCCCTGACATCATTTTGGTCATTTCACTTTGCAGCGGCTCCATTTTGTAAATGCCTCTTTGCCAATGTTGTCATGAAGAAGTAATAGTTCCCCAATAAATGTCAGCTATTCTGATAAAGATTTGTTTTATGGAACTCTTCTTTTTTAACTTCTTTAAAAAATTCTTTGTTATAAGGGATGGTTCTCCAGGATGGGGAGGGGAATACAGTCGAGGATTTGTGTGACAGAAAAATAAAAGATGCCAGTGAAAGTTGATTTTAAATGATAAACATTACAGGATATGGTATGGCCTCCCTTATTCTATTAGAATTTTATTAATGCAGGCTCAAATTACATTAGCTCATGTTTCACTGTTGGTTTATTTTGAGTTTAAGGTCCTGTAAAACTTCCTGATCTTTTTCTTGAGAACTGCTTTAAGCCACTTGTCTCAGTCTCAGACTTTGAGAAAAACTATTTTTAAAAAATTCCAAATGAAGAACTTTAATCTTTTGTTGTTCTGGGCCAAGTATTTTAGCCCATTGCTTTTTAATTCAATGTCTGTTATTGGAAGAGTTAGCAGTCCTTCCTCGTTTTGTCATCTGCAGACCTAATGAATCTGCCAGTTTCCAAGTCATGGATGAAGATATCAAACAGGATAGATTTGAGAACAGAGCCATCTGTTCAATAAAGTCAAAAAGCACTGTTTAAGCCCTGTGTGGCAGACCCTATGCTAAGTGTTGGACATATAAAGAAAGGCAAAACCAGTTCTTGCCTTCTGGGAGTTCACATTTTAATGGGGGAGACAAAATGTAACTATGGTATGTACAGAGTAAGCAGAAGGTAATGTCAGAGGGCAGTTAAGTGACACGCTGGAGTCAGGAAGATTTGAGTTCACATCTAGCCTCAGAGCTTTACTAGTCAAGTTGACTCTGGACAAGAAACTTCTATTTGCCTCAATTTCCTCCTCTGCAAAATGGGGATAATAAAAGAATCTGTCTCTTAGAGTTGCTGTGAGCATCAAATGAGATGGTATTTGTAAATTACTTAGAACAATGCCTGGCACATAGTAAGTGATATGTATGTATGTATGTACGCATGCATGTATTATACACACATGCATATGTAATTAGTTGCTGCTGCTACTACTATGACAACGACAACTAGAAAAGGCTCCTAGAGTGTAACATTTGAACCAAGTCAAAGGAACAGAGAAGTAGAGTTGAGAGGGCAGAGCATTTCAAGCATGCAGTGCAGCCACTGCAAAGATGGGGAAATTGGATGATAATGACAGCTAGCATGTATCCATCACTTGCTGTGTGCCAGGCACCTGGCTAAGTGCTTTACAAATATCTCATTTGATCTTCACAACGCCCCTGGAAAATGAAATGTCCTTGTGAGGAGCAGAAGGGAGACCTGTGTAGCTAGATCATAAGGGGGGTGTGGAGGAGTGTAAAATATAAGAGAAATGGAAAGATAGGAAGGACCCAAGTTCTGAAGGGGCTTTAAATGCCAAACAGATGGGTTTGCATGTGAACCTGGAGGTAGCCTAGAGGGAGTTTGGCAGCTTTCGTCTTGGTGAAAGATGGATTATAGTGAGGAGAGTGGAGGCAGAAGACCAGTTAGAGAATGGTCAGGCTCTACGTAGGCGCATAGACCAGTTTGAGAATGGTCAGGCTCTACCTAGGCACATAGACCAGTTAGAGAATGGTCAGGCTCTACGTAGGCACATAGACCAGTTAGAGAATGGTCAGGCTGTACATAGGCAAATAGACCAGTTAGAGAATGGTCAGGCTCTACATAGGCAAGTAGACTAGTTAGAGAATGGTCAGGCTCCACATAGGCAAAAGGGCTACCTCTTCAAATAAGCATATATCTGTGACCTGAAAGAAATATGGTTCACTTAAAAGAAATCAGGTCAGTGGAAAATTAAAATTCTATGAAACACTAAACATTTGACCCATAGCATGGCCCTGCCATTGAAGTTCAGCACCATCGATCATTATTGCTATGACACAAAGAGTGTGGTGTGTGCTGCTCTGTCAATTTTCCAGATTTTTTTTTTAGGCTCTTGAATATCACACATTAGTGTCATTTTTGTATTGAGAAATGTGGCTGGTATTACAAGTTGTGTGACTCAGGGAAAGTCACTTTATATCCTTTCTACCTTAATTTTCTCATGTTTAAATCAAGGATAAGAATACTAAGCACATTTACCTCGCTGGGTTGTAAGGTTGAAATGGTGTGTATAAAGCACCGTTATACAGTTGGAATCTATTAATTTAATTTATTTGGACCTGAGTAAAGGGAAGCCCTTCCTCAGGCTAAGATAGTTCAGTCCTGTGAATTAAGAATATTTTGCTAAATTAAGATATAAAGGATGATAACCTACTCTTCAAACATCTCAAACTTTAAAATATTCAAAGGGGAATCCTTGTACATCACATCTAACTTTAAAATCAAGAATTTAGGCTTTGTTTAAGACTTGCCCTTTTTTTTCTTTTAAGTAGGAAAAAAGCATTTTTGAGTATATTTTCCTTTTTTTAATTAAAAAAATTTCTCTGCATCCCCCAAATGAAGGGATTGCTGTGCTCCCTTCAGTTCTGTATTCTTTGAACAAAATAACTGATTTGCAAACCTAAAGTTGTCCCTACCATTGATTTTTGGCTTATGGACTTCATAGTAATGCTGCATATTTATTTTTCCAAATATTTCCATAGAGCTCAGATTCCATCTTAACTTTTAAAATTAGGATAGTATTAATGAAGTCACTTTAGATGACAGTAAAAGGCAATTCAATGAAATATTGGGGGGGGAGTGTGGAACCCCAAGCACTTGTACTTATGCCCTTATACTCCTTCATATGGCTCTTTAAGCTTTGCAAAGCACTTTATTTCTCATATTTTTTCTCATAATAACTCTATTGGGCAGGGGCTAGCTGTATTTTAATGATAAGGAAATTCCTTATTTTACAGCTCAGAGAGTTTAAGAGACTTGCCCACAGTCATATGGCCAACATGCCTAACTTAGAATTCAGACTCAAGACTTTAAGATTCTCAAGCCCAGCTTTGTCCATTATTCCACGCTAACAACTGTCTGCATCAGAGAAAGAACTGATAAATAGAAGTTTGTATAGAATGGTTTTACATATGTAATATATACATATATGTAGACATACATGTACATACACATGTGCACATATCATCTGGGGTGGGGGTTAGGAGAGAAAAAAGGAGGAAAAAAGAAAAGTTACATGATAACTTTATTATATATTTAATATATATTATTTTATATAATTGTTATAGTATATATAAAGATATTTATATATTATATAATTAAATATATTATATATTTAAAGGAATAGCACAGTATAAATAATAGATTTACGGTTTCATGTAACA
This sequence comes from Notamacropus eugenii, assembly GCF_028372415.1. Taxonomy (NCBI): domain Eukaryota; kingdom Metazoa; phylum Chordata; class Mammalia; order Diprotodontia; family Macropodidae; genus Notamacropus; species Notamacropus eugenii. Next base: position 421,764,469 of record NC_092874.1, read on the forward strand.
ATCATCTTTTTTTTTCTTTTCTACTTTGTTATGGAAATGCTTTTTTTACTTTCTTAGGTTCAGAATAAAATAAATAAACTTTAAAAAGATCTCAAGTCAAGAGTGGCATCTGTTGGAAGGAGATGAAGGAGAAGTCACTCTTGTTGCCCTTATGAAGATTACAGTCATTTCTAGAGAGATAACAGAGACATGAAAAGGATAAGAGAGTGAGACAAAGAGGCAACTGTTTTGTTGTTAGCTTAATAGCACGATTATGTGTTAGATAGTGAGATGCCAACTAACTGCAATGAATGTTGAGGAGAGTATGTGTGCTCACTTATCATCTTGTGTCTATCCAATTTCAGGAGAAAGAATATGTGAATAATTCTAACCTTGTCCTTGGCTCCCAGTTGCATTGGGCATTTATTCACCATACTGAGTATATCCTAATGAGACAAAATCAGCACCTTGGTAGGTACGGGGCGTACCTAATGAGGGGGATTCAGGGCCAGGTCCTAAATTTGACTAAGAATCTAAAAGTCAGCTTCTACTTAAATTGGAAAAGGGGATTAAAGCTCTGACACCATGGGATTGTAGAATTTTGGCAGTCATAGGGACTTTGAGAGGTCATCTCATCTAATCTTCTTATTTTTATAGAGTGTTGAAGTGAATTGCTTAAGATCACAGAGGTAATGTGTGATTCAGCTGATACCTGATGATCCTTTTTTCTTATTCACATGTTCTTTATGTTATGAAACACAAATCCAGAACCATTTCAACTTTGGGTCTAATTTAGATGTTAGCTGAGTTACAGGACTGTAGATGTAGAGGTGGAAGGGACCTGAGAAATCATCTAGCCCCACACCCAGATAAGAAAACTGAGAGGTTCCCTAACTTGCCCAAGATTATTCAGACAAAAGGGACCAGAATCAGTATTTGAACACCAAATCTACACTAGGATGTATCCTTACCTGGGCGCTTTTCTTCAAACCTACTTGTTTGTTGCTCTGTCTCGGTTAGCCCATACTCAAAGGGAAATGTCCACCAAGGACCTATGATCTCATTTATGTGGGTATTCTATCTTCCATAGTCTAATTGAGGTCATTTCATTGTTATAAATTGAAAGCCATTTACATCTAATTCTGGGTGATTCTTTTCCAAGTTCTTTACCTGGTTGGGGTGGGGGGGCGCAAAACTCCCAGTGTGCAAGGGAGTGTATCTAAACTACTCTGGAGCATGAATACAGCCATTATTGAAAAATCTATGACTAAGTTTAGCCTTGGAATTCTGTAGGACATTGGAGAATCCTTCAATTAAGGAGGGAAAGGAATGGAACATTATCAATTAAAGGATTTAGATCTGAAAGGAACCTTAGAAATCTAGTGTAACTTTGCGTCTCCATCTCACAGGTAAAGAAATTTAGACTCTGAGAGAAAGAAATCTTTATAGCTCTTTGTATCATACCACACAGTTACGCCTGCTTCCATGTCTTCTGATACACTGCCCTTCTGATTTATTTCTATGTGTATACATGTCACATCTGTCCCTTCCACACTGAACACTTTTTGAGGAGTAGGGGGGTATGTCTTATTTGTCCCTGCATTGTGCCACACTGCCTACCATGGCCTTTTATATATGGGGGATATTGCATGTTTACCTAATTCCAGAGCACTTTGGGAAGAGATGGAGAGAATTTCTTCTAAATAAAGTCCTTCATGGAACAGCTTGAATTTTCAATATGGCAGGGCGTTGCCATTGGACTCCTTGCAATCTTGAACAATCTTGAACTCTTGACAACCTCTCTGAAGTATCTGTGATATGTAATGATAATCATAGTAATAGCCAGTGTTCATAGAGTGCTTGCAAGTTTGTAAAGCTCTTTGCATGCCTTATCTCACAGGGAATGTATCCAGACATTGTTTCTGCACCTTCCTCCTACCCCTGAATCCTCTGCACCACCAAGAGGATGCCCATTCTGTGGGGCACAGTCTGTCTATTCATACTGCTTTCCAACATAGTCTCTCCTAGTTACCCTAAATGTTTCAGAAATAGTCTTGCTCAACCTGGCAGCAGCCCAGTGAACTTGAGGAGTGGTGAATGTTTTTACCTCCCAGATGAGGGCACTGTCCTTGGCAATGGAAAATGCCATTCCAGTTGGTTTAAAATTTAGACCCTGATGAATAGTGGCGCCGTCCAAATCTATCTTTGGGTGTCCCAGGGAGCAAAATAGCAATCAGGTGGTGACCATTCACTTTCTAGAAATTAGAAATGTGATATGTTTGAGCGTGTGGGGGACGTAAAAGAATATCTTGTATTCAAGGATCTATGCTCCTAAATTGGTTCCAAGGGCTCTACTTAGTATTTTCAGTGATACTAAACTTGGTAAGAAATGTAATTCTCTGTATGAGGAGGACAGGCATCCTGTATATGGTTGGATTTCTTCTCCCTCTAGTTGTGGGGAAATGCCTTGGTATGGATTAGATTTTTAAAAGTTTATTCATCTTGTTTTAAGTGTCAGTATAAGTGGCTACCAAATACTCAGCTGGGATCTGCTTGATTCCTCATTTCATACCAGGGTTTTATACCTTTCAAGACAGTGTGATTTGTTTTCAAACATCGTCAGGTTCCTTTTGAATACCTCTTTGAAACACCCCTTATGCTGTACTGTAATGAAACAGATCATTTTCTCCTTCAAATGTTACCCGACATCAAACCTAAAAGAGAAACAGGGTGAGAAAACTGTCTTCCATTTTGTAAGAGTTAAAAGTTTAAAATTAAGATTGAATTTGCCCCAACCCCACTTTCTAGAAAGTGACCCACAATCTCAGGAAGTAGAACCAGAGGCAGGTGTAGTGCCTGGTTATTTTAGGATGTCAGTGTTGGAGAGGAATTGCACTGTTCTGGGAGACCTGTGTGGTCCAGCATCCAAGGACTAAGGAACAAAAAAGGCCTGTATTAAGCTCCTGCTACATGCCAGGCATTGTGCTAAGTGATTTACAGATATTATCTTATCTGATCCTTGGATCCTTGCCAGAACCCCAAAATGTGGGTGCTAATATTATTCCAGTTTTACAGATGAGGAAAACTGAGGCAGACAGAGGTTAAGTGACTTTCCCAGAGTGTCTGAGGTCAAACTTGAGTTCAAGTCTTCTTGCCTCCAAACCCAGCACTCTCTCCACTGTACCACCTAGCTGCCTCTTTATTATTATTAATTATGATGATAGATTATATTTATTAAGGTTTTCACAGCGTTTTACATAACTCTATTTGATCACAGCATTCCTGCAAGATAGGTACTGCTCTTTCAGAGTCAAGGAATTTTTTTTTTTTTCAAAAAGAAAGGGCTTAGTGATTTGTCCCCAAAAGACTGAGATTGGGGGTGGGATGAAGGAAATCAATTCTAAGGATGGAGGCGGGATGATGTAAACAAAGGCATTGCGAGAGAAGAGGGCAGGTGATGGTAAAAAGTTCACTTTGACTGAAACAGAGAATATATCTGATTGCTTACCATCTCAGGGAGAGGGGAGGTGAAGGAAGGAAGGAAAGATTGTTAAAAAGATTAAAAAAAAGAATAAATGTATGACCTAAGGCTGGTCAGTTAAGTTGGAACCAGATTGTGGATGATCTTGCTTGGCTGAGTCAGGATACTTTATATTAATACTTTATTCAGTAGGCAGTAGAGAATCAAATTTTAGGGAGAAGGGGAGTGCATGATCACAGTGGCTACATTAAGGTGATTCCTTGAGTATCAGTATGGGAGATCCATAAGTGAGGGGATAGACACAAAGCCAGATAATAAGTTAACAGGTTATTATAAAGCTGTACTGACTTAGGGCTTGAACTTGTGTAGCTTCAGTGGAAATGATGAGGAGTTGGATTTGAGAAATGTAGGTTATTAATAGCTTTCCAATACTAGAAAGGAGAAGAGAGTAGTTTTTGAGGATCCTGCTTGTATGACATGCCCTTAGGAGAGAGGAATGCCATTTCTCTCCCTAGTACGGAGATTCTTAACCTTTTTTTTGTGTGTGTCAAGAATGACCTTTGGCATCTGGATGCTTTCTTGGAATAATACTTTTAAATGCATAAAATAAAATACACAAGATTATAAAGTAAACCAATTATGTCGAAATATAATTATCAAGATATTAGTGAAACAAACTCACCCATACCTCCAAATTAATAACTTAATCTGTTTTCCTCAGTTTCCATAAATGTGAGGTTGTCAGAAGGATCAAAGGTTCAGATAATACTATTGCAGTCCACTTAGCACACTGTCTGACCTAATACTTCTCTGACACAGTTGCTTTTCAGACAGTTCCCAAAGTGGGGTGGGAACCTGCACAGGGAGGGAGTCTTTTGTAATATTGGATTAATACCTTGGTTACATATAGTCCAACTTAATTCTTCCGCAAACATGCTCAGTTTTTCTTCGTACTCTCCCATCCCTTGTAAAGCCTTCCCTCTACCTTCTTGTCTTTTTGAGCTCTTATTCTCTCTCCATCTTCTTTTCAGACATTTTTTCAATGATTAGGGTCTACTTGCTGCCTTCATTTTTTTTATTATTATTATTCCTGTCCTCCTTAATATTGTGTATTCTGGTTTCTGCTTCCTAGACTTTAACTTATTTCTCAAAGTTCACTAGTGACCACTTTTCTTATCAGCTCTTTTGGAGTCTTCTCAATTCTTGTCCTCTTAATCTCCCATCTCTCTTTACCCTCCTTTAAATTTTTCAATATTCCCTTATTCCTCTCCCAAGTAAAACATTTTATCCTACACATTGCTGTCAAATTCATCCTTTTATGTACACTTCTTTTCATGTCATTTTAAGGCTCGAAACAAAGACCCTCAAAGAGTCCTTACTGAATAAAATGTAAAATATTTAGCTTCACCTTCAAGGCCTGCTGTTCTCTGATCTGAGTATATCTTTCCAGCCTTTTCTCTCATACTTGCCAATGCAGACTTGTCTTTTTCTGGAGGATGCCTTGCCTTTGCTTATGTGTTCCCTCGGTCTAGTGTGTTTCCATTCCATCTCTGCCAGTTGAATTCTCACTCATCCTTCCAAGCCCAACTCAAATGCCTTATATTTTGGAATAATTTCTGTTTTTTATTTATCAAGAGCACTAAAATCTGTATAATTGTCTCCGGTCACAGTCATTTCGGAGCTTTCCATCTCTGCCACTTTCTGATTCTACACTTCTGTCTCATTTTATCCTTTTCCCTTCTCCTCTCCCCCAAAAAAGTTTTATAGAAAGTAGAATGTGAAATGGATGTTGGAATGTGTGTTCCTATTAATTACATATAAGAAAGGCTGAATCTAGAAGGATTGAATTTAATATAAATGTTGATTGTCTAAAAGGAGACTATTTAACTAGAGTCTGTAAGGAAAAGCAGTCCAAATTTCCTTGGAAAATGTTTTGCTTTTCTAGAACATTGAGATCCTTAGTGGCACTGTTGGTGTTTCATCCAGAGACGTGTCACTGTGGCTTTATAAGTGTAGCTCTGAAATGAACTTGAAAGCAAGATTTGTAAAATGGCCTTTCCTTGGGAAAGATTAAAACCTTCAGCCTTAATTTTTCTTTTTTTTTTTTTTATTATTTTTTAATGTTTAACATTCACTGCCATACAATTGAGATTTTATCCCCCCCCCACCTACCCCCCACTACCCCCCTCCCTCCCCACGACTGCATACAATTCTGTATAGGTTCTACATATACTTTCCTATTGAGTATATTTTCACTATAGTCATGCTATGTAGTCAGACTAAAATAAATGAAAGAAATCGTATAACAAATCAAAACATGATACACAAACACATACACATACACAAACATGATCTGCTACATTTTGTGAGTGACTTCCATATTTCTTTCTCTGAGTGTGGAAGGCATTTTGCCTTGAGAACCACCTTTGGGATTTTTTTTTTTTTAATAAGTTCTTGCATTATTACAAAATTCCAGGTCTACCAGAAAAAACTCTCGCACACTGTGGTCGTTGCTGTGCACAGAGTTCTCCTGGTTCTGCTCCTTTCACTCAGCATCAGGTCATATAAGTCCTTCCAGGCCTCTCTGAAGTCTTCTTGTTCATCATTTCTTATGGCACAATAGTACTCCATTACATTCATATACCATAATTTATTCAGCCATTCCCCAATTGATGGACATCCCCTTGACTTCCAGTTTTTGGCAACTACATAGAGTGCTGCTATAAATATTTTTGTACATGTGGGACCCTTTCCCATTTTTATGGTCTCTTTGGGATACAGACCTAGAAGTGGTATTGCTGGGTCAAAGGGTATGCACATTTTTGTAGCCCTTTGGGCATAGTTCCAAATTGCTCTCCAGAATGGTTGGATGCGCTCGCAGCTCCACCAACAATGAATTAGTGTTCCAACTCTCCCACATCCTCTCCAGCATTTATCATTTTCTTGTTCTGTCATGTTTGCCAATCTTATAGGTGTGATGTGGTACCTCAGAGTTGTTTTGATTTGCATCTCTCTAATCAATAGTGATTTAGAGCATTAGCCTTTATTTTTCAAAGGAGCATGGGGACAAATATCTCTTCAAGGCAAATTCTTCGTCAGTGTGGTGACATTTCTTCCTCCTCCTTCCAATAAAACATGACGTTATGTTCCATGTTTCCTGGAGGACAGTAGCTCAGTCTATACACTTGGGCTGTAGAAAAAAAACCCAACAAGGAATACACGTGAATTGCTTCCCGTGAGTCACCGTTTGACACCATCCAGAGTTAGAAGCTGTCTCTGTGAGAACTGCAAGCTCTCCTTTGTTGGTGGTGATTATGGTAGAAAATAGTGCACTTAATCCCTCTAGTGTATCCAGTGCTCTTCCTGCCGGGGCTCGAATGGGCAAAAGAAGGACTCTCCAGATGACTTAGTGGGTGCTTTGTTGAGATAAGTTTCTTAATCTTCTGCAACTTCCCCCTTCTCATCCTTTTCCTGGTGCTCTGAAACTGAAAAATTCTGAGGTTATGTGGGCAAAACAGGGCTGGGTTCTTTCCGTCAGCCACAAAAGAGCTGAAGTTCTGATGGGGAAGATATTTACCACAATTAAAATAAATCTTTTCTGCTTCCCATCAGTATTTACAAAGTGAATGCCTTACCACAACTCTGTGAGGTAGGTAGTAAGTAGATAGATAGTATGAGGTTTCTAAGAGATTGTGGTGGAGTGGAGTGAAAGGACCTGAGTTTGAATTCTGGCCCTAGTACTTGTTTTTGTTTTGTGCAAAACATACACACAACATATTCACACACATATGTGTATATGCACATATATGTATATAAATGTATTTCATAGGCTAAGAACTGGAAGGGATGGACCATTGAGCCCACTCCCCTCATTTTACAGGTGAGGCAATTGAGACCATGATGGTCTAGTGACTTGTCTAGGGACTGTTTGAGTAATAGTATTTGAGGCAGAATTTGAACTCAGGTCTTATACCCAGCACTCCATGCCATTTGTCTCCCTCTCAACCTGTATGTGTACCTTATTATACATGTCATTAGAATATATAAAGTCCTCAAGGTCATAGTATCTAGCACAGGGCTTCTTAAACTTTTTCCCCTCAGGACCCCTTCAGCACTTTTTAAACTGTGGGGGTGACAACTTGTGACCCACAGTTTAAGAGGCACTGAATTAGCACATGGTAGATGCTTAATAAATGCTTACAAGTAATTTTCCCTCTAATGAGCCTTATCTGTAGAAAGAAAATTGGACTAGATCAGAGCTTCTTAACCTTTTCTTATGACAGGGATCTTTTGGCAGTCTGAAGCCTAGGGGATCTCTTCTTACAATAAGATTTTGTTGCCTGTGCTCATAATTGAAAAAAGTGTTAAATTTCGCTTAAAATTCCGTAAAATAAAATTGAAATTTTTCCCCTATCCAAGTTCACTTAACAATATAGTGATAACATTAATGATGACATGGTAATGATAATAGCTAACATTTGTACAGTTCTTATTGTATATCAGGCACTCTGCAGCTATTGTCTCATCAGATCCTCATAACAACCCAGGGAGTCGGTCTTATTATTATCTTTATTTTACAGATGAAGAAACTGAGGCAAACAAGTTATATGACTTGTCTAGGGTCACACAGCTCCTCAGGGGGGTAAGAACCCCTGAACTAAATGGTTTCTAAGGTCCTTTCCAACTCTACATTTATTATCCTGTTGTCCCCATTGTACAAATGAGTGAACTGAGGCCTGGGGAGCCACTCAGGATGACAAAGCTGTACTTGTTAGAGTTAGGATTTGAACTTGAGTCTTCACGTTGGCCTCTCTTAAAACTATAGCAGCCTGCATTTCCACTACGAAGAGGAGAAACACTTTTTTTTGGTACAATGGTTGAAAGTTTGATTTACTTTCAGATCCAGAAGGGCATGCCTGGGAGTGAATTATCTCATGGAACTTGAAATTGCCATACTGATAGAGGTGTCAGCACAGGATTTGCTCAGGGAGTTTCTCTTTGTGAATTTTCTAAACTGGAGATAGCAAGGAAAGGAGAGACAAACAAGTCATCGTTCAGTCATGCCTGCTTGTGGGCAGCACCTCTTCTCCCTGCAGCCCCCTATTCCTGATAAGAATTAGGGCTTTTCCCTGAAGGCCTTGACTAGTCACTTTTGAGGTCTGACAACTTTGCTAACAGGAAATGCAAGGTTGCCCTACTCATCCTTCCTTGTTAATCACGTCCTGTCTGTCATTCTGTGCCCTCCTTCACCTGTCCCTTCAGTCTATTGCAGGGTCTCCTTGATTCCTGTGAGTCTGCCTTGACTTTAGCTCTCTCTCTGCCTCACTCTGCCTCCTGCGTGGTTATTTCCTCCTGGTTTTTGTTTCTGTGCTTGGCTTTTTTGTCACTTATTCTTTACTCCCTGCCCAGTTAGCTTATCTGGATGGTTTCAGCAAAGAATCACTGAATGTCAGAGCGAAAGGGGTCCTAGAAGCCATCTAGTCAACCTGTATCTGAAATGAAATTCCCTCTGCACCATCCCCAACATGTGATTATCCAACTTTTCATTTGAACACTGAAGGGAGTTGGGGGTAAGGGCGAGGGGTGGGGAGGAACCTTTCTCTTCCAAAGCATTTCACTCCACTGCATAGCTGTAATGGCCTGGAAGTATTTCATTGCCTTGGCCAAAAATCTGCCCATTTGCAGCTTCTGTTCATGGATGCTATTTATCTTGATACAGTCTCCAGTTGGTTCACCATCTGGTTCAACCATTCAGGTACCTGGGACAAGCATGAATTGAGGTGGGAAGAGATCCTGGGACTATCATTTTGGAGAGGAGCTAGAGACATTGAGATACCCCAAGGTTGTTGCCCAGGGAGCAGGACAGGACATATGGGAATTCACTTGGGATGAAAGGCCTTGGGATCCCATCTCCAGATAATATGCACCAGCTTTTGCCTTCATCATTGGGAGTACCTGTGTTAGGGGAAGAACAGCCCTCACCTTTCTGAGAGGTGGATGAAAAAAGTGGGTGATCAGAAGATGGAGAATTCAGCCATGAAGAGGGAGAGCCTGAGATACAACAAGAATATCAACACAGCAGCCGGTGGACCTCTTGACCTTTGAGGAGGGTTGCCATTGCAAAGAACTTCTGAGAGTTAGGAGCCTGGGAAAGGGAGCAGAGGTGATCATGCTGCAGGGTTGGTAGAGGTGCCAGAAGCTGTAGTAGAACTACCAGGAAAAGAAATTGTGCCTCTTGGATGCCAGATACCTTAAGGCAAATCTCCAATTGCCCCACCCTAGTTACATCCCTGCTGAGCACCTTCCTCTGCTCACGTTCGAGCTTGTCACACTGTGCTTTCTTAACTGGGGCATCTACAGCTGAACACACTACCCTGAATGTTGTCTGAGCAGGGCAGAGTAGAGTGGGAATTTTACTTCTCATTTTCCAGGATGTCTTCCTGCAGCCTAACATTATGTTAGATCTTTTGGTCACTGTCATACTGATGACTCATATTAACCTTGTGGTCCACTAAACTCCCCAGATCATTTTCAGATAATTTTTTTTCTCTAGTCAAACCTTCCCATCCTCTGCTGATGAAGATGATTTTAAAATTCAGATGTAGGCCTTTGCAGTTCTTTAACCTATCAAACTCACCTGTCATCCTGTGTTTTATCTCTTTTTTAACTCTTACCTTTGACGAAATCTGCAAATTTAATGAGCATATGATTAGTATATTCAAGTTACAGATAAAAATGTTAAACTGCACAGGACCAAACCTGTCATCCTGTGTTTAATCTCTTAACACTTACCTTTGACGATATCTGCAGATTTAATGAGTATATGATTAATATATTCAGGTTACAAATAAAAATGTTAAACTGCACAGGACCAAAGACAGATCCTTGGGGCACTCCATTAGAAAGCTTCCTGGAAGTTGCTGTTCAACCATTAATGACTACCCTGGCTTGTCATCTGACCTGGTAAGTGGGTATTCCAATCTAAACACCACCCAGTTACTGGACTTGGAGGCGTCTTCTCCTGGCGCATATTGCCCTGTAGAGAGGCTACAATTTAATTTTGCCCTGAGTCATTGCACTGACTCTGTATGCCTTTACCAGCAAGCACCCAAGTATGTGGGGGTGCCCCATTAACAATGAGGTTTCTTTCCTGTATCCTATTTCTCCTTGCATTCTCCATCACTAAGCCCTGGAGCTAGGGCTCCTCCCTATCTTTACTTAGAGGACAGAACTACTTGCCCTGGAATCTAGGGCCATGTTTGAAGGTTGCATCTGCTCTACCCTTTGTCACTACCAGGTCACAGCCATCATTATCCACAGTGTATCCAACCAGGAAGAGTCCTCACTTGGTCTTAAACTCCTACCACAGCACCTACTTCTTTTCTCTCCATCCCTGGTCCCAGGAGAGCAGTTCTCTCACGCTTGCCCACTCAGGGTCTGGATTTAGAACTTCTACACAGTTCTGGAGCAAGGAGCTTCTATCTTATCAGTCCTGTATGATAGTCCCGGACGTGGGAAGTCTAGATTGTGAACCTCTTACTAGAAGTATTGCCTGTTTCACTGTGTTTCATTGAGCCAACTCAGAGAATCAATATTGGCACATCCCTCCGTAACCATTGGATGCCCAGACAGCAGGTCTCTTGTGCCAGGACCAGAACTTCAGGCTTTAGAGTTCTCACTGCCAATACCTCCTCCAGAGCAGGGCCTCCGACACCTTTGATCCACCTCTGTTCCCTCACAACATCCTCCCACTTCCTTTCCTGCTCTCTCTCCAGTCTGCTCCTCCTCCCCATCAGCTCTCTTGACCATCTCAGGATGACTCCACCCTAGGAGGTATTTGATGAGTCCCTCCCAAGACTGCCAAGTCCTGAGTCCTCCCGCACCTCTTTCTTGCTTTCCTTTTTTGCCTTCCCCGGAATGAAGACTTGAGAGTAGGGACCAGCTCATTTTCTTGTTTTGTAGCTGTTGTGCTCAGTATAATTAGCACTTAATAAATGTCCTAGTAGCTGTCTCAGATAGCAAAAAACAAACAAACCCAAATCCCCCAAACCAACTCTTGTTCTCCATAGCACTCCTTAGCCTTGGGCTGTACTTTTATTTCTCTTTCCACTGTTCTTACTAGATTGTGACATGCGCTTCCATACATTTTCTGTTAGCTACTCTTGGCCTCTCTTTTCTATATAGTACTTTTCCAAAAAAAATTTAAGTTGATGAATGAGTTTCTTTTGATTTATACTTCTGTCATTAGATGGCTTGCCCCGTTGCCTTCTCATTGAACTTGTTTCTATCTTCTTAATTTCATTCTTGAGCTTAGTATACCCTCTGGTCTGACTTTCCTCTAGAATTTTAGATCATTCATGCCTAACCATCGTTTTTCTGAGCCTTTGGAATTCACTCGCCCAAAATCTAGAGTATGTGCCAAACTATTTGTTACTAGCTTTCCCCTCTTTATCATTAATTCTAAAATAGGGTGGTCATATTGCTCCCCAACGGTCCTATCATTTCTCCTTCAGGCAAGTTATTGGTGAGAATGGGTAAAGAACGCCAGCTCGCTTCAGTGTCTGTTTACCTTTTGAAAGATTATCTTTAACAAGCCAATGATTTATTAGCTGATCTCTTGGCAGACAAGAGAGCTCCAGGAAACCTCCAGAAACGGACCCCCCACCCCCGCCCCATCGCTACTATGTCATTCCTCCAGCCAGGCTCAGGATCTGTTTTAACACACCCTTTGACTGTTGAGTTGATTGAGCTTAATATCATCAGTCAACCATCTTTAAAGTGAAATGAGTAGCAGGTGATAGCTAAGTAAATGTCCCAGACCTTCACTCATCAACATGTGGCAGATTATTTTACAATTACAAAATATTAGAGCTGGATGGATTATTAGAGACCATTTATTTCCTCATTTCATAGAAGGGGAAACTGAGGCCCAGAAAGCAGAAGTGATCTGCCCAAGGTTAAAGCCACAAAGCTAGTTGGTCTAGAGTTGGGACTGGAGTGCACATTGCCCACCACAAGCCACTGCTCTTTCCATAGTAATGTTTGTTCCAGGTGTTTCTCAGATGACATACAAAGAGGGAACTTTGTGTCATAATCCATTGCATTTCCTTAGTTTTGTTTAATAATTTGTATCCGTTTTTTCTGCACATCTAAGCCCTGCTGTTTGTAGAGTGTGATCTTGCCCTTCCTCTTTGGTCCTGGCTATTTCCCTGCCTCCCTGACTCAGTGGATTAGATCCTACTGTGATACTTCTTTTCCTTCTCTGCCTCTTTTGGAGAACAGAGATTCTCTATGTGAACCTCCAGCGGGGGATATGTTCCAAAGAGCTTTTTTATTTTTGGCTGAACTAGTTTTTTGTTCTGATACATATTCTGGGCAAAAGTTTTAATCTAAAGCTTTTTGTGGTGATATTTTTTTTCCTGAGGCTTTCTTAAAGTGCTATCCATTCGTAGCTCAGTGTGTGATTTCTCCATGATGGTAACGATGAGCTGCAGTCCGAGAACTGCTAGATTTTGGGGTCTTGATGAAGGAATTTTGAGATTCCATGTTAGGTATTTCCTTTCTGACATAACTGAGAATCCTTCCCATTTTGAAAGCAGTGCAGAGAAGGAAGACTCCATGGGTTTCCCTGTTAACCTCTTCAAATGGCTGATTCTCCTAGAGTTGGTAAACAACAGGTCGTTGTTCAGATGAGTGACCTCACAACAGCTTTTACTGTTCTGCAACTTTTAATTTCTGAAAGGTGCCTGGGACTCCTCTTAAAGAAGAAGTGTCTCATGTTCACAAAGCCCATTTGTATCAGAGGTAGGTCTCAGATCTCACTGACTCCAAGGCTTGGCCCTGTGTTGACCGTGATTTCATCCTTGTGGGAATTTCCAGTGTGGAAGCTTCCTCCATCAAAGTTTTGAGCTACTGAAATGATAAAAGTGCCTGTCTAGAGAAGATTAATCTGGTAGCCAGACACTCAGATGTTTTATAGAGGAAAAAACTTTGCTGTCCATTCAAGCTATGATGAAGAACTTTGTTTGGAGGAGGAAATAAATGTGCCCTTTGAAGAAATCACCACGGTAATTTCATCCGAGTATGTTCATGATCTTTTCTGTCTGTATAAGTATGTTATCAGAATGAATATAGGACACATTGTCCAACAGTACATATTTCCACAAATTGAGTTTTCTGAGGGAATTCAAAGACTTGATTCTGTTTGGTAAGTGGAGAGATGCATTGAATGAGTGGTGGGTGCCCTGGACTTAGAACCAGGAGACCTGGGTGAGATTCCCTCCTGGGATACTTAATAGCTTCTCTGTGAGAGTTGAAATGATTTACCTGTGACAAGACTCACAGGTTCCTTAATTATGAAGTGGGGATAACAATATTTGCACTACCTTGCAAACTAGTTGTTTGGAGACATTAAGATGCTGTAGAAATACGTTATTTATTTTTATGAAGTCTGTGTTGTTAGTGATGTTGGGAGATCTCTCATTTCTGATTGACACTTTAATCTGCCTAAAGTTTATCATCTTAATTCCTTGCCATGTTGAGAGGTTAAGTGACAAGGTCACGTAAACATTATGAGACAGAGGCAAGACTTGAACTCAAATCTCCCTGACTCAGGTTAACTCAGCATTCAGTGCTTGTTATTACCTAGTCAGTAGCATTTGTAAGATATTTCGTGACTTAAGAGCAGAAGTACCTCACCACTAGTGACTGAGGAGGATCTGTAAGACGCCTCTCCCTATTCAGACATAGCAGTAGCCGTAGACATGCTAAAATAGCAAGAATTGATGTTGTAAAGAATCCAGTCTAAGTTACTGTTCTAGGTACAGTAGAAATTATTCAAAGAAAAGAATATGATAAATGGGAGATAATCAGGCAAATGAGTGATTCAGTATTTATTGTGTGCCAGGCACTGTGTTACAGGCTGAGAATATGAAGAGAACTGGAAAGATAAGTCCCTACCTTCAAGGAGCCTTCATTCTGGGGGCAGGACCACACCGAAAGCTGCAAGGGTACTGGGGAGAGGAAGCGGGAAGAGTCTGGAGTGGAGCCCAGAGAAGAATGAAGATTGTCACGTACACTAACTAGGGTGGTTGTGAGGACAGGACCTTGTAAACCTTTAAGTGCAGTAGAAATTTAAAACTGTTATGACCACTGCCTTTGGGGAGAGGAAGCATTGAAAGCAATTATATAGAAAAATATCAAAATGCAGTCTCATATTTGTCCATGTAAGTGCAGATATTTACTGAAAGCCTTCTGGAGTAGAGAAATCCTAAAAGCTTAGTTTGTAGATCTGAATCCACCTTATTCACTGGAGGAAAGAACCCTGAATTTGGAGTCCAGAACACATGATATTGAATCCAATTTTTGCTCTTTATCACCAGCATGATTTGCCTCATTAGTAAAATGAGGGGATTGGGTTAGGTGGTATCGGAGGTCCCCTACTTTAAAAAACAAATATGATCTACAGGAGGTCACCATTATTTTGTGACATTGACCTTCATCTTGGCACTTTCCTGTCTGGTTAAATTCTACAGAAGCTAAACCTCCCAAAGGGAGTGAGTTTTTCCTGATTTAGCAGCTCACTTAGCTTAGCTTTTGTTGTTGTTTCAGTCCTGTCTGACGATTCATGACCTCATATGGGATTTTCTTGGTAGAGATGCTGACAGGGTTTTGCCATTTACTTCTCCAGCTCATTTCACAGATGAGGAAATTGAGGCAAACAGGGTCAAGTGATTTGCCCAGAGTCACACATCTAGTAAATGTCTGAGGCCTGATTTGAACTCAGGTCCTTCTGACTCCAGACCTGGCATTCTATTCACTTTGCCACGTAGCTGCCCAGAGCCGGGCTATTTCTCTTTTTTGGGGGGGAGGAGGGGCTGGAGTGGGCAAGTAGAGAGATGAAAAAGCAAGAACATCTTATATATGGATGAAATTTGGAGCCACAAACTACTATCATGTTCTAACTCCTTCTTTGCTGGTCATACTTTAAAAGTTTTCTAAACTTCCAGGGATTTCTTCATGGTTTCTTTTTCTTCCTTCCCCTTTCAGGGTGGTACTAGGGTCACAGAGAACACCGTATCTGAATCCAGTTGCTGTATTCCCCAAACCCCTTGAAGCCCACAGTGCTCAAAACCCCTACCCTCCTCCTTAATCTTTTCTCTATCCCAGGTTCAGTGCCTTGAGCAAGAAAATCTTAAATCCTTTAAATCTACACAAACCACAACTTGAACTTAAAACCATCACCTTGATCTGAAAACCACAGTGCGTCCCTGACAGCTGCAGGCTTATGCTTGTCAGAGGGTGAGTTATGTTGAGCCTGCTGTGTCAGGCTCCGAAGTCTGCCAGCAGAGGGCTGGTGACCCCAGAAGAGAAGTCGAGTGGGGGCCTCCTTACTTGGCACCTGCTCATCTGAGGCTTTGATTTCATTGCTGGATGTTTCAGCAAGGCACTCGCTCAAGCGAAGAGAAACCACCACGCTCTTTGGGAATCCGGAGGGGTTGGTTTGTTTTGACATCTCCTGTCTTTACCTTACAAGGTTTAGCTTCACGGTCCCTTTACCATTTTGATTCCTGCCCCTCTGGCGTATGAAGTCTTGACTCTAGGCTCTGCAACCACAGAAACTCCTGCAGAGATAACTAAAAACTTCTCTGTGTGCTGGTCCCTAAATGAAATTTTAACCTTGAGAAGACACATAAGCTCTGATGTGACGCTGCACAACAGCCATATGCTGCTGCTACATGAGTCTTCTGGAAACACCATTTTCAAGTTGTTTAAAAGGGGAGTGACAGAATGAATCTTGGGTCCCCATCTCCAATCCCTATTGCCAGTTCAATGAAACCTAATGCTTCAAGGCCCCACACAATTGTGTGCCAGGTGATATGCATCACTCTTATTGTCCTACCCAAAAACCCTTGTATCCTAGCCAAGCCAGCCTCTCCTTTTCCTATGTGTTCCATTCTTATTCTTGTTTCTAAGCCTTGACTCATGCTGTCTTTCGTCCCCCTCTCCCTCCCACATATTCCCAGCCACTCAGAATGTATCTAAATCCCATCTTTCCTTTAAGATCCCAAACCTGTCTTCTCTTTTGAATTTTTCCCAGACCCCTAAGCCCATACTGATAGTCCTCTTCTCAAAATTTGTTAATACTTCCCTGTCCAAGGCAGCCAAACCCAGTCAGGAAGCTCTCTGGCAGTGATAATGTTCAGCCACTACCATCCTAGGAACGATATGGCAGATTGATCTCCAGAGAATGTGATCTTTCTGCTTCATCCTCTGGTGGTACCTCTTTTCCACAGGGTTCTTCAGGGTCACACCTACTCAAAGGAGCAGTTTAGAGTTTGAAACAGCTGTACTATAATATTTGCAGATAATTTTAAGTATATATTCAGTTGCTCACCTTAAGTTGGTATAAATGAACAGTCGTATCGATGACTATTTGAACCCTGTAACAAAGGTGCTTCTTCCCCAGTGTATGGACTTGACAGTGCCCAGCACGTAGTAGGTGCTTAAGAAATTGTTGACTTGTCTCCTATGCTGCCTGACTACAACACACACACACACACACACGCGCACACACACACACACGCCAGTCACCATGGAAATATCTTTTCTTTTGGGAGTTCCAGTTTGAAACTGCTGTCTTTGAAGCTCCTTAAATCTCTACTTGGAGGACTTGGTTAATTCCATACCAATTCTAAATAAATATCTTTGTTTTAGCTTGCCTCCTGTCCTGGGCACAAAGCCTGGGACGTGTCCCCAGGAGAACATGCTTTGCTTTCTTCTCCTCCATCCCTTCTCTCGTTGATCTCTAATTGCCTCATTCCTCTTCACATCTGTTTCTCTCCTCTACTTTTTCTAATTGCTTCACCTTATAGCTCCTATCTCCATGCCTTTTCTCTTTCTTTCCACGATGTTATCATGTATCTGGTTCCTGTTTCAAGGTCTCCTTGTTTTACAAGCAAGAGAAAGTGAACCTCGTTGTTTGAGGCAGAGGGATAGCAAAAAGATAATGAACTGAGAGTTAGGACACCCAGCCTTCTCACATCCTGACTGGGTGACCTTGGAGGCAGCATTCGACCTATCCTAGCCTCATCTATAAAATGAAAGGATTGGGCTACAATCCCCTGGGGTCCCCTGGCACTGTTTTTAAAAAAAAACTTTGATAACTGTATTTCAAAAAAAATTATTTTCCATTGTTATCCATGTATTTTATTTCATATATTTTAAAATGTAATTCTGAAATGTCCATTGACTTCACCAGAATGCCCCAAGGTGTTGATGATGCAAAAAAAAAAAAAAAGTCAGGAACTACCATCCTAGATAGTCTCTGAAGTCCCAAGCTCAAGCCTTCTATGCAGACACAAACATGAGCATATTAACAGCACTACGGCATTTTGATTACCCTGGCTAAATAGGTTGTTTTGTTTTGTTTTGTTTTTTTTAAATCAAACCCTGTAAGACTTGGGGGCAAGAGGATGTAAAACTCCAACATGTTCTTTATCACTCCTTTTCATGTTTAGTCATTGCTCTGGATGATAACTTAAGCATTTAATTTTTCTAAACCTGATCTCCTCTGCCAGATTGTTTCTTGAGGCATATTATCTTGTGTTTATTTTCTGTTTCCCTCAGTGCTAACACAATTCTGGGCACGTAGAAGATATTCAGTAAACAAATGACTAGAAATATTTTTAATATAGCTTCAGACTTTACTCTCGTACCCAACTCTTTCATCTGGGGTGGGATTCCATGTGACTTAAAAAATTTTTTTACCAAGTGACCAGGTTCAACATGTTTTGATATCCCAGATTACAGTTAGAATTTTAACACTGCAAACAAGTTTCTTTATTTAGATTGTGTTAAAGAAGCTTAACCTACTTTCTAAGTGTAAAACACCTATGGAAATGGTATAGGTGTCTCCTTAATCTTTTAATAAAAAAATCTGTTTTTCTCCTGATTTGGAGAAGTTTGTTGAATCAACAGTAAAGTGCTTTAGACCAACTTAGATCATGGGAGACATTGCCTAATAAGATCACATACTCCTGGTGACTGAATGAGTATACTTTATAGTGCCATGGCAGAATGGTGTCATAAACTTCTCTGGAGGAGGGGATGGCAGGATGGGTATTCTCCAGTGGAGAAGAATTGGCCATTAGCTTCTGCATTTGCTTCTGTTATCAAAGTGAAGAGGTTGTGGAGGCCATGAACCACTGCAGCGGTTTCAGGGTCTCACAGGTGGTCTGAGTACCCTTTATTATCTTTGTGACCTTGGAGAAGTCAATTGACCCTTTTGATCTCTGAGGTCCCTTTCTATCTCTCCATTCATGTTCTGGTTTGTTAGGGTCAGGTTTTATAGTAGCTACCGACTTAGCCTAACTATTCCAAAATAGATGAGAGTGAATGTAAGCAATGACTCTGACACCATTCCCTTATATTAAAATTGTATCATTATCTTAAAATTACATCTTAAGTTAATTTATAGCTTTACCTTTGTCTAGCCCATGGTCTAATGTTGCCAGCCAAGGTACTGGAACATCTGCAAAATTTTCTAGACAGACTGTAATCCGTTACTCTCTCATAGAGGTTTACTGCTGACAAAGCACTTTTATATTCAGCCTTATGTGATCCTTCCTGTATAGGAATCCTGCCTTGTGAAATAGATGGGGCTAGTATTATTATGTTTTTTTTTGCAGATGAGAGAGTTGAGGTTTAGCTAAGTGGTGGCTTGTTCCAAGGTCAGTTACATGGTCTAGTCAGAACTCAGGTCCAGGTCTCCAGGACTTCTGAGTTACCTCTAGTAACCAGGAATAGCCACTAATTAGGCAGATTTATCTCTGTGTTCAAATAGATTCTGTTAGCTTTGACACATTTGGGAGAAATGGAATTGGTGAGGAAGGCAATATATAGAAAAATCTGACCCATTCTCTCTCAGCTGACGTGCAGTGTGGTCATTGTCGGCATTGAGAAGATGAAATGTCGTCATTTGAAATGAGAAGCATTCTTGTGTGGGAGTTTCCAAGGTTCTTAGAGTGGAATAATTATAATATCTTTCCTTTCTTTTGCCTTATTAAAGGGGCCATGCCTTGGCTACTTCTTAAACAGGCCTATTCAATGAATGGGCGCTACCTCACCCTAAGTGAGTACCTGCAGAGACCTTGGTCTAAAGGAGCCACGGTCTCCCATTGCATCCTGGGCCATCTCCAGTCATCCTAATGAATATCTGGTCACTGGATTGAGATGGCTCTGGAGAACTGAGGCTGGTGACTTACACAGCCCTCCCTCACTCAAAACAAAGTCAAGTGCAGTCATGTCATCATTTCTCTGATGGCGTGGTCTTCTTTAGCAACGAAGGATGAACACAGTAGCAATAAGAAGGGTAGAACAATTATATTAATTATAATAGGAAGAAGAATATGAGTAAATCCTCCTCAGAAATGCCCTTTCATGCTGCCCTGTGTCAGGGACGTGACCCTGAGCTCTTCACGTTCCTACCACACTAGGATGGGTTTGGAGACAGTCTCAGAAGCACGTCCCTGTGTCTGCTGACTGAGGACCAGGCCATTTAAGAGAGAAAGACTCATTCCCAGAAGGTTGGTCCTTACGTGATAAATCTAGATTGGACAACACACGAAACGTAAATAAGTAAATAGAAGCAGATAATTCTGTAGTCTTTGATCTGCCCCCTCCTTCATCCAGGTCATGCCCTTAAATGACACCAGTGTATTTCTAGAATAGATGTCATCCTCTCCTACCGTGTACGAAAGCTATTTTCCACTTTCTCCCAATAATCCCACCTGATTCACTGTGGCTCTTGTACGTCATCTCACCCAGTTTTCTTCCATGAAGACTTCAGGGCTGATCCTGAGTCATTCCAGTACTTAGAACGGTGCCTGACACATAGTAGGCTTTTACTTCTTATCCACTGACTGGCTGTGCCTGAAGGGAGAGAGAGATTTAACTGAATACCTCTTGACTTCATGATGACAGTCAGAGTTATTGCTTTAATTACTTAGGGAAGCTATGCTGATGTGCTCACACAGCAGAGACTATTGAGCTGCTCTGTGAAGTTTAGCTTTCTGAGATAGCTGTCACTGCTTTTTTCGGGCTCAGAGCCTGCAGAGCGGGATCGGTTTCTCATTCTGTCTCCTGTCCACTTGGATTGACAGTGTTTCCCTAAGACTAGGCAGTGTCTCACATTGACCACACCAGCTGCTCTAGAAAATGAAGGCTTAAATGGCATCAGTGAGCCCAAACAGTGGTGTGGTATTGGACTTGTCATTAACGAACACTTTCAGAATAAGCGATTTTTGTTTTTCCAGTTCATTCCTTTTAGGTGGAACACTGCATCTCCTTCGCATCTTTGTACTTTTTATTCTGGACTTAAAAGGGGTATTTCCAAATATGTGCCAGGATTATAAGGGGAACCATCAGTTTCCATTTTCTGTTACTAGATTATTTTCATAGTTGAACATAGTAACTTTTGAAGTGGTCCTGTTTTGAACATCTTTGTGTTTTCTTTTGTGCATTTTCCTCAATGACATGATAAAGCAATTTTTGACATGCATTTTTTTAGAACTTTGAGTTCTTCCTCCTTCACCTCCCCCTCCTTGAGAAAGCAAGGAGTTTTGATATAGATTATACATATACTATCGTGTTCTTTTGTGCATTTAAAAAAATATTTCAGTGACCCCTTTTTGACATCATTTTTATTAACCTCAACTTTTTTACCCTATGTGCCCCACTTAAAAACATAGGGAAAAAAGGAACTCTTGTCATAAATAAGCAGGGTCAGGCAGAATAAACCCACATAGTCGCCATCTCCAAAAATTTGTCTCTTTCTATACCTCAGACTATAACCCATCAGGAGTTGGGTAACATGCTTTACCATAAATCCAATCACTGGAAAAGTGATTGGTCATTGATTACATTAGGGGCCTTAAGTTTTTTAAACAGTTTAAATGATTTTTTTCAGTTAACTAAATCTACTATCCTGCATTCCCTTTACTGAGGGATGGGGGTTAAAACCTTTTTCACAGACCTGCATAGTCTAGCCGAACAGACTCCTGCATTGGCTAGGGCCCCAAAATATAGGTCTTATTCTGTCCCCTGAGCCCATCCAAGAGATGGGTAGCTTGTTTCACGATAGGTTCTGTGGAGCTAGTTAGCCACGGCAGTCATCTGAGTTCTGAAGTCTTTCCAAGTTGTTCAGCCTTGCAGTGTTGTTGTCTTTCCATAGTTTGTTCTGTTTCTGCTTACTTTGCGTGCATCTAGGTTTCCCAGGGTTCTCTGAAATAACTACTTTCATCAGTTCCTTTCATGAATTAACATTCCATTACATTCATATACCCTAATTTGTTCAACAATGAGTTCTCCCTTATATCTTTTAAGTCTTTCTGTTCTCTGAGGGGTGTTATATCCATTGCTTTAAATGCTGGGGATAAGGTTTGGGTGCATAAGAATCCACAGAAGGAATATGAAGAAAAGCAGCTTTTAAAGCAAAGCCTCCTGTTTGCTGGATCTGTCCATTTTGA
The DNA here is from genome assembly GCF_028372415.1 of Notamacropus eugenii. NCBI lineage: Eukaryota > Metazoa > Chordata > Mammalia > Diprotodontia > Macropodidae > Notamacropus > Notamacropus eugenii. Next base: position 421,786,456 of record NC_092874.1, read on the forward strand.
GTCCTCTGGAAGAGGTCAGGGCTCTCCATGTACTTATACCTTTATCCTAATAAAACCACTGTAAGGCAGGTAGTGGTTCCCTCATTTTAGAAACAGGAGATACAAAGCAGGGTAGGAGAGATCCTAAATTTCTTCTTTGTGATGTGCTTATGCCCTCGACTCATCTGTCTCCACCCCATTGGTCCAAGGGGTGGGAAAGCTCTTAAATAATGGTCTTGGGTTATGCTGGAGATTATTGATGGTGATGATAATACTGATAGCAATCTCATTTCTGTAATATCTTTGGAATTTGTAATGTGTTTTGTTCACAGCAACATAGTTGAAGTAAGTAGCACATGTTACCTGCTTTTTACAGATTATTAAAGTGAGAGCCAGTGATATTAAGTGACTTGCTCAAGATCAAATAGCTAATAACTAGATTAGAACCCAGGTTTTTAGTCTTCACATCCAGAGTTCCAGTTCTATGCCATACTTTCTTCCTCTTGGGTATCGCAATGCCAATTTTACCACACTGAGCTTTATCATTTTGCCTCAACTACATTCAGTCAGTTTTTAAAAAATGCCTTCTATGTGCAATGCATTGTATGAAGTGTTGGAAGAAGAACAAAGAGAAATAAGACCTTTTCTGACATCAAGCAGCTGACTCTTTAGAGATGATGTGTGCACAATTAAATATAGCATAAAATAACACTGAATGTAAATACATAAGATTAAGTACAAGGCAGCTAGGTGGTGGGTTGGATAGGGACTCTTCTTCCTGACTTCAAAGCCAGCCTCAAAACATTTATTAGCTATGTGACCTTGGGCAAGTCACTTAACCCCATTTGCTTCAGTTTTCTCATCTGTAAAATGAACTAGAGAAGGAAGGGGCCAGAAAACCCCAAAATGGGGTAACAAGTTCCTGGATACAACTGAACAGCACAAGGGGCATCCAGTGAGATGTGAGTTCCAAGTGGGGAGATGAGGAAAGATTCATGGAGGAGGTGGGTTTTTTTTGTTTGTTTGTTTTTGTTTTTTTTTTGGAGGAGATGTGTTTTGAGCTGATTTGTGAACAACGGGTAGGATGTCAAGAGGCCACATGTTAAGAAATGCATTCCAGTTATAGGGAACAGTATGAGCTAAGGCTCATATGTTTGAGGTCAGTGAGTATGTTTGGACTGGAGTACAGTGTGTGTGTGTGAGTGTGAGTGTGACTGTGTGAGTGTGAGAGAGAGAGGTGCGTGTTGACTAATACTGGAAAGGTAATGGCTGCTAGACGATGCAGAGCCTTGGATATCAGACCATGGAGTTTGAACTTTATTTACTACAAGTAGGGGAGCCATTGAAAGTTTTGATCAGTAGAGTGATATCATTAGAACTTTTCCTTCCTTTTCCACTTTCTTCTTTTTCAGTTTCTCACTTTTCCTACTTTCCCAACCCTTTCCTTGTTCCTTCTGCCATATTCATGCCTTTGGACGACCCATGGCATCAAGAGGCATTGTTCACCCTTCCAGTCAAGCTGCTTGAGCAGGGTTGCCAGGCCCCTATGCCAGGCTCAGTTGACTTTGCTTAGTGTTGTTTTCTGACCACAAATCCTTATTCTGTGTTTTGTAATATTTCAGTATTATTGCTACGGGGATGGGTGAAGCTTATGAATTTCTTAGCTGAATTTATGTCTACTAACAGTGTGTGCCTAGTTGACCACTGAGGCTGAGGCATGCTGCCTGGCTGGCAACAGCTGACTCTCATTTCTTAATACTGTACTACTATACTCTATAAACTGATACACTGTGTATCTTCATTCGAGTCCCAGAACAGGAATGTTTTGCAGGTTGACAGACGTTATGGAGATTTCTTTGTCTTTCCATCGTAAGGCCAGATGCAACAGTTACAACAACAGTGGCAACAACCACAAAACCCATGTGATTATACGATGGCAGAAGTTATTTTTAAAACCCCTATTTTAAAACAGGTCATGCATCTCTAACTCGGAGATCCTCTCCTCCCCACTGACCTTCCTTTAGGAAATAGTTGATTGAAGCTCTAAAAAGACAGTGTTTATTCTTCCGTGTCAAATTTCAACTTTATGAAATTTTAAACAACTTGGGACTATTTAAAAAGTAAAGGTTTGGCGTAGAAATGGAAACTTCTGTGTGTCTTTCTCAGTCTCGCTCTAACTTTATCTGTGTTTCTATCATCTTCCTCTCAATAGTTGAGGCTTTTATTCTCCAGACGTATCCAAGTCACAGATCAAGGAACGTAAGGCTGGAAGTTTAGAGAACATCAGATCTAACCCCCTTATTGTACCGATGAGATAACTGAGGCATAGAGATGTTGTTTGACGTCCTTAGGAGATACAAGTTAAAAAAAAAAAATAGAGTACGGACCAAATCTTCTGACTCCATATCTGTTAAGTTTGCTCTGATCAATAGTTTGCAAATATTCAGGTGCAGTCAGCTGTCTATTTTATCTTGCTTTAAAATCTGACATTTAGCACTTCTGGTCTTTAGTACCATATCCTGTTGTATTGATATCTGAGGACATTGACTATAGATATAATCACAATTTTGATGTTACAACACATGCAACTTTGCATTCTGAAAATCCATCGAAACCTACTGCTCTTGAGAACACTTGAAGGAAGTTAAGTGTCTGGCAGCTTTGATGAAATTTATTACCTACAAGAATGGGGAAATAGGTTGTGATTAAATGGGGAGAAAATAGGGAAACTGGATGACTTCTGATTAAGTGTGGTTTCCTTATTTTGTTTAAATTCCTATTATATTAGATACCTCCATTTTCAGATACAACTTATTACAAGACATATTTGTAATCTGGGGGTTGTTGCCCTTTGAATTACTTTTCTATTTTCTTTCATTGGTGCCAAAAAAAATTTAAAAAGGCAACAACTTGAGAATTGACTGCATTTTCATTCCCACCCTCATCACTTAATTGCAGGTATTTGTTTACCTAGTGATGGCTGAAACTTTTCCAGTCATTGCAAAGGTAAATGAATATAATGGGGAATATTGAGGGAGTGGAGAGGGCTAATTACCTTAGTCTAGGAAATAACTATGCTTGTGGTTCATGATTTCTTAATCAGTGTGTCTTGTGTAGCATTGCTCCATTGCAAGTAATTCCTTTTTGGGTTGTAATTTTTTCCTATCAGTTCTTTGGCTGATGTTCCTTAAGGATTTAAGAGGCAGTGCTGCAGCGGGTAATGCAGGGAGACACATAAACACAGAATTCCACTAACATTTCAGTAGTCATGTACAGTGTGCAAGATACTTTAGTAGATAAGAATGAAAAAAAGCACAGATTCCATGATGAGCATGAAAAGGGGTGGATGGACAGGTGGCTGGGCTGGCAGGGAGGAAGGAGAAGAAAGGAAGATTTTTCCCATCTTCTTTCTTCTGGGATGTTGTGGTGCTAAGTTCAACGCTGAAACATGCTTTTTAAAAGATTGAGAAATGTCACTCTGAGTTTAGAAAGTCTGCCTAGTAGGGATCTGGTCTTGGATTCTGGAAGAGCTGGACTTGAACCGTATCTCTTATAGTTAGTAGCTGTGTTGTTCTGGACAAATAACTTGACCTCACTTTTTGTGCCTTAGTTTCTCCATTTGTAAAATGAGAGGGTCACAGTGACCTTGAAGGTGCTTTCTAGATCTAAAACTATGAGTCTGTGGTCACTGTACACTTGTGCACCAAACATGCAAAAGTAATTGAAGGTTAACATGGTCAACTCTGGCTTATGCCATAGCAATCAAAAGGGCTTACCTTTGTGTTAGAGGCACCATGATGTAGTGGATAGCTATCCCCTTTGTCAGGAAGATCTAGCTTCAAATTCTGCGTTTGACACATTCTCTCTGTTTGACCTGTAGCAAATCACTTAACTTTTCAGTACCCCAGGCAATTCTCAAAGACTATTGGTTGTAGAGAAGGCACTGAGCTTCCTTGGTAGGAGTTTCCTCATCTGTGAGTGCCATGTACCAAATGAAATTGCAGGTTCATCTGTACCCCTATCCCTATGTCCTTTAGTGGATCACTGAAACCCTTTCAACATAGATGTCCCACCCATCCGCACTCCACATTCAGCTCCACCTGTTCCCCTGCTCCCTTTTTATACCTGTTCTTCATATTAAATTCTGTATCCCTCTTGTTGGCTGTGCCATCTTCCTGGTCAGTCACACTTAGAGCATCCTTGTCAAGCATCCCTGACTCACACTTTGACCTCTCCCTGACACACCTACCTAGCTGCCCACTTCTGTTGACCCTGCCTTCTTAATGCAGCCTCTCCTTTTCTCCTACACTGCAAACAAGTCCAGTTCAGGCCCTCATTATTTCTTACTTGAACTGCTGTAATAATTTTCTAACTGATCTATCTTCCTGTCTACCCACCAGGTCTCTTTCCATTCCATCCTTTGGAAAGGAGAGAGTGCTGGCTTTGAAGTCCAGAAAACCTGAATTTAAATCCCTCTTCTGACATTTAAAGGCTGTGTAGCCTTGAGCAAGTCACCCAGCTTTTCCTTACCTGCCACCTGTTGATAGTAGGAAGGTAATACACATTTATTAAACACTTACTGGGGGCATGATAAGTAGAATGCCAGGCCTGAAGTCCCTGAATTCACATCTGGTCCTGGAGTCAGGAAGACCTGAGATCAAATCCTGTCTCAGACACTTATTAGCTGTGTGACCTTGTACAAGTCACTTAACCCTGTTTGCCTCAGTTTCCTCATCTGTAAAATGAGCTGGAGAAGGAAATGGCAAACCACTCCAGTATCTCTGCCAAGAAAACCCCAGATGGGCTCAAGAAGAGTCGGTCATAACTGAAACAACTGAACAACGACAACAAAGCACTTACTGCGTGCCAGGGAATGAGTTAAAAATTGCCAGGGATACAAATTCAGAGAAAATGAGACAGTTCTTGGCCTCAAGGAGCTTACATTCTATTGGGGGAAGATGACCCAGAAAAAGGATATAAATAGTGGGGAAGGGGCAAGAAAGGCAGGAAGATAGGTATGGCTGTACCTGGGCATGTGGCTTTGAAGGCCAGAAAATCAGTGATTGGACCTGGAGGTGAATGAAACAGTCCTTCTTGGGTCATTCTGCAAAGTGGACTCTTGAGAAACTCACTAACGGATTAGCAAGATGCTGGAGTGGAAGGTTGGAGCCAAGGCTGGGGCAGAGAGGAGCGAAATAATATCCTCACAGGTTGTTGGGAGATCAGTTAAGTTAAAGTGTGTAAAACATTTTGCAGACCTTAAAGCTTTATGTAATGCTTTTTGATAAAGCATTGCATACAATATATGATATTTATGTATTTTATATAATATAAATAAATCCTCATTGCTGTTCCTGATGTGCCACTCTGACTGTACCACCTTGAATGATTCTTTGTTACCTACTGAATAAAATAGAAATTCTAGCCTTCTAGGCCCTCAGTCTGGCTCTATCTGTCCTTGGCAGCCTTATCTTTTAAGTACTATCCTGAAGAGACTCTCTCTATACACCAGGTGAAAGGAACTGCTGCTTCATTGCCATTCTCATTCTGCCCTCTCCCATCTACATGCCTTTGTTCACACCATCTTTAGTCCTGGAGTGCACTCTTCACCCCGGGCCACCTTCTCCATACCTTTCTTTGATGTCCTTCAACTAGTGTGAACACTTCCTCTTTCCTTTAGAAATGCACTTTGCTTGGTCCGTTCATTCCATAGGACCATAGACTTTGGAGCTGAAAGGGACCTTAGAGATCAGAGAACCATAGATTGAAAGCTGAAAAAAACCTTAATGGCCAAGTGGTCCAGCTTTCTCGTTTTATAGATTAGGCAAACGGGACGGAAGGAGGTTATGTAATTTGCCGAGATCACACGGTAAGTGCCTGAGGTTGTACTTGAATCTGGTTATCATCAAATCCACTGTGCTCTCCCCTATACGCTTTTGCCCTTTTCTGCTTATCTCGTTCTCCATTGTATCACAACTGTTTCCATACACGTCTTTCCCACGTTAGATGGTAGACTCCTTGAGAGCAGATAAGTCTGTGCTCTTTCTCGTTTTGAATCCTCATGGTCTAAGTGCCTTATCTGGAGCAGGTGCTTAATAAATGTTAATTCAATTGAATCTCAGTTTAGAGGCTTATGTTAGTGTTTAGTTTATTTCAGTTTAGCAAGTATTTATAGATCGCCCATTCTGTGACCAGCAGAGGTACATGACGCACATCCTGCCTTTAAGAAGCTTACCAAAAGAATGTGAAAGCAGGGCTTTTTCTTCCCCCATTGAGTTTCTTTGAGAAGTTGTCTGAGAGCAATTCCCCTTGTGTGCTAATGTTCACCCCAAGTGAAACAAACATGTCACCAGTTATAGGATAATAGATTTACAACTAAAAGGGACTAAGGAGATTATTTAGTCCATCTCCTTTATTTGACAGATGAGGAAATGAATGCACTATATTTATTGGCTCAGTTTCCCTCAGTGGTAATAGTGAGCCATCATTCACACATTTGATTGAATTTGAGCCACTCAGATAATGCTGACCTGAGTTCATGGAGTTGCTGTTTTGTCTTCAAATGTATGTTTACATAGAGATAAACTACTTAGGTCATTATTTTCCGAAGATCTACTCATCAGATCAGTATGTAGATACAGAAGTTATAATCTTGTCTTAAAAAATATGGGGTTTGGAGCCCTTGTAATCTCCCCTCCTCCTCAGGCCTAGCTGGGCCCACAACTTTATCCCCCAGTGGAAGAGCTCTGATATGTCTGAGAGCAAGTCTGGCAGTGGATGGATTGCGTCCTCTGAAATGGTCAGAAACCTGAATTTTGCTGCTCATGCATCGGGCAGTATCTTTAAAAAGAGAGAAATCTTCTGGAGCCTAGGCTTTTTTCTCTGCTCATGGGAAAAAGTCTTAACAAGGGACCTTTTGTATATTTATTTGTCAAACTCTCCAACTTGGCATCGAGTTAGATTTCAAAACTATAGAAGTTTGACTTTGTGCTGTCCTTTAAATAGCCATTATTTTAACGGGAGGGCCTGTCTCCTCCTTATTTTATGTGTGCTTCCCTGCACTGCAGAGAGCTTATGTGGTTCTGTGTAAAAGGTACAACCGTTTGTTGCATTGAGCCTTTCCTGATTCCAATTCCCAGCCTACTAGTCCTTCCCCTCCCCACGATTACTCTCTGTGCACTTTGTATTTACTTTTCTGCATATGTGTTGCTTCCCCTTACAAGATATAAAATTTAGGACTGGGTTTGGTCCAGTTTTGGCCTTCGTATTTCCAGCACCTAAGCATAGATGCTTACACATAGTAGAGGGGCTGAATACATTCTTGCTTGATCTGATGGCTCCATTTGAAAAGACAGAGAGAGAAGGCTAATATTGTCTCCCATGGAGGGGGGAGTGTATGATGTGTTTGGGCATTTGCCAAACCAAAAGAAAATCTCACTAAGCCAGAGTAATGAACTTCCTTTGAGGTTTAATGACTTATTGATAAACAAGTTTAGATTTGGTTGGAGAGTGTTCAGTAAGTTCTATTATCTAATTCCATCAAATCCCATGAGATGTATTTATTCTGGTCAACAGACATTTAACACCTACTGTGTACAAGGCCTCATGATAAATCCTGAGACTCAGAGGTGAAAGATATCAGGGTCCTTGCTCTGAATAGGAAGTCGAAATTCTTATTATCCTAGATCTAGAACTGGAACCTTATTTTTACAGATGAGGAAACAGAGGCCCAGGCAGGATTTGAACCCAAGCCTTCAGACTTCAAAGCAAATACTCTTGCCTTTTGGAAGTTTACAGGAAACTCATAATCTAAATTGTTTTGAGCCATGAAAGCTAAAACCCTTACAGCAATACAATGAAAAATGTAATCTATAGAAGAGAGATGTCAAATTCAAACACTAGGTGCTTGAGGCCAAGATAAGGGACATATATATGGTTCCTCTAGTATTAATGACTCACATTTGTGTGATGCTCCAAGTTTTGTAATAAACTTTCCCCACTCTAATCCTGTGGGGTAGGTGGTGTAAGAGTGATTGTCCCTATTTCTTAGATGTGGAGCCCAAAGCTCAGAGAGGTTAAATGTCTTCGCTGTAGTCACGTAGCTCTGTGGAGCTGAGAGAGGAATCATGGTATGGTAGATAAAATGCTGGCCTTGGAATTTGGAGGAACCAGGTTTTAATCCTGTCTCAGACACTAACTGTCTTACCCTGGACAAGTCACTTAAACCCTTTTTATCCCAACTTTCCCTATCTGTAACATGAGGTTAGACCTCATAGGTTCTTTATAGCTCTGTTAGTCAAGGCTTGGAATGGAGATTCTTGACTTCAGATCCAGTGTACTTAGTGCTACATCCCAGCATGCCTACAAAGTCTATTTACTTTGTTCCTGCCAACTCCAGAATGTTGTCTTCTGTGTTTTTAGTGCTGTAAAGTGCACTCAAACCGATGGTTTATTTTTCTTAACCTTATGCCCTCCTCCAGCCAGCAAGTACATGCAATGATGGAAGACTTCGTAATATGATCCTAAACTCCTTCCCTTGGAAATCACTCTTTGCCTCTGCCTATACTGCTTTTTTTATTTTTAATACTGACTTTTCTGTTGGTGGAGCCGTTTTTCCTTTCCCCAGCATGTTAAGTAGGACACACCTGGGGTTAGATCCTAGGATAAAGAGTGTCTGACGTGACTTCTATTCCATTGTGTAAACAAGGCTGCAGTTAATTTTCCATGTTAAGTAATTCTGCCATTAGATTGTGACTTTTTCCTTAGAAACTTTAGTAAAGAATAAAATTTCCTTAAAGAGATTTCTTCCTTTGCACATCAAAGAATTTTATCAGTGCTTTATCACTTGGGAGAAAGTATATGACACCATGGACTTGATCACTCTAAATTGAATACAGTGAACCCCGTGGCTTACAGGAACTATCAAAGATTAAGGTGGTTATACATCATAATGTAGAGTTTTCTCAAAAGCTGGGAGTTCTCTTCTTTTAAACTCTAATTTATGTATATTTCAATCATTTCTGTTGGAATGTTTCTAAAATGTATTGCCTTCCCTGTTTTATTTAACAGAATTTAGTGAACATCATTTTTCCATTTTACCTTAAATGAATACTAAGGAAAACAGACAGAGTGGTCATGGTAGTGGTTGTGGTGATGGTGATGATGGTGGTGGGAGGGGTAGTTTTTCTTTTTAAATAATTATATGAGGGAAGAGATGATCCAACCAAGGGATAGAGTCCCTTCCTAGATAAGCACATTGATGACAACAGATGAGAGAAAAAGGACAGAACTACTTAACTCTCATTTTGCTTCTCATTTCTCTGCCGAGGAGAGTGTTCCTTAGACTGAAAAAGACAGAGCAAGATATAGAGAGAATGCAAAGGATACCTGCATATTCTAGATAAGTTTGTCAGCAGACCTGGAAGAACTATATTTTAAAGTTCCAAAAGAATTAATAAACTTTTATTAAGCATCTATAGGGTGCCAGGTACTGTGCTAGGTGCTTGAGATACACAGGTACTCTGACAGGTATGGTTGCCTGGACATTCTCCATAATCATTGAAAAATCGTAGAAGGATGTGAGGAGAGGTACCATGGCACTTGAAGAGGGTAAATGAAGTTCTCATTATTAAAAAGTGGTGTGGGAGAGCAGGATTTAGAAAATATAGGCCAGTGAGGTTGACTTTAAGACCTGGAAAAATTCTATAATGTATTAAAAGGATGATTTGTAAATATCTTGGAAGGGAAGTGGTTATCACAAAGAGCCATTTTGGCTTTATCAAGAGCAAGTGATGCCAGAGTAACCTAACCACATTTCCTTCTTTTATGGAGATTATAACATCCATAGATAGAGGAGAATTATGTATGTGGACTTTGACAAAGTCTTTTTGTTCCTTGTGGACAAGGAGGAGAGAAATGTGGTGCAAATGACAGAATTAGAACTAGTTGAATGTTTAAACTAAAGGGGAGATCTCTTCCAGTTCTAACCTTACGATTCTGTGGTCTCTGCCTAGAAGTTCTGCAGGTATCTCAAGCTCAAAACTGAATTCATCTTCTTCCTTAAACTTATACCTCCTCCAGATCTCCCTATTGCTGGTTCTAATCACCTAGGTTTGGCAAACTCAGTTATCCTTGACCGTTCTCATTCCCTCAGCCCATAAAGACTTGTCAAAGTTATCTCCTTATCTCTTATATTTTCCCTTTCTCTTCACTCATACTGCCACCAACCTCATTCAGGCTCTAGTAATATTTTTCATCTAGACTTGTAGAATAGCCTTTTATTTGGTCTCCTAGCTTCCAGTTTGCCCCTTCTAGTATTTCCACATAGTTGCCAAGATAATTCTCCTAAAGCAGAGGTCTGGCCATGTCCCTTCTGTTTAAGAATATTAAGAGGCTTTCTACTATCTTTAATATAAAATGCAAACTCTTCAGTTTTAAAGCCCTTACAATTTGTCTTTCATCTACCTTTTCTTAATTTATTTTATGTTATTCCCCATCATGATTCTGTGTTGTAACAACGTGGCTGTCCCCTGTACTTAGCATTCCATCTCCCTCCTTTTGGTCTATTCACAAGCTGTCTCCCATGCTTAGAAAGCCATTCATTCTCAGCTCTATGTCTTAGAATTTCTAACTTCTTTCAAAGCTTTTATCAGGTGCTGCCCTTTATGGGAAACCTTTACTCATCTCTTTAGGTTGTTAGTGTTCATCACATTGTCTAGTATTTACATGTCTTTTAATTGAATGTAAGTTTTTTAAGGAAAGCATCTAGAATGAGGGACATTGCTATCCTTGTAATACTGTGCCACATTATGACCACACCTGGAATGGTGCCTTCAGTTCCCAGTGCTATATTTCAGAAAAGACCCTAACAAGTTAGGGAGTCTTCTGAGGAGTGTAACCTGGATGGTTAAAGGGCAGGGACTGGAGATCCTGCCACTGGAGTTTGGGGCATAGTAGTTATGATAACTGTCTATGAAGGACTGTTGTGCAGAAGGTTTAGACTGATTGTACTAATCCCCAGGAGGCATAACTAAAAACCGATGACATTGTAGAGAGGCAGCTTTAAGTTCCATGTAGGAGGCACTTCCTAACGGTTAGAACTGTATAACATGGGAAGGTGGTACCTCTGAAGGTGCTTGGGGACCTTCCTTGTCCATATTTCTTACATGCGAAGCCCAAATCCCAGAGAGGTCAAATGTCTTCCTTGTAGTCACATAGCTGTGGGTAATGGGTTCTCCCTCACCGGAAATCATCAAAGAAAGGCTTTATTACTCCTTCTTTGAGTTATTGCGGAGGGGCTCCTTGGCCACACAACTATGCATTTGACCACATGACCTCTGGTGGCCTTGCAACTCCTTCAGATTCTGCGTTTCTATGAATTGTGCCCAGTAACCCTCAAGAAGACTTGAGATGCATAGATTCTCCTTCCACACCTCATCCCCAAAATGAAATGGCCTTATACTTGCCTAGTTTTTAAATTTATCTGTCATATATAGTTTTTCTGGTTCTTTTATCACAGCCACTTTTTACCCTGAATCCCCTTTTCATACATTCCATCTAATTTGCTAAACATTTGGAAACCAGATCAAGTTTGTTGAAATTGATTTTAAAGTAAGAGGAAATCAGCATCTGAGGGAGTTACTTAGTAGTAAAATGCCTTGTTTTAGTTTATCAAATTGGTGATACTAATTTGCCTGGTCAGAAGTGGTTTTTGCTTCCGGTTATGTTCTCAGCAGATGAGATTGCCAGATGGAGAAGTTCCAGAGGGATAGGTATTTCATACGTACGTAGATAGATAGGTAGATGGATAGATAGATAGATTTTTACTTATCTTTGAAACAACATATATAATCTTCCCGCTGACATATACAATGTATCTCTACCGTTTCCTATAAATTTTCCTTTATTCTTCCATGTGGCCACTTTACCACAGTTAACCATCCTGCTAGTGACCACACCTGGAGTGTATGTACGTCATGTAGGTGTATACGTGAAACGTGTATACAAATATGTAACCTAGGCAGTCCCATAGATCTTGAGTGCATTCTTTCCTTATCTCCATGTCTTAGAATCCTTCTCTTCCATCAAAGCATAATTCAGGTGCAGCTTCTTGCATGAGGCCTTCTCTTCTCACTCCCTCCAGCTGTTAGTTGAAATTGCTTTGCATTACCTTATTCAGTAGCCCATCTGTGTATATATGCTGTGTCCCTTCAGGAGAGTGTGAGTTCCTTAGAGTAAGCATGCCATCCATTATGTTATCTTTGCTTTTCTGCATTATGCACAGTATCTCACATACAGTAACTGTTTTATAAATGTTTGTTGGGTGGAATTCAAAGGCTTCAATCAGTAAAATAAGTCAGTGCTTCAATTTTTCTTTGCCTGAAATTTGACAGCATAGACCCAATGAGGAATTGCTTTTTTTCTCATTGCATACACACTTTTTTGGAGGTAGCAAATGCATCTGTATCGCTGACTTAAAATGAGGATAAAGTTGCTAATTACCCAACTGATGTTCCATTACAATTTTCTGTATCCCATAAAGAGACTCAGAAACCTGCACTTAGCAGATTCTGAAATATGATCTGCTACTACTGTTAATTTTAATGTCTTGGGCTGTAAAGCAGTTTCTAATTGATTCTGTACGTATCTCAATTACAGGACAGAAAACTGACAAAGTTGGAAAGGCAAAGATTTAAAGAAGAAGCCGAAATGCTGAAAGGCCTGCAACATCCAAACATCGTTAGATTCTATGACTTCTGGGAGTCTTGCACTAAGGGGAAGAGATGCATTGTGCTGGTAACCGAACTAATGACTTCTGGAACATTAAAAACGTAAGTCACCACACTGATTTCTACACTGTCAAAAAACTTAACTCCACCATCAAAGAAGTCCTGTCTTCCTTCACAACACCCTACCTGAAAAATCAATAAACACACACACATATTGAATATACATATATATTTACATACATGCATATACACATATCTATGTATGTATGTAAACTCATCTTTATTTGAAGTCTGAGTGGCATTCATCCCAGAAAAAATAACTGACACAATCTGTAGTTTCTTTTGAATCTATTTTACTTTATTCTATTTTATTCCATGCATGACAACACATAGACAAGTTATCACTTGATTTTATTTCCTTGGTTTCTTTTTTATATTTGGGTGGTTTGTCATAGTCCAGGAATCTATTCCAGTTTGGAATCTGGCCGTATTTCATTTTAATGGCTCCTAAAATGGGCTGTGTTAGTAGGGTATTAGTTTTACTATCCAAAACATGCAGTGGGGATTAAGAAGAGGGCACCAGGATTTATAGAAGTGTTAAACAAATTTCTTTATTCCCAATGGGTTTTGTGTGTAACTAATGCTTACCAGGCCTGTGCTCTTGGTCAGTGCACAATATGGCAGTATAGAAGAGATCTTGGGTGATCAATGGACATGTGATTTTTTTTTTAACAACACTCTTCCCCAAATATACTTGCTAATGTAATAGATGCCCTCTTGAAAGCTGCAGCCATCCTGTTGGTTTACATTCTGGATTGATCCTTTTTTCTAGGGTTTATATTGATACATCCTTCAGATTTGCTACTTAGAGACTTCATCATCTCTTTACCGCTTATAAAAAGTGTGATCCATAAGCACTAGACTATGACCCTTCTTGCTAAAACTTATTTTTAAACTTGTGGGTTAAGTAAAAGATCTAGACATCACAGTGTCACGATGACCTGGCATCTCTTTTACAGAACGATGGGGAGGAGAAGCATATAACCTGTAACCTAGTAATTGACATTGCCAGTAATGCCTAAAATAAGGACATTTTCCTAACAGAATTAGTGAGGAGTACTAGATCTTAACATTTGTATTAGATTTTAAAGCTGATTCAAAAATAGAAATGTCTTGCTTTTTCAAATGGAATTTGGACAGCTTTTAAAATAAACTGCTTTCCAAAAAACCACTGAGATCAATCATTTTAGCAAGCTTTGTGGTTGTACCTTTTCACCCTCTCTGCAGATATCTGAAGCGATTTAAAGTGATGAAACCCAAGGTTCTTCGCAGCTGGTGCCGGCAGATCCTGAAAGGCCTACTTTTTTTGCACACAAGGACTCCACCAATTATTCACAGAGATTTAAAATGTGACAATATTTTTATCACTGGACCAACCGGATCTGTGAAAATAGGAGACCTGGGCCTGGCAACCTTGAAGAGAGCCTCATTTGCCAAAAGTGTAATAGGTAAACCCATCTCTTCTACTTGATGTACTTGGGGCCTTTGAGATATGGACAAGTGTGGTGTAGCAAGGTTTCTAAGCTAAGCATTTTCATTTAGGTAGAATATAGTTAAATTAGAGATTTTGATAGATTTGTTTTCATTGTATTTTTTTCACCTCATATAATTTGAAAATTATTTGCTCACTGACCTTTACGAACCTCAGTTCCTTCTTCGGATATAAAATTTTAATCTGTTTTCCTTACTCTATTTATTTCTCCTCCCTCTCAGTTTATGTAAGTCTGTGTCCAACCTATTTTTGTCTGTGCCTCTATTTCTCTTTGATCTCTCTTTGACCCACATTCCTCTGTCATTCCCTCCTCTCCATCTCTTCCCCCTACCCCTTTGTGCTGTGTATGTATCCTTTATCTGGTAGGCTTAGAAAGGGAATGGTCTTTAAATTCTGCTCTTGGATATTCAGAAACTCTTAGGTATTATTTTAGTGTTCCTATATACATGGACCATTTTCTGCCCAGCAGTCCTTAAGGAAACACAGAAAGAGACTGTCCTTAAGGTGCACACACACACAAAAAATCTTTCTGTAGTTGACTTTTTAGAGTTGACTTAGATCTCCAAAGTGTGAGTATGTTCATTAAGCTACATAATTATTACTTCTTCATCATTTAATTTGAAATATTCAGACCTTAGGCTTAGTGTTTGGGCTGGAGTATAAATCTTTTCTCTTTTTATCTGTTATGAGATAATATTTATAAAAGGCTTAGCACAATGTCTAGAACATAGGAGCCACTGTAAATACTAGCTATCATTATTATAATATTCATATATTACCCCCTTGGTGTCAGGAGTGATCAGTAACTTAGATGTTGCCTGGGACTTGTGTCATGTGACCCAGTGGACAATCCTACAGTTAAGAAAATCTTTTTGCATGCAATATGTTTAATATATCATCCATGTTGTAAAATATTTTAGATGTTCTTCTATGTGAAGAAATAATACTGTGCATCTTCATGGACTAGAAAACTGAGGCAGAGGGAAAGTAAAGAGTAAAATCCAGAAGTAAAATCGTGGAGAAGACAAAATTTCTTCATATACCAAGTTCCTTCTGACCAAAGTGCCATGATGGGGGCTAAATGACCACATTTCTCTTCTCCATGAATATGGTTGTCTTATGAACCAAGTGGATTGTGAATCAGTTAGACAGTTGACAGAAAAGTTTCAGCTTCATTAAGTGACTTTCCCAGGGTCATACCGCCAATATTTGAGGCTGGATTTGCACTCAGGAAGATGAGTCTTCCTGGGTCAAAATCTGGCATTATATCCTCTGCACCACCTAGCTTCCCCACTTAAATTTGGTAATCATTACTTTGTAGCAAGCCCTGGAACTCTATAGCAGAGTCTGAACAACATGTAGATATGTGAGATTTCAGATAATCAAGAAAAGAAATGTGAACTGTACAGATGAGCCCCACTCAGTGAAGGTTTGTAGTGATTGATGTTGAATTTTCTTTACTTCTTTCTCTAAATTGGTATCTTACTGACCTTAAAACTTACCTTTACAGTGTAAGTTTATGGATATGTAAGCCAGTCTTTAGTAAATAGTTCATACAGTTGAAAGAGTAGGAGAAATTGACTTGGATTGAATGTTTCCGAGGTCTAAGTCATCAGTGCCTGTCTGCTGAGCTTCTCTGCTTTAACAACCCATCTGATAATTTCTGCCCTCAACTGGGAATCTCAGAGTTCTCAAAACAGTCTGAGAAGACAGCCATGCAGATTCAGTCACAAAGTCATATTCTATGAAGTAACTCATCTGATGATTTACTGAATGTGTGTAGGGTAACAGCCACAGAGCTAGATGAACTATGAAGACCATTGAGGAAAGAGAAGATAAGTCCTTTTGTATTGATCTGCTTTTTTGCTCTTTTCTCTTCACTTTCTTCTTATCATATCTCATTAATATAATAAAGCCCCATTGTGAGGGGCTTTGTTACTATATAACAAGTTTGATTTTTGCTGCCAGTAACACATCTTTCTTATAAGTAGTGCTATATGAGTATCTCTTGCTGTTTTTTTTTTTCCTCAAAAAAGACATGAGTGGTATCCTTAACATCAGTGTTTTACCGGGGTCCTATTTTAGTCTCCTAACCTAATGAACAAAATAGCTTCATTTCTGTTCTCCCCTATACTCCCGTTTCTCCCAAGCTTAGATAATTGACCATAGTAGAGTAGCTTGTTTCTGGCTTTTGTGGTATGAAACATGCAGTTCACATGGTGATTCCTGTCATCTTTGTAACTGAAATAAACCAGTTATCTTTTTAAAAAAATATTTTTTACAAGCATTTAAGTTACCACCCACAGGTGTTGTTTGTTGAACCCCTCACTTGCCTGATCTGCTTTTGAATTATCTCAACATTTAATAGAGCTTGGGGGCAATAAGTACAGCCCTTATTCAACAGAATCATGAGCTGTCCATTATGTTTCTTCAGCTGTTTGCACTGTCCCATGCCAGGTAATTTCTCCCTGCTTTTTCTGCTGTGCCATTTCAAAAGTTAAAGTTCATATCCTTGAAATGTAAAGGGGAGTGAGTTTATAGGTGGGGAAAAGCCATGGTTTCAGTTGAGCATTTCAAGGGTTTTTTGTCTCCTCCACAATAAATGCTGAATTGTGTGTAGTGTTTAAGGAAGTAAAACAGACTTTCCTCTTTTCAAAGCCCAAACTGTCAATTATTTCTAAGGGGAAATGCCTGGTGGACATATGATTAACTTTCATCATTTTAACATCCATGTGGAGTATCACTTTCATGAATCACTGTAGTATTACCTGGACAATGAGAGATCTTAGATTTGGTGAGGACTGCAGTTTTGGGGGCTCTAAGTTGATGGAGAAAACTTTTTTTAGATCAATATTACTTTCAAAAGTTTGTAGTCTATTCATGCTCCCTGGGCTCACATTTGTCCTTTGAAGATAAAAGCAGCTAACTGTCTGCTCTGTTCAAGTGCTAAAATTCAAAGTGCAGTCATAGTGCAAATGGCAGGAGGACAGCTTGGATCACATGGTCCTCCTCTCATCACCAGCCTGTTCCTGAGGATACTTTTCTCTCTCCAGCTTTGTCAGATGTTGAAATAGTGCGTGCATGTACACTGTGAATGTTTAGCACTGACCAAGGGTCTAATACTACTCTCTGGCCTTTAGCATCTGATAGGATCTTTTTCCCACTAGTAGTAAAATGTGTTTGCATATACGGACAACCAATTCTGGAAGTGCCCTCCAAGAGGACACAAAGCCTAGCCTCTTTGTTGCTTAGAAAAAATAGTTGACTTTGGATAACTCAGTTTGTAAAATGTTTGTGTATCTATATCTCTGTAGATGTCTCTGTAAGGGCAGCTAGGTGGTACAGTGGATAGAGCACCAGTGCAGGAGTCAGGAGGACCTGAGGTCAAGTCTCACCTCAGATACTTGACACTGACCAGCTATGTGACCTTGGGCAAGTCACTTAACCCCAATTGCCTCATCCTGGGTCATCTCCTGTCATCCTGATGAATATCTGGTCACTGGATTCAGATGGCTCTGGAGAAGTGAGGCTGATGACCTGCACAGCCCTCCCTCACTCAAAACAAAGTCAAGTGCAAGTCATGTCATCATTTCTCTGATGGCATGGTCTTTCTCGGCAACAAAGGACAAACACACATAGATTTCTCTGTCTATATGTGTATATTTATGTATGTATATGTCAGATATTTCATTTTAAAGTAATTCCCTATGAAGAAACTCTCTGCACTGGATGGTCCTCAGTATGTTGACACTGACAGGTTAATTGACTTGACTTATGTATTTCAGAGGTGGGTGGCTTGCCCTGACTCCCTGGCCAATTTCTACACTAAATGAAATGGCACAATGGAATACCAAGGGGTCTATGAATGTTTTTTAAAAATATTTTTAATACAGTACCTTGTATGGTATTTCATATAGTATTTGGTTTATTTTGTAATCTTATGAATTTTATTTTATCCCTGTTAAAACATTCTGCTGAGAAAGGGTCACCAAGAAGCCCCTCCACACACACTGAATAGTGATTGAAGTGTTTGACCTCATTCCTTTGTAGATGTGCCTCTCAAATGAAAATTCTGATTTTATTATTCTTTCAGCAAGCATGTATTAAATACCTAGTTTGTGTGCTATACTAAGATGTAGGGATGATGCAGAGTTCAAAAAAGACATTGTCTCTGCTCTCATGAAACCTACAGTCTAGTCTTCCATCTTTTTTCAGTGATCTCTCCCACTCTTCCCTCCTCCCCCACTTTTACGTTTTTTTATCCAGTGACCTTTTTTCTTTTTTTATGGTATTCCCCCCCCCCAGTAACATGTAAAAACAATTTTTTAACATTCATTTTTAAAACTTTGAGTTCCAAATTCTTTACTTTCCTCCTCCCCCCGAATTGAGAAGGTAAGCAATTCGATATGTTACACATGTGTCAGTCATGTAAGACATATCCATAGTAGTCATGTTGTGAAAGAAAACAGAGACCAAGAAAAATAAAGTGAAAAAAAGGTATGCTTCAGTCTGTATTCAGATACCATCAGTTCTTTTCTGGGGATGGATAGCATTTTTCATCCTAAGTCCTCCAGAGTTGCCAAAGACCTTTTTTCATTTATTCTTCCTGACTACTTTACTCTTTGATGGCATTCACCTCACCTTCTCTTGGATACTCTTTCTTCCTTCAGCTCTCCTGATCCTGCTCTTCTAGTTCTCCTGTCTGTCTGACCATTTCTTCCCATTCTTACTTACTAGATCTCTTCTCAGAAGTGAGGTTATTCCACAAGGTTCTATCCTAAGTTCTCTTTCCTTCCCTCTTTTAGTGGTCTCATCAATCCCATTGTCATCTATGTTGAATTGTCATCTATACAGACATGACTCCCAAATCTATATATCCAACCATGCTCTTGTCCTGAGGTGGGGAACCTGCAGCCTGGAGGCCACATGTGGCCCTCCCTCTAGGTCCTCACCATTCCTCCCGTCAACTTGGCACCATCCTAGACTCTTTACTGTCCTCCTCCAATTCCAATCAGATTCCAGGGCTTATTAATTTTTCCCTAACATCTTTGCCATCTATCCCTTTGCTTCAGTCTCAGCAACCACATAGTTTATACTCATTTTGTTTGTTTGAACTAACTATTGGAATAGTTCTAACAGGTTAGTGAGGTGACACGGTAGATTCAGTTCCATGACTGGAGTAAGAAAGACTCATCTTCCTGAGTTCAAATCTGACCTCAGATACTTGTTGGCTGTGTGACCTGGGCAGCTCACTTAACCCTGTTGTTCCTCATCTGTAAAATAAGCTGAAGGAAATGACAAACAACTCCAGTGTCCTTGCTTAAAAACCAAACCAAACCAAACCAAATGAGGTCACAAAGTCAGACACAGCTGAAAAGACTGAACAACCTAACTGGTCTCCCTATAATCGTTCTTCCATGCAATCCAGCTTCCACACAAGTACCCAGATAATATTCCTGAAGTGCAGGTCTGGCTGTAACCCCTCTGTTTCCAGTGGTTCCCTATTGTCTCTAGGATAACGTACAAACACTTCTGTATACAATTGAAAATCCTTCATGATCTGGTTCCAGGCTACTCTTCTAGACTTCTTTCACATTGCTTACCTTTGCGTAATCCTATATCATGGTAACCACACAGGTCTGTTTTTTACAGTTCGCTATTTGAACTTGGCATTGTCTCCATCCTCTGTACAGAATATCTGTTGTGCCTTGAATACATTTCCCCCCCAGCTGTACCTCGTGTCTGGAATCCATTCATCATGTCTAGAATACATTTCCCCCCCTCAGTTCTACCTTATGTCTGGAACACATTCCCCCCTCAGTTCTACCTCTCTGTATCTGTAGCTTTCCTCAATGCTCAGCTCAGGTGGTTTCTCATATACACAGCCTTTTCTGATCACAACAGTTGTTAATATTCTCCTTCCTAAAATTATTTTTAATTTACCTATCTATATGCATAATGTATCACCTTATATATGCATAATGTATCACATAGTAGACCCTTCACAAATCCTTGCTGAATGCTGCTGGGGAATGGGGGAGTGGGGAAAGGGTGGTAATCTTAACCGCCACAATAAATAGTATTTTATATAATAAGTGTGTCCCAGTTACAAAACAAGATGTCAGTCTAGATAAACTTTTGTGGTTTTTGTTTTCATAAGGAATAAATTTGATTGGGCTTTGGTTATTTGAATGTATTCTGTACAGTTGCCATCTCTCCCAAATACTGTTAAAATTCCAAACATATGCTGCCCAATAATTTATTATTTCAGTCTGTAAAGGGAAGCTTTGTCATCCTTTATTTCTATCCCATTCATTTGACAAGATGCTGTCAAGATGTTTGAAAAGGCAATTCAGTTTTTGTTACATTAGCAAGCTAATCATGGTAAAATGTAGTTGCTTTTAATGACTAGCCCTTGTCATAAAAACAATTACTATAGAACCCTTCTGATTCCCTAGACACCATTCCACAGACCTCTAGCTCTGGTCCAGAACCAGTGTGCTTACTCACCTCTTAGAGAAAAAGTAACGTGAGCTCTCATTACAGCCATCTCCTGTTAAGACTGATAAATGCATTTTACAAGGATGATGGAATAAGTAGAATGATACCAAAATGTCCACGCAAATAAATATGTAGGTCACTTATCTTTTTTTTAAATGCATTTCTCTGAGTCTTTCAAAAATAGTAAGTCACACCTGTACCTTTGCTGTTCTAAGATTGGTGAAAAGGGGACAGTTTGATGAAATCATAAGGTCATTTTAGAAGTTAAACATAGAATTTTATCTAACTCTTCTGCTTTAGAAGGATTCTGCTGGTAACTTCGTAATGTTAGCTTCTACAGCTTGGATAATGATGACAATACCCAGTGTTGTTAAAAAGATGCAATGAAAATTAGTTAAGGAAAACCATTTGCCATGAAAGAAGAACATTCAGACCATAGATGAAGAGCATTTTTTTTTTTAACTTTCATTTATATTTTCTGTTTCTTACATTAACATAGTTATCCCAAGTATCCCTCCCTCTCTCCATTCCAGGGAGTCATCCGATATGACAAATAGTGTTTTTTGGGGGGAAAGTCAGCACAAATGTTTGGTACATTGAAAACGTCTGAAAACATGTGTTAACACCTGTGTACCTCCCACTTACATGGAAGGGCAAGTTGGGAATATCTTCTCATACCTTCCAATGAGTCCCGTTTGATTTTTATAATTTTGTTACATTTGCTTTTTTAAGGTATTTTGCTTACATTGTTGTAGTTACCGTGTATATTGTTTTCTTGGCTCTGTTTACTTCACTCTGCATCATTCATATAAATCCTTCCATCCTGTGTATTTGTCACACTCATCATTACTTACAGAACATTCATATTCCATTATATTCATGTACTTTTTTTTTAACCATTCCTCAATTGATGGGCATCTATTTTGTTTCTAATTCTTAGCTGTCACCAAAAGTGCTGCTATAAATGTTTTTATATTATTAATGGTTTCCTTGAGTGTAAGTCCACTAATGGAGTCTCTGGTTCAACGGGTGGGGATGTTTTAGTCACTTAACTTGCATAATTCAGAATGAATTGTTCTACCTTCAAAGCTTCACCAACTGAGTATTAATGGGCTTGGTTTTTCCACAGCTCCACCAGCATTGACTGTTGCTGCCATTTTTTGCCATTTTTGCCATTTTGTTGGGTACGATGTGAAACCTCAAAGTTGTTTTGATTCACATTTCTCTTGTTATTAGTGATCTGGAGCATTTTTCATGTCGTTGTGAAGACTTTGTAATTATTCTTTTGACGACTGTTTGCGCGTATCCTTTAACCATTGATCCCTTGAGGAATGACTCTTAATATACGTAGACACACACATGTATGTGTATGTATTTGTATGCATATATACACACACACACACACACACACACACATATATATATATATATATATATATATATATATATATATATATATATATATATATATATATACTTATGATGGATTATCTTAGAGAACCTTTATCAGAGAAATTTGATAACAAAGATTTTTTTCCCCATTTGACCACTTCTTATCCTAGATGCATTAATGTTATCTGTGCAGAAATTTTTCAGTTTCAAGTAATCAGTTGTATATTTTACCTTTTGGAATTGCATTTAGGTGATATGATAGATAAAGCACCAGACCTGGGGTTAGGAAAATTCATCTTCCTGAGTTCAAATCTGATTTTAGACACTTACTAGCTTTGTGACCCTGGGCAAGTCACTTAACCTTGCTTTTCTCAGTTTCCTCATCTCTAAAATGAACTGGAAAAGGAAATGGCAAACTACTCCAGTATCTTTGCCAAGAAACTCCCAAATGGAGTCACAAAGTAATAGACACAACTGAACAACAACAAAACTTTTCTCATGTTTGGTTAAGAATATTTCTCCTACTTGTAGGATTGGTCTCCAGATTTTTTTATACTCTGTTCTCTTTTAAATGTATTATGAAATGTGATGTAAAGTGTGGATGTAAGCCTAATTTCTGCCAAATTGCTTTTCAGTTTTCCCAACAGTTTTTATCAGATAGGGAGTTTTTCCCTATGTGACTTATAGTTTCCACTTTACCAATACTGGGTTATTGAGTTCTGTTGTTTCTGAATTACCCTTGTCTAGTTTGTTCCCTTGGTCTACTTTTCTGTTCTTTAGCCAACACCAGATGGTGTTGATGACTGCTGCTTTATAATATGGTTTGAAATTTGGAAGTTCTGCTTACTCTTTATCATTTCTTTTCACCATTTCTCTTGATATTATAGATCTTTGGTTTATGTAAATTAATTTTGTTGTTTTATCAACACCTGCAAAATATCCCCTTCATAGTTTGATTGGTATAGTTTTATTCCTTTTTATTTATATTTTGAATGTTTATTTTTGCTTTGGTAGTGTAATTGCCCCTCTTGCTTTTTTAGATTCGCTTTGCTGCATAGTAAATTTTTTTCAGTATTATTTCGTGAATGACTGTTTTTAAAGTGTGTTTCTTGTAAGTAACAGATTGTAGCATTTTGTTACCCAATCTGTTACTCTTTTTTGTTTTTTTTGGATTGTTTAGTCCATTCACATTTAAAGTTACAAGGGTAAAGTTTGTGATTTCCTCCATCTACCTCTAAAAAATTTTATAATTTTTTCCCCTCATCTGCTGTAAACGTAGTATTACGTTCCTTCATGTTATTTATTTCAGTCCTTTTTAAGGTGGTTGGCATAGCATTAAACGTTTTAAGTTAATTTTGGTAGTATTGTTATTTTTTTTTCATATTGGCATGGCCTGTCTATGAGCCCTGGATCTTCCTCCCTCTGTCTAAGTTCTTTACTTCTTTAAGGAGAATTTTGTAACTGAATGTATACAAGTCTGTTGTGTACTTTGGGAGATTGATCACCAGTTATTTTTAGCATTTTGTAGTTATTTAGAATGGGGTGTCCCTTTCCATGATTGCTATTATTATTATGTAGGAATCCAGGTGATTTTTATAGTTTATTTCATACCATGCAACGTTGCTGAAACGATTAATTGTCTCAGTATCTTTACTGAGTCCCTAGTATTTTCCAAGTTAGCCATCATATCATCAGCAAACAGGAATAGTTTTATCTCCTCTTTATCTTCATTCCTTTTTTTTTTCTTTCCCTTGACTTAATGCTATTGCTAGCATGTCTAGAACTGTATCAAATAATGGGGGGAGGGTGAAGTGGGAAATAATTTAAAAGTTTATAAGCAACTTAATTTATATAGAAAATCAGTTAATGTTTTTTTGAATGCCTGAAATATATATAGTTCTGGGATAATAGAAAAATTGAGAAATGGCCCACATGGAATTTCCATGCTAGTTGGGGAGATACATGAAGTGATAGATTAAAAAAAAAATTCTTGAGAACAAGGGAGTACTGTCTTTGACTTAGTTGTTTATATAAGCATAAATATTTTTTGATAAATGCTGGAATGTCTTTGGCCAATGCCTTACGTGGTGTGGGGCTGACCCCGGATTCTCAAAAATTATACTTACGGCAAGTGACGTTAAGTGACTTCCCCAAGATCTCACAGCTAGTTCTTGAATAAGCCAGTAGAACTTGTGTCTTACTTTGGAGTGTGTTGTAGAGGATGCAAAATTGAAGCTATATTTAAAGTTATATAAGTGATAAGATGGAATAAGAAGATACTAAAGACAAGGTGGCCTTTGGAGGCAAAAGGCCTGATTAAAAGCCTGACCCTTGTTACTTCCTATCTGACCTTGGGCAAGCTTCTTTTCATGAATCTCACTTTTTTTATCTGTAGGATTAGATGGGGAGTGGGAAGGGCAAAGGCTAAACTGGATTATTCAAAAAGCTCCTGCTGGTTCTGAATCTGTGACCTTATGAAAAATGTTGGACTTGGTAATTTTCAAATGATTTTTGCCGTAATAAACTACTTGATTTGTCTGTTCCTCAGTGGGAACTGAGAAACATTTTTCCAAGGAATACAGATATGCTTCCTGGGTCCTGGATACACTGTCCCTTATAGCACTATGTAATTGGCTATCAAACGCTGGGTTATGCACTTTGATGAAACAGATTTTTATAGGATAGGTTATGTCATAAGACTTTGCAGAACCTATCTGTGTGTTCACTAAGCAGAATAAAAATCGCTGGAAGTGATTACATCTTTTGCATTTGTCACAGAACTGTCTAGTAATGGAAGGATCACTTGGTTTGGAGACAGAGCTTCTGGCTTAGTCACCACATCTGCTGCCTCATCACTGAGACCTCAAGCAAGTCACTTCCCCACTTGAGGCCTCATCTTCCTAATTTACTATGCAGATACAGTAAGCCTCACACTCATTATTACTCAGGGCTGTTGAGACTCCGGTGGGAGTGGGCTTATAAAGCACCCTGAAAATCAGAGCATACCACAGACAACACATAAGTGACTGCTTTTATTTTGGATGCTTTTATTAGTAGAAAGGTTGAGTCCATCAGTAATGAGCTTTTAACCTTTTGTTAATGAATATGGTTCTCCCCCATAGAGGTGCTAGTCACTGGGGCAAAATGAGGTATTCTGAGAAGCCACAACAGCTGTTATAGGTTGCCAAGGGATCAGTTTGTAAATGGTTATTTCAGAGACATCAGTGGCACCCAAGTGACCTCAAAGTGTTGATACAGAGGCGCCTGTTTACTCCCTGGGAGCAGCTTGTATATGGTAGAATCTGCTGGCTCATGCCCACTTCTGTTTCTAAATATGAGACAGAATGAAAACACAGCTTGAAACCATATAATAAATGCTCATTGATTTGAATGTATGCTGTAGTCACTCTTTTCCCACTGGATCTATTCAAAAAGCAAAACTGTTTATAGCATTGGGGAATTTTGGCTGTCAATTTGTTACGTACTCAGAAAAGCATTGGCAAGAAGAGTTGTCCAGAAATGTATTAGAATGGGTTCTCCCTTGACTGGAGGTCTTCGGGCAAAGGCTGAATGATCTTTGATATTTTATAGATAGGATTCTTGTTTCCCTTCAGGCTGAACTAGCCTATGAAGTCTGTTCCAACCTTGAAATTTTGTGTGCTTGCTTTTGAGGTCCCCTCAGTGATTCTTTGAGGGATAGTCCTGTGTAATAGGGTCAAAATGCCAAACAGTCTTGGCAGGTCAGGCTAGAAAGCTAGTCACAAGCCAGTAAGATGAAATATACTAGAGACAAGTATTGTCAGAATCATGAAATTTGTGTTGCAAGGGGCCTCTCAGGCCATTTAGACCAACCTTTAACTAAAGATCCTATGTACAATATATGTGACAAATGATAGTCCAGCCTCGCTTGAAGACTTCTAGTGAGTAGGAACTCACTAACATTAGAGGCAACCCGTCTTCCTTGTGGAAATCAAACAAGTTTTTAGCACTTTCTCTGTGTAACAGGCATCCATGCTAGGTGTTGGGGACAAATAGGGAAACAATCCCTGCTCACCAGTGAGCTAACATTTTACTGAGAGTAGACGTCTAAACACACACACACACACACACACACACTCACACACTCACACACTCACACACACACTCACACACTCTCACACTCACACACATTTTCTTTCTCTCTCTCTCTCTCTCTCTCTCTCTCGGAAGGGAAAGACACTAGCATTTTGGAGGTTAGGAACAACTTTCCACAGAAGCATGAGCTCCAACTTAAAGGAAAATCTCTAATTCTTAGGACATTTTTCAACACATGAATCCCAAATCTGCCTCTATGAAACTTCCATATATTCCTGTCACTGTTTGCCTTCTGGAGTCAGGCAAGTCCAGTCTCTTTTTCTGTCATTCCTCCTCCCAGCCCTCCCCCCCATCCCCTACCTAAGTCTTACATTCTTCAGGCTAAACATTCCTAGTTCTTTCAGCTAATCCTTGTATAGTAGGATCTGAATCCTCCTGGTCACACTCATCTAGTTGCTTAAACTAATCAACATCCTTTCTAAAATATGTCAGTTATCCTGACATTCTTTGACCTAGAGAGGGTACAAGTGAGACAAGCCCTAGCCCTAGGCATGATGCCTCCTACACTTAGTTTCAAAAACTCAGCTCCGCAAATCAACTTAAATCAATTTCATGTGTTGGAGATGACTTGGTTAATCAACAGCTCTTGTGCAATAGATTTGTGAGTTTTAGTGGACTTTTGAATATCCATGTTTGCAATGCAACATGACATTCAAAAGAGCTAATGAGATGAAAGACTTCATTAAAAGAAGTATGGTGCCCTAGCTGAGTAAAGCCCCACTCTCTCTACTCAAATCAAAATACATCTGGAGTATTTTTGTTCCATACCTTTTTAAGCATTATTATATTTTGATGAACAAAAATCTGTTTTTTCTCCCTCCCCAATTGAAAAAGAAAATGAAACTTTTATAACAAAAGTACATAGCCAGGCAAAACAAATTCTTTCATTGGTCATGTCCAAAACACTGGAAAGACCATCACCCCTCTTTCAGGTAGTGTGTAGTATGTTTGATCATCAGTCCTCCGGAATCAAGGGGTCATTGTATTGATCAGGGTACGAAGTGTTTCATAATGGTTGTTCTTATATACATTATTCCTGCTTGTGCTCACTATATTCCGCATCCGTTCATACTGGTCTTCCCAGAGTTCCCCGAAACCATGAGTCTCATCGTTTCTTAAATCACAATGGTATTTTGTTACATTTACATTCAGTTCTTTGTTTAGCTCAGTGGACCTCAGAAGTCATCAAGTATAACTCGTGCTTGACTAAGAGTTCTATCTAAAACCTTTTTGTGAGAAAGGACTGTGTTGTCATTTACTTTTTGCATCCCTAGGACTAAAAGTAATGCTCTCTCCTCTGCCTGCTAAATCTGAACAGTGCCTAGTGACTCAGAAACTTCTTACAACTTTGTAGGTCTGACTGGAAGCAGTTTTGATCTGCTGTCTGAAGCTGTGAAAAGCTGCTTGAAGGATGGGGGCAGCATTGCGTGTTGTGCCAGGTGGTGTGGGAGCACTCAGCAAAAAGCCAATTGAATAAATTGAAGTTGAAGGTTAAAATAAATAGCCTTGGTTGATTCCTTTCATCCATTGCTGCCTTTATTATCAATTCATAGCACTGCCAGTCAAGATAAAATCTCTATAGACCTGTAGCGGACAGATGCATTGTGTTAAGATGAATTTTTTTAAAGTAATTTTTTAAAAATTGCGATTCTTTGGACAAGGATACTTTGAGCTTCAGGAAAGTACACATTTCCCTTTTTTTGGTAATTGCTAAAAAAAAAAATTGCTAAAACTTCCTACGGAAGTGCCTGTGGAATTCTATGGAATTTAATTAGCATTATTCCTAATTGACGCACTGTATTCTCTTACTCATCAAATTTTGTCTTGGTTGTCCCCACCCTTGCATTTAGTCATAGATCTAGAGAAGCTTAGAACTATAGATGATTGTAGAGTTCAGCTAATTCAAGCCCCCTCATTATATAAACGTTGAGAAACTGAGGCTCAAAGATGCTTAAGATCACGTAGTGAATTAATGACAGAGGAAAAAAACCAGCCTCCTGACTCACAGGTGCTTCTTAATGCTGTCAGCTCTCTCCTGAGCTGTCTTAAGGCCTCCCTCAATAGCCTTCCCTCTTTGGAGGACAAAAATCTCTTTATAAGCACATATTCCACCTTTTGATGATTTCCTACTTAAGACCAGATCACTAGTTGGAGAGGAGATTGGGTTTAAAAAAAGCAGTGGTTAGAGTTGGTGTGATTCTCCAGCTAACACGGTGCCACCTTCGGGACTGAGAGACAGGCCTGTCTCCAGGGTATTTTTATACTTTCGCTGATCGCAGAGTGCAAAGACATTTGAAAGGGGTTAAGTGGCCATTTAATTCAGAGCAGATGCTTCTAAGCATGCATAGTAGGGCTCCAGGGTCACATTAGGTTACTTTCTAGGTCATTTTCCTATGTGTAGTTTTTTTCGATGAATTTAGTTTCATGTACCAACCTGGAATGCCCTGTTAAGTAGTCAAATGACAGACCTAGGGGATGAAAGCAACAAATTAAAGTTCAGTGCTCCTTTTAGAATCATAACACCCTGAGATGGTTAGATCAGGAAAGGGATACGAGAGATGATTGGTCCTATGCTTTAAATCTGACCCTATGAACCAAGTTATATCCTATAAAACTATGGCTTTCCATGCAATGTTAGTGGGGTTTTACATAATAAAATTTGTATTCTAGCAATAATTCCCTCTCTGAATTTTTTTCAAAATGTGAAAGTAATATAGTACTTTGGTGAATAACTACAAATATAAGCACTGTGCATTTTTCTGTGGAAGAGAGGGAATTGGCCAAGAGGAGGAGAAAGTAAGGATGTGGGGTGTTACCTTTACTTCCAAATGCATCTGAATTTCATTTCTTTCCATTGAGGGCTCTGCCATCCTTCTAATATTTTAGATTCTTAATCTCTTTACTGTTTTTAACTTCCTTCCTAAACTGAAACTGGTCTGTTCAGAGGTACCGATAATCTCTTATGTTGCCAGATCTGATGACCTTTTCTTATTTGTCGTCCTTCTTGACCTCTGTGCAGCATCAAAGATGCTGACCACTGTCTCCTCCTGAATATATTTCTTGTCTCTTCTTTAGGTTATTCACAACATGGTTTTCCCTTAAATCCCCTTCTACCTGTCTTTCTGTTCCTCCTCATTCTCCTTTATTGGATCTTCTCCTATAGTGGGTATACCTCAAGGCTTTGTCTTGGGCCCTCTTCTAAGTATTTAATAAATGCTTGTTGACTGAATATTTCTCTGCCTTAGTAGAGAATCACTCTTACCTAGTGATTTGATCAGTACTCATGGATTTAATTATCATCACTATGCAACTAACACCCAGTTCACCAAATCCAGCCCCAAGTCTCTCTCCTAAGCTCCTGCCCCACATCACAAACTGCCTATTGAATATTTCGAATTTGGTGTCCTATAGCTGTCTTCAAAATCAACATTTCTAGAAAAGAATTACCACCACCATCCTTCACCACCTCTAACCTAATCCCTTTTTTCAATCTTCTATAGGTTCACAGGTTGGCATTATTCTTGACTCCTCATTCTCCCTCCCCCTATTCACTTAAACAATAATATATTAATTAATATTATTTATAAATTTATTTAATGACTAATGATAAATGAATTAATTTATTCACTTAATCAGATTTTATCATTATGACTTTCACAACAACTCATATCTATCCACTTCTTTCTACTCATGCAATTTCTCCCTCCCTGCTATCCACTTAGACTGTTATAATAAACCCTCTTCAGATGAGGTTGCCTCACCTTAAGTCTTTCCGTTCTCTATTTCCATCTTAAATGTAGATCTAACCATGTCACTGACCTTCTCAGTGAATTCCAGTGGCTTCTTAGTGACTCTGGGATCAACTGTCATTTCATCTTGATCACATCCTTGTTTAATTTCTATTTTCTTATAAATTTTCTAATATTAGTAATTATTAGTGTGATGGTACGTTATAAGTAAGTAAATATATTGACATTTATATGGCACTTTAGGTTTTATAATGTTTCTTACTGAATCCTCACAGCCCTCATTATTATCCCATTTTATCTTGCCTTGGGCCATACAGCTAATTTGTGTTTGTGGAGAATTTTAACTCAGGTCTTCTGACTTCAGATCCAGTACTCTCATCTATTATGCAGTCTGCCTGCCATTACACATATATTGGGGGTGGCAGACAAGTTCAAGTTTTCTAATTGATAATACTGTGCAATCAAATATTTTGGAAACCCTGACATGTCTATTAGGTATTTAACACTTGATAATTCATGTAATAAGTGTTAAAATAGCATGATACTGAATTGTTGGTACTTTCAGAAGAAAATACGTTATCTTATTTCCAACTTTGAGATTCTGTGATTCTGTAGTATATTTAAAATTTTTTCTTGTTTTGCTCTCCAAATCCTGAGTGCTAAATAGTTTTGAAGAGTGAGGAAGGAGGGCAGCCCTTTCTGATGTTAAGTTGATATTTGGGTTAACTTTTGTGCTTCTTTTTTTATATGCTCAGGAACCCCAGAATTCATGGCTCCAGAGATGTATGAAGAGCACTATGATGAATCTGTTGACGTCTATGCCTTTGGGATGTGTATGTTGGAAATGGCTACCTCAGAATATCCCTACTCAGAATGCCAGAATGCTGCCCAAATCTACCGCAAGGTCACATGTGTAAGTCTGTTCCAAGGTCCCATCCCCAGTTTTTTTTTAAGGAAAGTTCTCTTTCTTCCTCTACTGGCCAAATAGTTGTGTGCATAGCCACCCTATTAGAAATATGAATATTCTTCATCCTCCTTTAAAAAACAAAACCTAATCCCAGGAAGTCTCGGTAAAGTTGGTACAACTTCTGGAGTAGCTTTCAAAACCCTGATGGTATGAGGAATGTTCGTTCATCTTTTCTTGTTGATGAAAGGTTTTCCTCTAATTGGAAGACTTCAGTCTGCTGTTTTATGATTCTTAGCAGTAACACCAGGCATTACTACAACACACACTTTAAGGGTTGAAAATATATTATAAAACAGCAGATCAAATGCTGATGTAATTTATTCTCCCCCCTCTAACCTGCCTTCTTTTTCCCCAGGTGCTTCATGCAAATGAGTAAAAAATAAAAAGCTAGATGAGATTCCACCAATCAGATTTGAACATTTATTTATTCTGAGGTTAAGGTAGAATACCATTTTCTAGCAGCAGCCCGGTCAATTTTCTTTCACTTACTTTTGGGCTGATACTTCGATCTGCTCATAGACAAAAACATTTCATTCTGGAATCCTGGGGAAAGATACAAGTAGCCCCAAATCTTGTATTTTTTAAAAAAGAAAAGCAGTGCCTGCATTAGCCATGGAGCACTGTTCTTCTGAGCTCAGTACTTATATTATTTTGTCTCTTTGCAAACAATATTAATACCTGTTGCTTTTATATATCTAATATGGAGGGATTTGTTCATTACAATCTGCTTATAGCCCATACAAGATCCTCCATGATGACAGGATTAGAACTCAGTCCTTACTCTGTGTTCTTGTTTTTGTGGATTTAAGGACTAGATCTTGAAAGAATAACTTTCTCTTGATTTTTTATACATTGGTTTTGCAGAGGAGTTGGGGATTACATTTGAAATATAAATCTCAATCTGTACTGATAATACCCCTATAGACCTGGAATATTGTTTTCTTAGCTCTTTTCTTTTTTAAAAAATATTTTATTTTTTCGCAGTTAGATGTAAAAACAATTTTAAACATTCATTAAAAATTTTAGTTCCAAATTTTCTCCCTCCCTCCCTTCCTTCTCCCAAGCAGTTTGATAAAGGTTATACATATGCAGTTATGCAAAACATTTTCACAATAGTCATGTTGTGAAAGACAACACAGACAAAAAAAATAAGGAATGATTTTTTTTAAAAAAGTATGTTTTGATCTGCAGTTAAACTCCATCAGTTCTTTCTCTGAAAGCGGATAGCATTTTTCATCATAAGTCCTTCCAAATTGTCTTAGATCTTTGTATTGCTGAGACCAGCTAAGTCACTCACAGTTGATCAAAATACAATATTGCTGTTACTGTGTACAATGGTGTCCTGGTTCAGCTCACTTCCCCATGTACATTTCATGTAAATCTTTCCAGGTTTTTCTGAAAGCATTCTGCTCATCATTTTTTATAGTAAAACAGTATTTCATCACAATCATATGCCACAACTTGTTCAGCCGTTCTGCAATTGATGGGCAGCCTCTCAATTTCCATTTCTTTGCCACCACTAAAAGAGCTGAGATATATACATACATACATACATACATACATACATACATACATATGAGTCTTTTTCCTTTTTTTTTTTTAATCTCTTTTGAGTAGAGACCTACTAGTGGTATTCTTGGGTCCTTTTTTATCTGCTAAAATTCTGTTCATCTTTTAAGTCTTAACTCAGATTCTACATTTTCCCAGGTGCCTTCCTTGGTTATTTAAAAGATAACATCTTCCATGTTTGTAAATTGTATAGTACTTGACTGTAGCACCCACATGATTTATCCTGTCTTGTCTTGTTGCTGTTTATGTACGTTATATTTCTCTAGATTGTAAACTTCTGGAGGGCAAGGATAATGGCTTAGAATTCTTTGTACCTTCCATGGTTCCTACCATAGGGCTTTGTACAGGGGAGAGCTGTGCACTAAGGGTGGAAGCCCATCCCAGCTCTTCCACTTCATGACTGTGTGACATTGGGCATGTCAGCTAACTGCTTTCAAACTTCTATTTCTTCATCTATGTAAAATGTATATAATCTCTGAATATATCCCAGCACTGTAGCAAGGATTTGTCACTTGCAAAATGATATAAAGTCTGGAGTGTTGTGGTTTTTTGTTTGTTTTGGTGGACATTCCCACAAATGAGTAGCTATGCACTTTGACCTAAAAAGTCCAAATTCAGTTCAGAAAATGCACCCCCTGTATGCTTCTCATGAAAAAGCCTGCTGAGGTTTGAGTTCAGAACACATGGAGGAAGATTAATAAGGAATCAAAAGGTAAAGAACTGGTTCATATGTGGTGTAGGGTGTCACTGAAATTTGTAATAAAATATTTAGAGAACCAGACTTGAAACTTTCAGAAGTTTTAAAAGAGTAATGAAATCTGATTTTGGGACCAATGTGCTTAATTCCTCTACAACATCCTTGACAGGTGATTATTCATCCTCTGCTTTAGGTGGCATCAAATATCCGATTTCATATGGTAGTCCACTCCATTTTGGGACACTTCTGATCAGAAATTCTTCATTATCTTTAGCTGCAAACTGCCTGGCTCCTTTTAACATCTAGCCATTGTGGTTCTAACTTCTGGAACTGCATAGAATGACAACCTTTCACATTTTAAAGACAGCTGTAATATCTCATCTTCATACCAAGTCTGAGCTAAATATCTCCAGTTCCCTTTTCCTGACATGATTTCAAATTCCATCACTGTTCTGGCCATCTTCCTCCAGACATATTCCAGCTTGTCACTGTCCTCCTTGAAACGTTCATTACAAAATGGAATATCCATCTTCTAGATATAGAATGACCAGTACAGAGGACACAAAAACTGTTTTCAAGGGTTGTAAATAGGGTGGAGTGTCAGGACCCTACTCCCAGGATACAAAAGAGTTTAATACCTAATTAGCAAGAAGAGTATTAGGAAGTTCTAGGGGCTTCTCCTTCTTCTACCATGGTCAATAGACTCATCCCATCTCCATTTCCCATCTTCTCCCTCCCCAGAAGTGACCTTATCTCTGTGGATTGCCTTAGGCACAGTGATTCTGCTGTTACTTTATGTGACTTAGAAAATATAATGTAACCTATGGTTATAGTAAATCTTTTTTGCTATTAGTTACACTTTTGGTCCATTTTGAGTTTATTATTAACTAACTGCTATTAGGCTAATCTTTTTCATCATGGATTTATACTTTTTCTTTTCTTTTTAAATTGCAGAATTTATTTGTTCCTATTCAATTTCAACTCGTTTCTGACTTGTGTCAGTAATTATGTTCATATGTATGGGACATCTTCCCTGAAATTTGTTTATAGAACCAGAATTTATAATCCAACATATTAACTATCTCATACGGTGTTGGATCAGTGTGTCACAACACAATCACAAGAATTCAAAATTAGAAGAACATCAGTGATCTTTTAATCCAATATAAACTTGAAAAAAACCAATTCTTGCTACAACGTTGCTTGTTGACCTCTTGAGGAGAAGCCCAGCATCTCTCGAGACAACCAGTTTGACTTATGGCTACCACTAATTGCTTGCAGGTTTTTCCTGATATCAAACCTGGATCTGTCTCTTTGTAACTTTGTACCAGTTTGGTTCCCAGTTCTCTCTGGGTACAAACAGAACAATAATTCTTCTTAATTGTGACGATGTTCAAATGCTTTAGATGGCTGTCATGTTGACCTGGGTTATCTTGTCTCTAGGTTAGACATCCCAGTTTCTCTAACCAATATTCTTATGACATAAACTAATACATTTTAACCATAGTGTTTCCTCTGAATGCACTCCATCTTCTTGTCCTTTGTAAAATGCAGCACTTAGGCCTTAATGCAATACTTTAAATGTCTCTTGACCAGAACAGAGTACAGTTGAATAATTACCTTCTTATTTCTGGATAATTTCATTCCTTATCCATGGAAATTGTTTAGTATTTAACTGGAGAGGCCAAGGATAGAACCATTTGATATTTGACATGGAGCCACAAATTACATATTTTTTGACATGATTGTTCAGCTAAAAATCTATCTAACTTTATTACTATATGTACCATATTTCTTCTCCTGCTTAAAAATATATTTTGGCTAGAATAATGAATCAGTTTATCTGTGTATTTCCCCAATCTAAGACTTGTTAAAGTGGGATTGGATTGGGCAGAAGGAAATGAAGTTAGTTTGGCATGACTTTTTCTTCATGAACCATTGCTGGCTTCTGGTGATCATCATTTTCTCTTCTAAGTATTAAAACATGTATGTGATAAATAATCTTTTTCTGAATCATTACCCCATACTATAATTTTTAGAATCCATCTCCTTTCCCCAGCTCTTTGAAATTCATGATACTTGCTTTTTTCCGGTTTTCTGGTACCTATGTTCCTTTCAATACATTCTCAAAAACTGCTGACCATGGTAGCTCTCTCTTCATATCTTCTTTTTTTTTTTTTAAATTTTTTTTATTAATTTATTTAACTTTTAACATTCATTTTCACAAAATTTTGGGTTCCACATTTTCTCCCCTTTTGTCCCCTCCCCCCACCCCAAAACCCCGAGCGTTCTAATTGCCCCTGTCTGCCAATCTGTCCTCCCTCCCTTCCCACCCCTTCCCTTTGGAAGGCAAGCAATTCAATATAGGCCAGATCTGTGTAATTTTGCAAATGACTACCATAATAGTAGTGTTGTGTAAGAACTAATTATATTTCCCTCCATCCTATCCTGTCCCCCATTACTTCTGTTCTCTCTTTTGATCCTGACCCTCCCCATGAATGTTGACCTCAAATTGTTCCCTCCTCCCCATGCCCTCCCTTCCATCATCCCCCCCACCCTGCTTATCCCCTTGTCCCCCACTTTCCTGTATTGTAAGATAGGTTTTCATACCAAAATGAGTGTGCATTTTATTCCTTCCTTTAGTGGAATGTGATGAGAGTAAACTTCATGTTTTTCTCTCACCTCCCCTCTTTTTCCCTTCACTAAAAAGTCTTTTGCTTGCCTCTTTTATGAGAGATAATTTGCCCCATTCCATTTCTCCCTTTCTCCTCCCAATATATTTCTCTCTCACTGCTTGATTTCATTTTTTTTTTTTAAGATATGATCCCCTCCTCTTCAGTTCACTCTGTGCACTCTGTCTCTATGTGTGTGTGCATGTGTGTGTGTGTTATCCCACCCTGTACCCAGATGCTGAATAGTTTCAAGAGTTACAAATATTGTCTTTCCATGTAGGAATGTAAACAGTTCAACTTTTGTAAAGTCCCTCATGACTTCTCTTTGCTATTTACTTTTTCATGCTTCTCTTCATTCTTGTGTTTGAAAGTCAAATTTTCTTTTCAGCTCTGGTCTTTTCATCAAGAATGCTTAAAAGTCCTCTATTTCATTGAAAGACCAATTTTTCCCCTGAAGTATTATATTCAGTTTTGCTGGGTAGGTGATTCTTGGTTTTAGTCCTAGTTCCTTTGACTTCTGGAATATCCTATTCCATGCCCTTCTATCCCTTAACGTGGAAGCTGCTAGATCTTGTGTTATCCTGACTGTATTTCCACAGTACTTGAATTGTTTCTTTCTAGCTGCTTGCAATATTTTCTCCTTGATCTGGGAACTCTGGAATTTGGCCACAATGTTCCTAGGAGTTTCTCTTTTTGGATCTCTTTCAGGCGGTGATCTGTGGATTCCTTGAATACTTATTTTGCCCTCTGGTTCTAGAATCTCAGGGCAGTTTTCTTTGATAATTTCATGAAAGATGATGTCTAGGCTCTTTTTTTGATCCTGGCTTTCAGGTAGTCCCATAATTTTTAAATTGTCTCTCCTGGTTCTATTCTCCAGGTCCGTTGTTTTTCCAATGAGCTATTTCACATTATCTTCCATTTTTTCATTCTTTTGGTTTTGTTTTGTGATTTCTTGGTTTCTCATAAAGTCATTAGCCTCCATCTGTTCCATTCTAATTTTGAAAGAATTATTTTCTTCAGTGAGCTTTTGAATCTCCTTTTCCATTTGGCTAATTCTGCTTTTGAAAGCATTCTTCTCCTCATTGGCTTCTTGAACCTCTTTTGCCAATTGAGTTAGCCTATTTTTCAAGGTGTTATTTTCTTCAGCCTTTTTGTGGGTCTCCTTTAGCAGCGAGCTGATCTGCAGTTCATGCTTTGACTGCATGTCTCTCATTTCTCTTCCCAGCTTTTCTTCCACCTCTCTAACTTGATTTTCTATGAGCTCTTCCATGGCCTGAGCCCACAGAATATTTAGTCTGGATGTTTGGGATACAAAGGCCTTGTCTTCTATGTCTTTGCCTGATGGTAAGCATTGTTCTTCCTCATCAGAAGGGAAGGGAGGAGATGCCTGTTCACCAAGAAAGTAACCTTCTATAGTCTTATTTCTTTTCCCTTTTCTGGGCATTTTCCCAGCCAGTGACTTGAGCTCTGAATATTCTCCTCACACCCACTTGCCTCTGGATCCTCCCAGCCACCACTTGGGGTTCGAGATTCAAATGCTGCTTGCCAGCCTTAGGGCTTTTGGTGGGGGCAGGGCTGCTATTCAGTGTGAGATTAAGTTCAGGTGCTCAGGTCAGGGCAGGGCTGCCTCATGGGCTCAGTTCCCTCAAGGGGTTTATGCAGAGACCTTCAACAATGGATCTGGGCTCCTGCCTGCTTGGGGAGCCCCGGTCTGCTCCCGTCTCCACTGGTGCCTCCTGAGGGGGCCTGAGTTATGGGGGCACCCCACTCCCCTCTCAACCCGCCAAAGAGACCCTCTCACCGACCCCTGTCACCTGTGGATGGGGGGACCCGCGTGGCTGCTGGAGATCCCGTCCCTGAAGCCCGCTCGGATCTTTTCCTCTCGGTGCTGCGGCCGTGGCAGGGCTGTACTCAGCTCCCAGTCCCGGCGCCCAGTCCGCGGTGCAAAGGACCTTTTGCGAGAGGTTTTCAGGTCTCTCTGGAACAGAAATCTCCCTCGCTCCAATGTTCTGTGGCCTCTGGGTGCAGAATTCGCCGTGAGTTACATTTTTGTAGATGTTCTATGGGTTGTGGGTTCGGAGCTATGTGTATGTGTGTCTTTCTACTCCGCCATCTTGGCTCCGCCCCTCTCTCTTCATATCTTCAAGTCCTCCCATTACTCTGAACTCATTGAGTCTTTGGGCTTGAAATAATTTAAAGAATTCAGGTGGTCTTGTACTCTTATTTGTTTTATCTCAGGTTTCATTTTCCTCTTAACCTGATTTTACGCTTTGGAGGTTTTTCTCTATGCTGGAGCTGAGAGAAGTAGAATTTGAGCTGCATACATCTGCTTTCTTTCTGGCATATGTGAACATTATAGACTCCACCCCAAACAGTAGGTCTTCCCTTATTTATTGTTCTCTTTTCTCCAAACATGATTCTTAAGAGCTCTTTTTGTTAGCATTTCTCCCCAACTCTAAGCTCCTTTTTGTCGTTTAGCTTTGCAAATACAGTTCATGAGAGTTTGGACCTCCCTTTTGTGTTCATTCTTGGTTATGTGTCTCTCTCCTTTGATCTTTTGTACATTTGGGAGGATTTTGGGGGGTGCAAAAGATTCTTTAAAAATCCAAGTGTTCAAATAGAATACTTTTCTTAATCATTACAGATTTCTCTAGATCTTCTCGCTTTGATTTTTCACTAAGATAATATAGTTACATTATCAGAATTTTGTTTTTGATAATCTCCCTTTCTGAGCCATTATCTCTTTTAAATTCTCTGCCATAGAGTTATATCTGTCTTTCCTTAAATTTAGACTATGTGTCTGAATATGCTTCTACCTTTTGAAAGTAGGAACTCTTATTAAGAAAAAATATGTTTTATCAGATACTCTACTTGTATCAAGATAAGACTTCTAGCAGACGTCCCATATCAAGTGGGTTGACAGCCCACATCGTTACTATTTATTGCTAATTTTGTAATCTTTATTAGAAAAGCATCATCTATATCTTCTATGGGGGTTGGGTGATCTGTAGCATACTCCCACAATTATCTCTTTTTTCTCTCTTTTTACTTTTATCCTTAGAAAAATACTCTTTATCTCTCATCTTAGAATTTGTATATACAAGCACACACGAGCATACCTATATCTGTATCTCTTTGTGATCTGTAGTCCTATATCTTAAGCCCTATTTTTAACTTGAATACCAACATGTCTGTGGAGAACCAAACAAGCCAGGGGGAGGGGGAGTAGGAGAGTGTTCAGATGGACATACAGAAGATATTTCTTATTGGTTCTTCCTATTTAAATGATAAAGGAAAGATGTGTTGGGTAGATTATTTGGGATCCTAGGATTTAGAACTAGAAGGAGATATTAGAGATAATCCAGTTTAAACTCCTTCAGTTTATAGAAGAGCAAACTGAAGACCAGAGGTGAAGTACCTTTTCCAAGGTTATATGGCTAGTATGTGGCACAGCCTAAATTTAAACTCACATCCTTTGATTCAGATTTACTATTCTTTCTTTCCAATGTACATATTAACTTCTACTCAGTAACCATTAGGATCACATTTATGACAGACCATAAGTAATATTTGATGATTCAGATATCTGATTTGGGGAAATCTTTCTTTTTTTTTCTTTTTTTTTATGTTCAGGGTATTGTTTCTAGAAGGGATACTAACCAAATCGTGATTCCTAACTTGGAATTTAAATAGGTGTCTCATTTAGTTCATATTACCTTTTAGGAAATAACATTGTTCGAGTGAATCTATTTGATCATATGTTTGTCTGCCTTTAAATACTTTTTAATCACCAGATCTCCTCATTGGATTTTTTTATTCTTATGGACAAATGAAGATGATCATATTCATTTATTTTTATAACTGTAAATGTGAAATTACCTATAAAGACCAATACTTTCTACTTATTGGTGCTTCCTATGGTGCTAATCTCATCTCATCCCTTCCCTTCCCTTTCCCTCCCTTCCCTTCTCTTCCCATTCTAGATAGCTCTTCAGCCTCTTGGTAGGGAGGAAGCATTTACAGTTATTAAACAGCATTGACTTTCAGCAGTAGCATTAGTGTAGATTGGGAACATATCCTTTGGGACACAGCACTGTGTTGGGTTTCATGAGGCATGCAAGGAAATGCAAATTAAGGTTCCTGAAATCAAGATGCTGACAATATGGATAAATCAGACAGCAGGCAGCTGTAAGGTTAGATGAGAGTTCAAAGGAATAGTCTTAGAGAGATTTAGGATAACAATTCTGTTAGCTCGATAGAAGGGAGAGTTGAATTCTGGAAATCAGAAATATTACATCCAAGGGAGAGGGGTGGAGGATTAGACAAAGACAGATACTGGGTGAATGCCTGTGTTTGTGGGGCTGGTGCTAGAAGAGCAACCAAAAAAAAGACCAGGGGAGAAAGTGGCCTGAGAAGGAAGAATCAGAACCAAGACAGTGTCATGTGCCAACCTCAAGAGCAGAGGTTTAAGCAGATTGTAGTAGATGATGTCATTCTTGTTTTAGTGAATATTGGTTATAGTGAATGATGAATGAGGCCTTTGAATTTAGCAGTTAAGAGGTCATTAGGAGCCTTGGAGAAAACAATTTCAGCAGGGAACCAGAATATTAAGGGGGGAAAGATAGAGAAATGGAGACAGTAAGTTTAATGTACTCATTGGAAATTCTTGGCAGTGAAAGGTAAGGAACTGTCCATTCTGAAGCAGGATTTACTCTTCTATAAGTGTGGGAAAGAGGATAGTACAGTATTTGAATTTCATTTTGATGTATTTTAATAGCAAGAAGTTTTGCCTTATCTGCTGATTAATTATACTTAGTAATTCTTGTTGCATGACTGATGAGGTTGTAATTCAACTCAGTGGACAATTATTAACACAGAGCCCTGTGTGAGGCACTTGGAGAGATAAAAAGTTTAGATAAGAAATGTTTCTCACTTTCATGAACAGGGGCTTAAAGTCTACTAAGATATGGGGCTAGGTTTTATTTCTATTGTAGTTTTATCTAAGTACTGAAAAATAGTGCGGTTAAAGCATACTCTGTGAGGTTGAGGGAAGGAAGAACTTTACTACCTGTGGGAATCAGGGGCTATTTCCTATAGGAAGTGGCCCTGAAATTATGTAATTATGTTGAATAATGTAATTTTAATAACATAACTATAAAGATATAATTATCATGATGATTAATAATTCTCATTAAAATGGAAGTTCTTTGAGAGTAGAGATTATTTTATCCCAAGTGCCTAGCACTTGGTACATACCTACTTAATAAATGGTTGGTGCTTGATTAGTAGGCAAAATGCTTTACAGTTTATAAAGCTTCTCCCCCTCCTCCCCAGCAGCCTGGAAATAGGTCGTCAGAGTACTCCAGGTGTTGTTATTCTCATTGTAAAAATGCAAATGAAACAAGTACAGCAAAAGCAAAGTTGGTAGACTCCAAAGGTTAGGCAGCAACTGAGCAAGTGGGGGGGGGATTGGAAGGGAAAGGCATTCTAGCCAGTAGGAGCGGTGGGACCAAAGGCACGGAACACTGGCAAGGTGGGTGTGTGGCAGGTGGTGAAGAGCCTTCAGTGTCTACCAACAGAATTCACGATTAACTCTAAAGGCAGTAAGGATAGCAGAAGGAACTGCTTAGGAGGCCTTTGTAATAAGTCTAGGTAGGTGGTAGTAAGTGCATTTAAAGACTAATCAATGTTGCATCATCTCTCTTTCCAATTAATTTCTCTTTCTTCACTGCCCTGAATATGTAGGTTGACTTTTAAGAAAATTTTGTTTTTGAAAAACAGTGAATTATACTCTGATTCTTTATTGAGAAACTATAAATTCTGAAGAGGTCAACAGTATGAGGACATGATGACCCAAATAAATGTCTTGTCCTTTCACTTCCTCTTAAATTAAGAAAAGACCAAGACTGCTTAAGTGTCATTGTCTTCATCTTAAAACAAGACATTAATATTTTAATCTGTGCCTAGAGAAAACCTTTGACCTTCTAAGGTAAATATAGCTTCTGGACTAAGATGAAAATCTCATTTATGGCTTAATAGAAGGTCCTGTGCATTCATTAGGGTGAAGTTCTAGAGATTACCAACAATAATTAAATCCTCGCATACAATATTTTATCTTAGGTAATGAAAAACTGCCAAAGAACAAAGGGTTATCTGTTATCTATGGATTTTCTACAGACTTGACTGTATGGTTTGAATTAAGTCAGAGAGAGTCCTTGGAAGCAAGTTCAAAACTGGAAACTGTAAAATCTGCTATTATTATTTTTACATTAAAAATCCTTGGGATCTATGTCCTGCATGAAAAATACTTCTTTTATGAAATTTTCTTTTACAGATATTGTATTTACTCTGCAAGACTGTTAAGAACTTTGAGGTTCAGAGTTATGTCATATTTATTTTTCCTCTTAGACACTGCTTTCCATATGGTAGGCACTGTTGTTTTTTTCTCTAGATGATACCACTGTTCTCCTTGACACCTGGATTCAATACCTCAGTCATCTTAACTCTTATCTTTATTATTCCTTCTCCTTTTCTTTTTTCTCCTCCACCTCTCCACACCTAATGAGTTTTTAGATCCTGTTCTCACTACCTTAGAAACCTCTTTTGCATCTCTGCTTTTTTACTTCCCTCATTTGATCTACCAGACTATAGTATAGTATAACAAACAGCTTTTTATCCTCGTCTCTTTGCTGATGATTTCTTCCCTCTCCAGTCCATCCTCTTTACAGCTGCCAAAATAGTGGTATATAGTACAAGGAGTGCTAACTACTTGGGTCCCAATTCTAGCTCCTGTATTTACTACTGTTGTGACCTTCGCACACTTATCCTCTCTTGGTCTTAACTTCCTCTTGTGAAAATGTTGGATAAAATGCCTTTGTTGAGCATTTATTTTGATCTCTGAATCTATAATCCTGCTGTCTCAACTAGACCAAATTCCTCTGTTGCTTAAAACTTTATATCTCCTAACTGCTTGTACAATAAAATACAAACTGTTTAGGTATTCTAAGTTCCAGAGAAACTGTACTTCTGGTGGCTCCCCAAATTGCTGATATTTTTCTTGTCTCTTAAGAATGCTTACTTTTGTTCAAGGCTTAATTTAGCTTAGCTTAGGTGCTCCCTTTCCTTGGTAGTCTTTTCTGAGCCTCCCAGCTGATAGGTCTTTCCTTTCTTAAATAACTATAGAATATTTTGTGCATCTTCTATAGCCCCATCACATCTTGTTGTGTTATTATACTTACCTATGGAACTGATGCTCTCCTCTCCTTACCTCCCTCATCTAAGGTCCTTGAGGACAATACTATTTCACTTTTGTCCTTGTATTGTTGGCACTGTGCCATGCAAACACTAGGCACTTTATAAACATGCCATTGAATCGAATTCATTTCCTGTGGACCACAGGCAGTAGTTAGAAAGATTCACCTATATCTTGATAAAATAGCAGATTAAGTATATCCAAGGCATTTTAAAGAGAATTCTGTTTAATTCATCATCATTCAGATGGATAGTGCTGAGTTTATCTTCAAATATAGGTAAGAAAAAAACAATATATTACTGATTGCTGAATGAGACTTCAATAATAACAAATACATAGCTCCATGTGGTAACTAACAAATTATTTTTAAACACCTTGAATGCAGGTAGTACATGTCATGTAGGAATTTGGTCCTTTGGATTTTATCTGTGCTCATTTTCATCTTAAGTATGAGTGTGTTGAGTAAAACTGTTCTCTCACTTCCCTACCATGTTTCTTTCTCTCATTCA
This sequence comes from Notamacropus eugenii, assembly GCF_028372415.1. Lineage (NCBI taxonomy): Eukaryota > Metazoa > Chordata > Mammalia > Diprotodontia > Macropodidae > Notamacropus > Notamacropus eugenii. The sequence continues at coordinate 421,830,157 of NC_092874.1, forward strand.
ATTCAAGGAACATTTTTTAGTGTCTGTTGTGGGTGTGGAATTGTTCTAGGTGCCAGAGGTGCCATCCTTGTTGGCTCCTGTTGCAAGCAATGGGCTTGATAATGGCGTTATCTAAGGAGATTATCAGAAATTTCTAAAAGATTTGTACAGAAAATGGAAGCAATGGCAGGTACCAGAAGACAAATAAAAAAGTGTGGTCTGGTTCTGCATTGAGACTGCTAAAGCTTAGGATGAACTGAGGCTGGCCAGTAAATCAGAGGGAAACAAATGAGTGTTTTGGCGTCACACGTGACACTACAATTTCAGACTGAGTTTTTTCAGAGGATTGTCCTCTATGCTGAGAATTCACTTTGCCGTCCAGCTTCCCTTTCTACTATCAAGTTTCAGCTGAAGTCCTTCCTTCTGCAAGAAATCTTTCCCAGTCCTTTTAAACTTTCTTTTTAAGGCTACCACCAATTTTTCCTTGTCTGTATCTTGTGTGAATATAGTTGTTTGTATGTTGTCTCCCCCATCAGACTGTGGTGAGCTCCTTGAAAGCAGGGTCTGCTTTTTTACCTTTTTTTTTGCCTTTCTTTGTATTCACTGTACTTAGCACAATGCCTGTAGTAGGTGCTTAATACTAGTTGGCTATTTGATTAGCAACATGTACACTACTGATCTTTTCATTGCTGAATTTTACATAGGTCACATGCAGGTTAATTCAATAATTTACTACTTCTGTAGCAAATGTGAAGATTTATTTGAAATACAATTGCTTTAGTTATGGTAGAGGGAAAAAAAAGAATGTTTAGAATGATGGGATTTTGTTGTACCTATATAATTGATTCTGCATGTGGCTCTTGGTTGTATCAAAAAGGGTTTAAAGTGATTTAATAAAGAGTCAAGTAATTTTGTTGTGATTGCGTTTGGAATTGTTAGGGATAAACCTGATTTTTTGGAAAGGTGTCACTTCTTCCCCTTCCCCGCCACCCCTCCCCATCTTATTTTGTTTATAGTTGGAAAAAATAAAAAATATGGTGTTTGTTATTCTTCAAGGGAAAGAGGTAACATAGAAGAATGAAACAGTCAGCTCTACTTTCTGATGTCTTTTGAGAGGTTTGGTAAGAGAGACTTGTGGTGTGTGGACTGTGTATGTTGCAGGTGTTTTGGGTACAACTGTGGGATAGATGGACTTAGAGAAAGACACCTGTTTGGAGAGATGCATGTACCTTTGTGTAAGACAGAATGAAAGCTAGCTGTGCTTTGATGAAACCCATTTAAGGTGCATTTCTTTTACTGAAGTGATAAACTCAGGGCACCAGGAGAAAGTGCATAATTAGAAGCCAGCAGCTACTATTTTTAACCCTAAGATCAACAGAACAGCTGATTCCAGAGGCATGATGGATATTGGATTATCATATGCCACTTGTGAGAACTGTTGCAAATGCTATTTATTGAGCTTATACAAGAAGTCAAGAAAAGGGCAGTGTTGTTTAATCTAATAGGGTTAGTATTTCAATATCCTTTAAATCCTTAATGCCTCATGCTTTTTCTGGCAGTATTTTTTTTTAATAAAAATATTACTATTCCCAGAGCCTTGAATCATATTTCCCACTTTTTTCATTTTTCTGGGATCCTAGGGATCACCACAGGACCTTACCTTCAGTTAGTAACATTTTGGATGATAGACCAGCACTAAAATAGGCCAACTTATGATCTGTTGATATATCTGGCAACAATGCTGCCATCTTTGGACTTAGATCAGTTAAACAGAATTTTTAGAGTGTTAGTGAAAAGGGCTTTTAGAGGTCCATTTCACTCTGTTTTTAAATCTTTTGTTTATTATTATTAGTAATAATGATAATAGCTAGCATTTATATAATACCTCTGTGTATCAGGCACTATGCTAAGCACTTTACAAACGTACAGTAGTTGTTACTAGTATCTCCATTTTACAGTCTGCAAAACTAAAGCATACAGGTTAAATGACTTGCCCAGGGTCCTACATCTAGGAAATGTCTGAGGCTGGATTTGAACTTGAGTTTTCTGACTCCTGGCCCACTATTCTATCTGCTGAGCTATCTAGCTACCTTTGGTCATGTTGCCATGTACGCTTTGGATGGATGGATGGATGACTGATTTGCCCTATCTCACCCAAGATGGAAGTACATGGGCTTAATCTCCATTACTGGGCCACAAGAGAGATTTGACTTCATTATTTTCTGATCTGTAACAACTCAATTCTCCTTATGCAGGTTTAGGTTCTTGGAGGCTCACCATATTAATGCTAGATTTAGCAGAGCTTACAACTCAGAACGCCCAAGCTCAAAAGATCCACTGGCTTTAAACCCTCAATGGCTGGGATAACATATATGTGCCACTATACCCAACTCCCTCATTTTACAAAGATGGAAACAGGGGTCCAGAAAGTAGGAGTGCTAAATTAGTTGGAACATTGTAATATTTATTTTGTCCCCCTTAGTTAAAGGGGAAACCAGCCAAATTCAGGTTTAGAAATATGCTGAGCTTTGTCTTGGAATTCTCTGTCACTTATTATTCCACTATCTTAGTTGTTCCTCTTGTACGGTGATTTCTTTTTTACCTGATATGGTTTTAGGAGGGAAAAAAAGGATTTGCAAAACTTTATTTCTTCTTTAATAATTTCTTCTTTTAATAATGATGATGGTGATGAGAGAGATGATTGTCTCCCCTCTTCATCCCTTTTACCCCTGAAAGATTCTGAGACTAGTTTGGTATTGCCTAGAGAGAAATCTGCCATCAGTGTTGACACTAGATGAAGTCATCATGGTCATATATCTTCAGGAACTTGCTTTCTGTGAGTACTTCCCATCCTCCTCTAAAGGACTTTAAATACTATGTTACATTGATGATCTGATTTAGAGAAGGAAAGCAATGATCCAGAAGTGTCCCTGAAAAGTATTTGACTTTGGGGTAAAAATGTCTTCTTTCCATGAAGGCCAGTAGATTAAATTTTTCATTTTTTAGGCATTAATAGACAAGGTGTTTCTCAAATAAGTTGCTATCTCATTGTTCCCATAAAGTTGTCATTTAATACTGCTCAAAGATGACAGGGGTAGTAAGGACAATTATCTATTTATAGAGCAGTTTTACCTTCAAACCAGATGGTCACTTGTCACCATATGATGAATCAGTTCTGGCTTTAGTTTCTTCGTCTTTAAGATGAAAAGGTTTGATTCAGTTACCTCTAAAGTCTTTTCCAGCTTCTCCTGATCACTGATAACAATTTTGTGAAGAAATGTATTTACACCTTTTACAAGTAAATGCTTATCCAACTTTGTTAGCAACTTTTGCCTTTTGTCTTAATGTACGCCCTTTCTGCTGGAACATTACTCCCTTCTATATCTCTTTCTACCTGTCTCACAGGTGTTTTCAGTATTATTTGCTGGCTCATCAGCCATCTCTTGCTTCCTTAGCATAGGAGTCCTCTCTCTTTAATCTGTATTCTCTTCCCCTTTAATGATTTAATTAAGCTCAGAAGAGTTTGATTATCATTTCTATGCAGATAACTCCTAAATCTGTTTAAACAACCCTACTCTTTTCTACTGAATTCTAGTCCCAAGTCATTTATCTCTTAGCTCTTGAGCTGTAACATGAGGGAAATGGGCCAGGTGATCTCTAAGTTCCTTTCCAACTAAGTTTATGATCATCTGGTTGGTGGACGTCATCCCACTGGATGCATCTCAAATGTAGTACATTCAAAATAAAATTAATGATCTTTTCTTCTAAATCTACCTGTCCTCCAAATTTTCTTCTTTCTGTTGAGGGTATTACCCATTCTGGGCCTGAAAACCTCATTATCATTTTTCCCTTTTCCATTTTTCTTCACCTGCCACTAATACACACACACACACACACCCCGTTGCCAAATCTGATTGATTCTCCCTCTGTAGCATCTCTCACTTCTGTCGTCTTCTACTCATGGCTGTCACTCCAGTTAAGGTTTTCATTACCTCTTATCTGGTTATCCCTCTTTCTACTCTCTTGTCTTCCTAAACTGTCCTTCCTACAGATACTCAGTAATTTTCCTAAGGGACAGGTCTGAACAATCTACTCCCTTGCTCAAAAACACCCATTGTTACCTCTTGCCTCTAAGATAAAATACAAGTTCCTCAGCCTGGCAAAGCCAAGGCCCTCCCATCTCTCCAACCTGTCTCATTATTATCCATCATACGCTGCCAGAGTGCTCAAATTGGAATATTAGGTTTTCCCAAACTAGACATTCCTTTGCCTGCTTCATTCATTCCCATACGTTTCCATGCATGCAGTACGTTCCATCTACCTATCTCCGTCAGAATATTTTTCATGCTTCATGATCCAGTTCGTATCCCATCTTCTCCCTGAAGCTTTCCTCAATCACCCCGTTTTTAGAATTTGTTTCCTTCTCTAATTACATTTTATCTATTTCGCGATGCCTCTATTATCTCCTCTCCAACCCCCCCCCCCCCCAACCTCCTTGGGGTACTGACTCTGTGGTTCCTTCTTTTGTTTTCTCAGTACCTTCCATATGGTAAGCACTTCATCAGTATTGAATAAATTTGGACAGTTAGAAAAATGACAGCTTTGCAGAGAAGCAGTAAGCATGAATGCCTTTCAGGACAGAAAGAGAGAAGGAATGGATGAAAATGTGGTCAACTTTAGTGGTCCTGCAACCAACAGTTGGCAAACCATTTGAACTTCTCTTTGAGGCACCAGAGAATACTGTACAAATGCATACAATGAGGTGCATTTCCAAGGTTGTTAATGTTTCTAATTTTTTCTTCAATATCATAGCATCACAGATTGAGAGATTCCCAAAGGGCAAGGATAGGTTTTTTCCTTTCCTTGTATTGGCAGTACTCGAAACAGTGCCCAGCACACAAATGCTTTTTGATTGATTGATTGGAGCTGGAGGGGGAACAAAAAGGGCTGTCTGGTCTAACACCCCTCATTTCACAAATAAGAAAAACAGATCTAGCTGATGGGCTAAGTGACTTGCCCAAAGTCACTCAGGTAGTGAGCATCAAAAATGGTTTTTCATCCAGTTCCCCTCACTCAATGCTTTCCCCTTATACTGTGCTGCTTCCATTCCAAGAACATTTCAGGCATTTCCCAGTAAGTTAATAAACACTGTAGGTTTGCTGCCTCTAAGCACCAGCTTGCACAGGTGGGTTTGTGTTCACCTTATTATATATACAAATCCTAGAGCACAATCAGAAATATGTATACCTGGTTAGTGTCTGTCATTAAATCCACCTGGTACAGAGAAGCATTCCTAGAATTCTTTTTTTTAGCTGGGTGTGCTTTTGAAGATTGGCTTCATTCAGTATAAAATTTCAGAGTCTCTTCTGTCTCCTTTCTGTGGATTCTGCTTCTGCAGTATTGATGGTGAAAAGGGAGAAAAGGCTAAAAATAAAAGATTTTCTTGTGTTTTTAAGGAGGAAAAGCAAGCCTGGTAACATTACTTCCTACCAGGTGACAGATCCAGAAGTTCAAGTTATTTTATTGATTATTTTCTGTTTTATATAAACAAACTTTATTTGGCTGTCAGAAATAACTAAGTTTTTATTAACACCAATCCAAACATTACAACCTACATTTCAGGTATAATATGCAGTCTCAAATTCAAAAGGGTAAACGATGACTTTGTTGCTTCTTGTTGCTAGGATGATGATGATAAAACATGTGAAAGCAGGTAACTTGCACCTGGCATGAAAGATACGCATCAGATTGAATCAACTCTCATTTCAGAGCTTTAAAATTACTTTCAAAAATGGATCTAGATAAATTTTGGCTTACGCACCACAGCATTGAAGATGAAGCTCCTATGTGATGGAAGTCAAAGGGGAGATTTACAAAGTTAATTACAGTGACTCCCACAAATTTATTTTAAAGCATCACCAACAAGAAATCAAACTTGACTTGCATCATATTTAAAAAATAATCAATCACAAGCATTAATTAAGTGCTTACTCTGTCTGGCACTGTACCAAATAGCTGGGGAGGGTACAAAGAAATGCAAAAATAAGGTCACTTTCCTCAAGGAACTCAAATTTTAAATGTTTTATGTTGGAAAAATGAGAGATGATAATAGATTAGAGGTGACAACTCTGTTTTTAAATTGAATTCCCCTTAAAGCTGTATTGATGCCGTTTGTTTTTTTATGCCCCAGATATTTCCTTGTTTACCAAATCTACTTTGAACTCTCCCTTGTAACAAAGACAGCTAAGTAAAGCCAGTTAACGTAACACCTGACAATGATACCACAGAACAGTGAGCACTCATAGTCCTCATCTTCTCTGCCTTTTCATCATCACTTGTTCTTGTCCAGGGTTGGTTGCTGCAGGAAACAAGTTGAGCTACCATTCAAAATTGTTTTAGTTTCCATCATTTTAGTCATCAAGTATATTCTTCACTTGGTTCTGCTTGCCTCAGTATGAATCATTTAATACAGAATTTTCTGAATTTCTAAATTCCTCATAATTATTCTATCTAATGGCACAGTAATAGTATGTTATGGTCAAGTATTCTGATTTGCTCATGAATTTGCCAATTGATGGGCAATGAATTTTCCCCTCATTCTTTTCTACCAGAAAAACTGTTACTATAAATATTTTTGTATATACGAAACCCTCTCTCTCTTTGACCTTTTTGATTTCTGTGCCCAGTGATGAAAAAACTAACAGTTTAGTAATTTTTTGCAGATAATTCCAAATTGGTTTTCAGGATGTTTGGACTAATTCACAGCGTTACCAAAAACAAAAAAAGTTTTTGGTGTGGCCATTCATAAGCCCTTTCTATTTACTAATAATCTATTAACTATTTCTTTTCTTTTGTCACCTTCCCTGATTTGTTGAATGCTTAGAATTGTCTAAATGTACATTTCTCTTATTAGTGATTACATTAGTAACCATATTGATTGATAATTAGCAGTACTTTTTTTGGTAATCTCTTTGTGTCCCTTGACTACTTAATTTTCCTAACATATAACCTTTTGTCTTTTGGTTATGTATCTGTTGTGTGATATATGGTATAATATGATGGTCTAAAACTAATTTATTCCAAAATATTTTCCTGTTTTCCCAGCATTTCATACTGAATAAAGTTTACTGAACTATTGTGTTCACTTGCTTCTGAGTCTTACTTAGGCAGTATGATGTGGTAGTCTTTCTATTTCTAAATGAGTAGCAAATAATTTTGTTTATTTCTGCTATACGAAAATAATTGAAGTTAGTGATGTTGTGTCCTCTCCTTAATTGCTTGATTTTTTCATTGTTTTCCTTGAGATTCTTATCAATTTTTTTAATCATTTTTTTCTAGTCCTGCAAAGTAGCTCATTGATAGTTTTATTGTCACAGCACTATAATTATAAATTAATGTTTTCTCAGTTTTTAAAATGAAAAACTTTGGTGTGTTTTTCCTACCTTTGCAGGGTATCAAACCAGCAAGCTTTGAAAAAGTACATGATCCTGAAATTAAGGAGATTATTGGGGAATGTATCTGCAAAAACAAAGAAGAAAGGTTAGTTTTCAGTGAAACATTATTGATTATTTGCATTATTTCCCAAATTGAAATGATTGAAAGTTTGATCATTTCTGAGAATTTTGAAATGCTGAATTTTGAAAGAAAAAAGAGTTGGCTAAGACTTAAACAAAGAGAGGGATGCCTTGGATATGTTGTGTCTTGGCCAATTTGGCATAGTAGAATTAATAAAATTATTGTAGGGGGGCCTACCTGGCATATACTGTTATTAAAGGCATAAGTCAGTCTGATTAAGTAGCATATTTGCCTAATTTAATGAGGCGTAAAATACACAAAAGAAAGAAATTTTTTATGGTGCATATTTAGATACTCAGTGCCGACAAGTATCCTGTCCTTTGAAGTAAGATTGGGGAGGGGTTTGGGAAAAGGTGTTTAGGAAGAAAACTTGTTGCATATATTCACAAGGAAATTCTTTAGTTGTTCAGCACTGTGGCCAGCTCCAAGACAATTAAAATAAAGAGCACATTTCATTAAATTTTGGGAAGAGTATCAGTTATCTTATTTTGTCTCTATTGATATGCCATTTAAAGATTTGCTTTTTTTCTCCAGATATGAAATTAAAGATTTATTGGGTCATGCCTTTTTCGCGGAAGACACTGGGGTAAGAGTGGAACTTGCAGAAGAAGACCATGGTAGGAAATCCTCTATTGCCTTAAGGCTGTGGGTTGAAGATCCTAAGAAACTGAAAGGAAAACCCAAAGATAATGGAGCGATTGAGTTTACTTTTGATTTGGAGAAGGAAACTCCTGATGATGTTGCACAAGAAATGGTAAAAATGAATTTTCTTTATTTTCCCCTCTCCCCTACTAAATGTATAAGTAGGAAGTAGTTCTCAGAGAACAAAAGGGAAAAGAAATCTGATCGTAGAAATTTTAAACGTTACAGGCACCTAGTGAGCAGAGAGAATATAGCAATTTTAAGTTTAAAAAACATGAACAGTAATTCAAAAGATAAATGAATTTAATGGAGTAAGCTGATTATTTTAATGGGAAAAATTATTGAGTAATTGAGAATGGAAATTAGTATAGTAATAACCATTTTTATGTTGTGTGTTTTGATCTAGAAATTTTATTAGATATGATTTATAGAAATGACTAAGTAAGAAAATAGGACAAACGTTGGAAAAAGGCCACAAAAGAGAAACATTAGGTTCTATATAAATTTCGAAACTGAGTGAAGTTTCTGATATGTTTCTCCCTTTTACTCTCCTCCTCTCATCTTTCTTCTTTCTTCTCTCCTCTATGGATTGTGGGATGTGCATGTTAGGACACGATTCCTGCCCTTTATCTAGTGGTGGAGAGAAGTCATAAAATAAGTCAAATGCAAGGGGAATGTCATAAGTGTAATATGAGAACAGCTTTGGGAATTCACTTCCAGGCAGAATGATTGAATACAACTTCATGGAGGAAAGTAACATTTGATTGTAGGTATCGGATAAAGAAGAGGTTTATACTAGTTTGAAGTGATGACGTAAGCTAAGGCTTGGAGACAGGAACTGACATCCATATGTAGAAGATAGGGATGGGAACTGGACCTTGATTTCCTTGATACAGGACCCTCTCTGGTGAGGAAAATCCTTCTACTAGTACACGTTTGCACCTTCTCTGCAACTCATTGCCTTAGAGTTACCTAGGGCAGGAAGATGTTAAATAATTTGTTCAGAGTCACACAGCCAGAGTTATATGGGATATTGCAGGTAACTCAAGTTTAGCTGTAGTACATTCTTGTACTCAGAAGGGAGTATTGTCAAAAAAGGTTGGGGATAATAAGTTGGAACTGAGTGTTGAAAGCCTTCAAGTACCAGACAGAATAGTTTTATTTGAAATGCAATGCAGTGCTATTCAAAATTAGTTTGTTGCAGTGTTTGTTTCAATAGAGGAGTGATATAATCCCAGTGTTTTTGTGAGGATTGTATTGACCTGTCCAACCTGGCCCAAACCAGGAGTGGACAGGATCATAGACTGAAAGTTGGAAGTGACTGCTCTGTTTAGCACTCTCTTGTTTTACAAATGAAGAATCCAAGGGCCAGAGATATTCTGTCTTGCCTAAGGTCAGTTAGTAAATTACAATGGTGGGATTAGAGCCCAGGTCTCTTGACTCCAAATCCAGTGCTCTTTTCACTGTAGTCTACTGCAGGGTAGTTGGAGCTGTGCACAGTCTGGTTCAATTGGTTGGCTGTGTCCTGTTAGCTGGGAATTCCGTGGGCTTTTGAGCTAGCATCTTTAACTTGGCCTACATTATTTTCCTGATAAGTTACTACTGCTGATTTATTTTCTTCTCTTAAATAAGATACAGCAAACATAAAAAATGCCACATGCATAATATGGTTTGTAACCATAATATACTAAATAATTTTAACTTAAGATGGTAGTCACATATCTGCTCAGGAGGCTGATATGATGGCAATGTGTAGGATGAACTGGAGGGGTGAGAGCCTGAAGGAAGGTAGCCTAATTAGGAGCCCAGAGTTAGAATTAGAGATAATGAGGCCTATACTAACATAGTGGCAATGGAAAGAGAAAAAAAAGGTAGGATTGTAAAACACGTTTCATTCTCCAAAGAATTTATAAAATTGTTTAACTTGGAGAATGAGACAATGAAAGAGAAGGTGCCATCAAAGAGGACCAGGCGTTTGAATCTCAGTTACTAGGAGAATGATGGCGGCCCTGATATACCTAGGGAATCCAGAAGGAAGAGCACCTCTGTTGTGAAGGATGGATGGGGAGAGATTGAGCTCTGTTTTATGTGTCCCCCAGGATGAGATGTCTAAAGGCAGAAGGACCTTAGAGTTCTTTCTCTAACTCTTTCTATCTTTACAGATGAGAGCTCTAAAGCCTATATCCCTAGGCCTAAATGATTTAAATGATTTGCCCAGGTTAACTTTAAGTGTCCAAGCCAATATTTGATCCTAGGCCTTCCTGATTCTAAGTTCAGTGCTCTCTCTGTTCACTACGGTATGCTATCTGGTTGAGTGCCAGGTAAAGGTGCAGGTTTGAATCTCAAAGTAGAAATCTGCATTTGGGAATGTGATTTCGGGGTCATCCTCACAGAAGTGCGTGGTTGAAACCTTAGGACTAGGTAAGATCATTATAGGATGAAATATAAGGAGAGAGAAGAAAAGAGGGCTTAGAAGCTTCTTTCTTTTCTTTTCTTGCTATTTATCTGCTCTCCATTGACTTTTAGCTCAAACAGCCCTGTAGCAAATGGAGGAACACCTGACTGAATACCACATTACATGTGAGAAGAATACACTTCTAGTTAGGCCAGTCAGCTTGACATATGCCCAGGGAAACAACCACTTCCTAAGTGGTTGTGTTTGGAGGCCTGCCAAGTACTTGCCTATATAGATGACAGGTCTCTGGTAAAACCCACATCCACCAGGAGTTGTATTTACAAGTTGGAAGGGTTAAGATAAAAATCACAACCATCCTAGGCAGTGTCTTGTAACCTCATTAAAGGCCTTCTTCAAAAGATTCTTTCTTTAACTGATTACTGGAGTGCATCCTGACAAGCCCTTTATTTTGGACTTACTCAGTCTAATGATTTGGAACAATAAACCCTTGTTAATTCAGATGACACTAATTTGGGGTTGATGTATTCCAAATGCATTCTGGACTCAGTTTTAGCTTTTATCTAGAGAAATCAGATTTTCTACTTAAATTAGTACAGGTACACTTGCCTTTGTTTAGTAAATGTGTACTTAGTTGATTTTGCTGTTTACCCAAGGTAACACTTTCAGTATCTCCTGCATCACTCCTTAGGAAACTTCCCCTAGCTTCTGTTTGCTGCAATCCCTGGGTCAGCTCAGTGAGAACACAGAAAAGTGAATATTAAGAAATGGATAGAGTTCATTCAGGCATAGATATGGAATCCATCATTCAGAGAGAAATTTCCTTTTCACAGACTAGAGAAGCCAATTTACACCTTAGCTTGCTACTTAAAACTTGGACTATGGAGGATAGGATAATTGAGCTGTAATAATAGTCCTTTTATTGTGTATTCCATTTTCCTAAGAGAAGAAGTATTTCTCATTTGGTCTCTAGGAAGAAGCAAATGAGCAGCCCTAGGGAAAAGTTTGACATTTGTCTTTGTAATTTTCTCTTCTCTTCTATGCCCTTCTCCCAGATCTTAGTGTTCTTATGTTCCCCACCATTCAGACACCCATTGTTCTCCATTACTAAAGCCTTTTTTTGGGTGGGATCTATTGGTGCTGGTTCTTCCCGGGATTCTTGCTTAAAAATGACTTCCTCCTTCCCAATTTTCTCATTCTCACGTTAAATCTCTTCTCATTTCTCAGTGCTGTTAGAGCCAGGTGGCAGGAAGGGGGGAAGAAACTAATGTTGTTAACGTTAATTCACCATAAGATTCACCAAAAGGTATATAGCATCTAAATGCTTCAAGTGAAAGTTTTAAAAGTTACAGGAAGAAATATACAATAAAGCTATAAAAATTGGCACTCTCAACGGACTCCTTTCAGACATAGACAAATGAAACAAAAATAAATGCCCAAGAAACAACTTAAGGACTTCAACAGAACTATATGCAAGTTCTTCCTCATGTTCACCTGAAATATGCCTCTGAAGTTTCTACCTTAGCCCTTCTCTTTGCACTGAAGTGGCATGGGATAATTTAAATCTTTTTTGCATGACAGCCTTTCACATATTTGATTATAGCTCCCATCTCTCCTCAGTCTTCTTTTCACATGAATCATTTAACCAACCATTACTTGTATAAGATAGTCTCTACACATCTCTCTTTCCTCTTTACTTCAGGTTGTTATATCTTTACATCTCTAGATGTGATACCCAGAACCAGCCTTATTATTCCCAGGTGCCTTCTGACCAACATGAGTGCTATAGAATGACTAACTTTTGACTTGGACATTTTATTTTAATATTTTAATAAATTCTCTTCATCAAGACATTATATTTTAATATTTTAATCAATACGGCTTAAAATATTTAGATTTTTTAGTAGCTGAGTCATACTCTTGGCTCTCGTTGAGCTTATAGTTAATTAAAACTCCCAGATTTTTTTTGCGTGAACTTCTGCCAAGACAGATAGGTTTAATCCAGTACTTGAGTGGATGGTTTTTTGTACTTCAGCGTAGGATTTGGAATTAATAAGGATGAATGTAATATTGTTATTTGGGGCCTAGCACTTCAACCCATCAAGACAATTTTGCTTCTGTCTTCTGTTGTAGTTACCTTCCCCTCCCAGTCTTATAAAAGGTACACTTCTGAAATTTACAGATGCTCTGTTTCAAACCAAATTATTGATGAAAATGCTAAACAGAGTAGGGCCAGGACCAAAGTTCTAAGAGATTTCATTTAGAGACCCCCTTCTTTATGGACAGATAACCATTGATTACTAGAACTATTTTGATTTTTATCTATCTTCTGGCATGAATTTTTACCCTCTTATAAGGATATCATGAAAATTATTGTGTTTTGCTCACATAGAGAAATACTTCTGTCATTGCCCTAATAATCTTATTACCCTACAAGAAATTTAATTTTGCATTTACCATTTAACACACTTGCTAATAGTTTATCATTTTTGACAGTTTTAATTATAAATGTGAATATTTTTCAACAAAAATTACTCTATTTCAGCCTGTTCAACATGAGAAACTTGAATGTGTGTTTTGCCACTACTTAATCTTCTCCTCTTCTGATTTATATATAACAATGATCTTTCTGGTTTTTCAATTCTCAAAGAATTTCTCATCCTTAGAAGGAATCAATCTATACACCTGCTGAGGGATCTGCTGTTAAGAATGGTTTTACCTCTTCGCTTGTCAGTAATGAAGCCAGGTGCTTAATTGATTTATACTTATTCATTGGTGAACAAGTGTACGGCCTCATCACTAGATATATGCTTCTTGAGTGATTAATCCTTAGCCTTGAAATGATATCATCGTTATAAAAAAATCAGTAAACATTTACTAAAACAAATGCTAGATGCCAGGCACTATGTTAAGCACCAGGGATACAAAAAGAGGGAAAAATTATTTCCTGCCCTCAAGAAGCTTACAATTTAATGAGGAGTTCCTCATATCAGAGATACTTATAGGATGACGGTCTGGGAGGCAGCAGAATACAATGAGAAGAATCCTGAATCTGCAGTCAGAAGACGTGGGTTCAAATCCTGACTCTGCCCTTTAACTAGAATGCAAGGGAAGCTGTTTAATTTCTCTGGTCCTCAGTTTCCTTGTCTATAAATTGAGGAGGTTGAACTACATGGCCTTTAAGGTCCTTTTCAGCTCTAAAATCTGTGCTCTAAATCTATCATCTTTTAAAAAAAAATAAAAACGGGGAAAAGAGAAAAAAGTCAGCAAAATTGATCAGTACATTAAAAGGGTTTGAAAATATATGCAGTGTTCCACACACTTTACAGAGATGCACATTCTGCCTTTGCAGAAGAATTAAGGATAGATGTCTTCTCATCTCTTCTTTGAGGCCATTAAATGTCTGGTCTACTAAATAGACCTTCTTGAATTGACCTTGTTGCAAGTATTGAGAATGATGGTAAGCTCGAGATAGTGCAGTGATGACCATGACCTATTTATAAAAGGAGTTGGTGTCAGCAGGTCTGTGATATATACCAGACTGGGAGCCAACAGAGCATTGTTTAAACATGTGTACACACACACACACACACACACACACACACACATGCACACGCACACACACTCACTTCATGTCAAATTTAAATACTGGCTAGAAAGAAGGTTTTATGCTTTTAAAAGGGAGAAAATTACATGATTATAAAAAAGTAAATTCAATTATACAGAGACAGATTCATCCATGCCATCTAAGTTTTGGTTCTTCTGGCTTGGAGTCTTGTGGAGCAGAAGACAAAATTTGTGTGTGCGTGTGTGTGTATGTATATAAAGAACAAGGAGGTTTCAGTAACCCAATTTCTGTGAACTCTAAGCAGGAAAATTAATGCCTTGTATTTGATAAGTAGCAAGCAGGGAATTAGGGCTTTTCATTCCCAGAGCTCTTTAATTTCAAACATTTGGGAAGCTGGGTCTCAGTCCAGAAAGTGTTGACACCTAAAGCACTGTTAGCAAGATTTCTCTTTAAAAATAGAACAGGGAAAACTAGAATTGGATTACCTAGCAACTTCATAGCAGCCAAAAGTCATAAGAAAGCTTTCCTTTTTCTTTTCTTTCTTTCTTTCTTTTTTTTGGTTTTTGCATCTCTTTGCTTTTGGCTCTGAGTAATAGATCACTAGACGAAGGAGAGATTAGGTCATCCTTAACAAAGGGGGAAGGGAATGTTTACTACAGGAAAAAGCATAATGAGACCTTGGGATAGTGAAAAGGTCACTGGATCTGGGATTTGGCTTGGAATCCCACCTCTCCTTTCTACTCATGTGACTGTGGGCAACTCATCTCCCACACCTTCAGGTTTCTTTATCTGTAAACAGAGGGAGCTGGACCAGATTATCCCTAAAATCCCTTACAGCTCTAAAGCTAGGATACTAAGTAGGAAAGAATGTTCTGTTTCTTTCCTCTTGTCCTCACACTTGTGGGAAGCTTCCCTATTAGGACAGGACAATAAATCCAACCAGGTCATCCATCTGCTGGCCACTGCCAGCATTGCAAGCATACTGTGCTACCTTGGAGGAAATTGTTCCACAAGGAACCAGACTTATAAAGGAAGATTAAATGTAACAGTCAGAGATATATTAAAATAGAAGACTTCTTAACCCAAAGTGAATTTCTGATTGGTAAAACTTCAGGAATTGTGACTATCAAATTTTAGCTGATATAGAACATATATTCTCAGGGCAAAAGAATCTTCTGGTGCATGGCTAGGCATCCAGGGAAACCTGGATCAGACATCTGAATCCTCTCCAGGTCATAGTACAGTGGAAAGAAGATTGAATTTGGAGTCAAAGTGCCCATACCCCAATCCTTCACTTAACCTCTCAGCCTCAGTTTCCTCATCTGTAAAATGGTGAGATCAGATTAGGTGACCGTTAAGGTGCCTTCCAATTCTCAACTTATGATCCTGTGATCTAATATCCTCAAAGCAATGTCCTGTCCTAACTCTATTGCTCCTACCTTGTACCAGAGTGAAAGAATGAAGTTGTGTTGTTGTTTTAAATGCGCAGAGCACTTTCTGCACATTCTTATTAAATTTTTTCTTGTTGGATCCAGCCTACATCATTTCTGTCTGTCAAGATTTTGCGGACTTCCAATTGTGCCATATGATGTTTTAGTTAATTCAGTTTTGTGTCGTTCCCAGTATGGAAAATCATGCCGTCTATGTTTTTATCCAATTCAACTGATTAACGTTTAGAATAGTATAGAACCCAGAATACAAGCCTATGAAGCTGTTCGAAAAAGTCCTTTAGGTTGACATTGTCAACAAAACCCTGTGGGCAAGTACACACACTCACAGAATGCTTCAGTTATGTGTCTCCCTAATTATATTCCACACACTGTTTTATTTTGTCTACAAGAGCAAGAGACTTTGTTAAATGCTTTGTCAGATATCGTATGTACCTAGCATTCTTCTGGTCTTCCAAGCTTTGTAATCCTATCAGATGAGGAACCTGCTAATTTCAGATTCTCCTTATTTAGAACTGGGCATAAGCAAGACGGTGACTCGAACATAATGAAATCTGAGTTCATTTTGTAGGATGTTCTCATTACCTAATTTTAATAGCTTATATATGTGTGTATCTATGTATACATGCATGTGTATTTGTGTGTATAATGTGTGTATATATAAGCATATGTGTGTATACACAAACACGCATATGCACACACTACATGGTACAGTTGATAGAGTGCTGGACCTAGATTCAGGAAGATTAAGCCAGCCTCAGACTCTTAGTAGCTGTGTGGCTCTGGGCAAGTAGGTCATGTTTGCCTCAGTTTCCTCATCTGTAAAAATGAACTGCAGATGGAAATGGCAAACCACTCTAGTATTTTTGCCAATAAAACCTCAAATGGGGTCATGAAGTCAGATATAATTCAAAACTACTGAACAACAATGTATATGTGTGAGTGTGTGTGTATATTTGTATGTATATAAACACACATATATACAGAGAGTGAGTTCCAGTTTAAACTAATTTGCTGGGTGATTGGGGTGTTTTTATTTTGAGTGACAAATCTTTGTATTTGGTTTGCAATTGAACTTAAATCTTTTCAGTTTAGACCAGGAAATTAGCATTCTCATTTCGTTTTACACTTCAGTTTAAGCCCTCTTTTAATGTCACTATACTTTTTTTTTTTCATTTACACATCTCAGATTTCACTAATAGATTGATTTTTGCCCCAGTTGTAGAGAGTTAAAAAGATTTGACCCTATCTTTTTTCTCTGTGTCCCTGACCCTTTCTTTCTCTCTTGTTAGTTGATCTATCCCTCTCCTGTAATGGAAAATATTTTGGTGTAAATAGTGAAGACAGAATCTTTCTCTGCTCATGTAGCACATGATAGTGTCACCCTTCCTTTATATCTCAGCATGGGGGAGCCTAAGGCATGAAGGGCTGAAACCTTATATTGCCTGAGTGTGTCACCACTCCGAGTGGTTGGCGATGGAGGATTATGGCACAGCTGTGAAGTCATGAAGCCACTTAGGCAATTTCACATCTTAAAATGTCAGTAACTGATCTGCCAGCTTGTTTTTTCTGTCTAATGTTGGGGTCTGGCTCCTGGATCTAGAAGTGGTTTCTCCAATGGTTGTTAAACAAAGTGGGATGGATATCTGCTTTGCTCTGAAACCATGGTCTTCAGATCTTGTGGTTGTCCGTGGTACTTTTTAGTGCCTTGAACTTCAGCTGCTCCTAGAGACCTATTAGGAATAAGCCCTAGCTGGTAAAAGAACAGATGGTATCTCAACATTAGATAGAGGCTTACTTTTTTGCTTGCTTTAAAATTTACAAAGCAATTTCCTTGCAACAAGCCTGTGAGTTAGGTGCTATTACACATTATCGTTTCCCATTTAACAAACAGGAAATCGAGTCTCAGGGAGGTGAATTGGCTTGCCTACATTTATTCACCCAGGAATTGTTGGTGTTGAGAATTCTCATGCCTTCAGATCCCAACATTTTTTTCTTCTACAGCAAAGTGCTTTTCTATCTTTTTAAGAGTCCTTAGAAATAGCTCACAGAACTCTCTTTTGGAAGGACACCATCTGAAAACCACATTTTTGTAACCTTATGTGGTCATTATTGCAGTGAAAAGAGTAATATTCTTGGTATTAAGAGACCTGAGTTCAAATGGTGCCCCTGACATTAATAGCTGTGTGACCATCAGCAAGTTACACAACTACCTTTGAGCATATTACCTCATCTGTAAAGTGGGAACAATAACACTGGTAACCCTCTGCAGGATTGTTGTGAAGATCACTGAAATATTAAGCTATGGAGATTGCTGTATTAGTGTCAAGTCAGATGGCAATGCTACTGCTGCTTTTAGACTTTTAGATCTTTTTTTTTAATTTAAAGATTGAATTTCACTGGCAAATGAGCTTTTTCCTAGGTTTGTTGTCATTAGAAGGTAAAAAACACTCAATCACCAAGAATTTCTTGAATCTTTCTCTGGATTTTTCCCCCTCTAGTCATCCTTGTGTTTAGCTTGAACTGTGGCACAGGCAAAATATGTGAAAGCAGAGAGTACTGTACCTAAGAGTCCTGGCTACTCACTATTTTTTTTTCTGTAGATAAAAAAAGCTTCTCTTTGAGGAGTGGCCACAAAATGGGCAAGGAACCAAGTCTAAATTGGTATGTGGTGCTGTTATAAGAGCAGGAATTTAACAGCCTTCTGTCACTCCAATTTCTTTTAGTTTGATTTTGCAACAGCAGAGCTACTAACTTTATTTTCTGCCAGACCTTTTTGTCTTGGCCGAAAAATATTAGAGTTTTGTTAAGCATGAAGAACTTGTCTTCTGGATAGTCCAGACAGCCCGTTAACTAGGATTTGGGAAACCAACATTCTTCTCCCAGTTCCCATTAAAGTAGCACAGAGCTTTTGTTTGTTCACAAGACTTTTTCTCAACCACAACCTTGTGAGAGAGTTAGTACAAGCATTAATACTCTCATTTTACAGATGAGGAAATGGTAGCCTATAATCCCTGAGACTTTCCATGATTACACAATCAGCAAATGGCCTGGCATTCTAATTCCTGAAGTTTAGCATGCTTTCTACTTCCCTCCCCCCCTTTTTTTCCCCATTTCCTCTGTTTCGGTAAAGAGTCATTCGCCATATTGCAAAGTACAAGGCAAGATCTCCCATAGTTGAGTCAAAGCTCCCAGTGAAATTCCCTGCAGTCTTCTAGTAGCTTCAGTTAAATCTAGTGCCATTTGGTCTGAGGTAAAAAATACTCTTTGAATAGAACAGCCCCAGGTGGTAAATCCAAGGAAACCGGCAGAGAGGCATAGTACAGAAAATATGGGGCAATTGGCTACCGATTCGACACTGAACAAAGTGATGCAAAATGTTGGATTCCATTGTTAAAGATCTTTAACACTCGTCTTTAAACATCATTAGTCATGCTAGAAAAACCTTAAGCCTCTGTGGGATATCCCTGCTGGGTGAAATTACCATGGACAGAAATGAATGGGCAAACAAGTTGAAGCCAATTCAAATTCATTTTCTTTGCCTGCAGTTTTCTTGCTGGCTGATGTCAGGCATTCAGAGATGAGTAATTTCTTTTATGTTGGTGTATCTTAGAAACAACTTCATTTGGGATGCTAAGCCCGCTGTTGGGTCTGTGGTAGTTAAGGTCTTGTAGTCATAGAATCTTAAGTGAGAAGGGGCCTCAGAGATCAGATAGTCCATCCAATGAGGTAATAGCTGTAAAGGGCTTTGTACCACGCCTTGCACATAGTAAGCACTATAAATATTGCTATTGTTGTTCTTAATAGCTTTAAGGTTTTCAAAACATTGCACATGTTACTTCATATGACCCTCATAGCAATCCTGGAAGGTAGATGCTTCTGTTATTCTTTACAGATGAGGAAACTGAGGCAAGCAGCGGTGAAGTGACTTGCCCAGGGTCACACAGCTAATAAGTTTCCAAGGCTGAATTTGATCTTGGGTCTTCCTGACTCCAGGCTGGGTCCTTTATTCACTGTATTCCCTAGCTGTTTGAGTTTTCCTATGAGTTTCCACAATAGAATCAAATGTGATAACATAGCAGCTTTATGAGAGGCCAGACAGCATCATTTGGTGTGCAGCCTCCCTCTTTTTTGACTGAAGTCTCTCTTCCCAAGTCCTCTCACCATCAGCTCTAGCACAGAGATTTGGGAGAGCTCCCCTTTCTCCCCTGCCTGATTTTCCAGTGAGTTTTACCCATTGCCCGTGTGGTCTCTTGCAGTCCTGTCTCAGTGCCCTTCTGGACACTAGTTTGTCAACATTCCCTTGCAAAGGATAATGCTTCATCTCAAACCAGCAAAGAGCACAGTGGGGACTTTGCGTCGTCACAGAGACAGCCTAGGGTGGTGAATGGGGTGCTAGATTTGGGTGAATACAATACAATCAATCCACCACTGGAAATAAAGAAACAAAAATGAAACAGTGGGAGATTTTGGTTCAAACCGTATCTCTGATACTTAGTAACTAAGTGCCAATAGGAAAATTACATAATTTCTCTTCACTTCAATTTCCTCAGCTCTAAAATGGGGATGATAATATCTGCAGCACCTACTTTACCAGGTTGTTCTGATGATCAAATGAAGTAATAGTGTGAGAAGCACTTTGAAAATAGTAAAAATGCTATAGGAATGATGGTTATTATTGGTGCTGGACAGTGTTGTTAATATTCAGTTAATTAATATTCCTGTTGGCTCAAATTGAGTTTGTGGTCCGTTAAATTATTACCAGTTCATTGTCCTCTGAAATTTTGACCTCTGCATCTCTTTTGTTCTGTAGTTGATTTTTTCCCTCATAAAAATCACTTTAAAGCTTATCCCGTCATCTTAACAGTTCAGTTCCTTCATCACATCTCTCAACTCAGTAACCCTTGAGAAAGTAAATTCACTTAGTTTGTGGTATCTGTACTAGCTCTTGTACATTTAGAAAAGAAGCACCAGATTCTTTTCTAAATGTGTACCAAATAGCTCTTTTGATCCTCCCTTCCAGAATTTTGCAAACGATTGTCAAAGTTACCAGTTTGTGTTTCTCTGGATCCATTTTTTTCTTTTCAAAAATTTGGAAATTTTCCCGGTTCTGGTCTTCTGAGACCTCTCCAGTGTGCCATGATTTTTCTAGGTTTATTGATAGTATTTGCAAATTTTTTCAGTACATTGGGATTAGAAATGAATAAGCAGAAATATAAGCTCTTTTTAAAACATCTACATTCTGTCTTGCTGTTTCCCCGCCCATCTTTGTCGGCAATTCAATTTGAATGTGTTCTTTACCTTCCAATTGGAAGATTCTTCTTTTTGCTTTGGGGGGGGAAGGAAACCAACATTTATTAAGTACCTACTGTGTGCCAGGCACAGGGGCTAAATGTTTTTTAAATATTTCATTTGGTAATATTTTGACTTGAATTTTTGAAAGGCTCAATTTATATTGCTCCTATGTTTCTAAAGTTATTATGGTGTGTTACTAATATACTTAGCTTGGTTTTGTATCTATAGGTTAGCATGCGTCAAGGATCTGTGCTTTGGGGAACGGGAGGGCACAGATACTCTTTTCAGTGATGAAGATCATAATCCCTCTGCATCTTGAAAGGCAGTATATTGTAGCAAATGAAGGCTAGATTTGGAATCCAAGATGTGGGTTCAGATCTTGCTTCAAACACTTTTCAGCTCTTGGCAAATCACTCAGTCACTTTCAGGTACCCCCATCTGTAAAATGAGGAAAACAGTAACTTCCCTTGGTGCTATGAGGATCCCATAAGATCTATAGGAAAAGTCCCTCATCAACCTTAAAAGGTTCTTTAAAAAGCGTTAATAGTTTTTATCATCATCCTAGTAGGTCTTCTCAAATTGTTATGACTTAGTAAATTCATCCCTCTGCAACCACTCTGGTGATAAACTCCTCCAAACTTCCTGGTTCTTACACACAGATAGCTGTTAGCTCAGTGTTCCTGCCCTGCTTGATAGCACCTATTAGAGTTGGTTCTCTGTTGGCATAACCTCCAAGAATGCAGGGTTTATATTATGATGAGACATTAGAATGGAATTTAAATGGAGAGTCACACATAGTGATCATAGATTAGAGTCAGAGGGGATATCAGAGGACATCAATCGAACCCTTCACTTGAAATATGAGTAAACTAAAGATATGAGACTTTAAAGTAACTGCCCTAAGGTCTTTCAAAGATAGTTACTGGTGGAACCAGGGTCCTCTAATGTGCAACATCCATGTCCCATCTAGGTGGTCAGTTGTAAGAAAAGACATACTGACATTTGCCTTTAAATGTACCCAATTTTAAGCCTCTAAGAGTTGTTTTCTTTGTATATGTCACTTTTTACTCATGATCTCAACTGTGCTCTAGAAAGGGTAGATAGATTACAATCTCAGTGAATCCTACATTATCTATGCCTTGATTCTATTATGTTGCAGGATAGATACAGTTGAATATTAATGCACATTGGCTTTTTTGGGGGGTGGGGGGAGTTGTGTGTGTTTTCCTCTGCTTTGTATGTAATAGACTAACCATCAGTGTGTCATTCTTGTAGATCGAGTCTGGATTTTTTCATGAAAGTGATGTCAAGATAGTGGCAAAGTCAATTCGAGACAGAGTGGCATTAATTCAGTGGAGAAGAGAGAGGATCTGGCCTATTGTGCAGTCTGAGGAGCGCCGGGACTCAGAGAGCCTCGATAAATCCAAGTTGCCACAGGCACAACTCCAGGTTCAGGTCACATACCATTCTCATGTTGGCCAGCAGACTCCACTAGAACCAGAGGAGCCCGAAGCTGACCAGCATCTCTTTCAGCCGAAGCTTCCCACGAGTGCCACATCAGTGGCATGTAAGTCTTATTTCTCTTCTTTTCAATGAAAATGCAATTATAACATAGTAGAACCCTACTGCAGCATGGTTTATAACATCATGGATTATCTGTTTATGCTTCAAAGTCAAATTGTGTCCTTTGAGACCAATATAGCTATTTAAAAGCTATGGAATTATTATTATTTTTTTTTTTGCAAAGGAAGGGAGATAAGAATTTTAAAAAAAATAATAGATAGTTTTCATGTAGAATATAGGAAAATGAAAGTTATTGTGAAATAAGGATTTGCAGCTTATCATTATTAGGGAATTTAAGACAGTACAACCTGTATGTTTTTTGGTAAGGTCACAATGGGCTCTTTTTTTTTTTTTTTTTTAATGTTCGCAGTACTGAATAGTAGACAGTGTGATAAAGTAAAAAGGTTACTGGGCTTGGAGTCTGAAAAAAACCTGAGACTGAGTCACTTCTTTGGTACTTAGTTATGTTAGACAATTGCTTTAAGTTCTCTGGGCCTCAACTTCTTCATCTGTAAAATGTCAGTAACAGTGTCTGTAGTATTTAATTTAGTTTAATTTGTTTTGAGGCACATTGCAAACCTGCAAGATATATTAATGTCAGGCAGTGGAATTACACTAAACTGGAGAAAGCATTGGCTATAGGAGGGTATCTAGCAATGATCTCATGACATGCCAGTGAACATGTGTTAAAATCAGCCATTAAGCATTTATTAAATTTCTACAATGAGCTAGATACTAGAGATTCAAAGAAAAAAGTGAACCCCAGTCTCTTCCCTTGTGAAACTTATTCTCTTCTCTCTGTCTGTCCACATAGGGTATCATACCCTTATCTGTGGATTCTCTGCCCAAAGGAATGTAAATATTGATTGCTGAAACCTCACAAGATATACTGGAGTTTACAGCTAGATTTCTTTAGGACCATGCCTTAAACTCTCATTGATAAAAGAGGCCATTCTTTGCCTCATTTCTTACCTAACCTTAATCACTGAATGGGCATTGCTTCAGTCAAATTGAGACCTGGAAAAGAACTTAGCTTAAAAAGGCCATGGTCTCCCACTGCATCCTATCTCCAGTCATCTTGATCTGTATCTTGCCACTGGAATCAGATGTCTCCAGAGGAGAAAGTGAAGCTGGTGACTTTGCACAGCCCTCCCTCAATTAAATGCAATTCACTTGGAAGTCATGGCATCACCCTTCACCATCACCATGGCATGACCCTCTTCCAGAACGTAGGACAAACAACAAACAGTAATCATTCTGTTGAAGAGACAGTATGTATATTTGCAAGTGTGTGCAAAATGGATACCTGGTAATTGGGGATAGAGGGTAGGTACCAATAGATAAGAGTAGATCAAGAAAGCTTCATGAATGGGGTATCCCCTGACCTGAGCTTGGAAGGAAGCACAAATTCTCAGATGCGGAGAGAAGGAAGGGACCATATTCTAGCATGGAGCATGTAAATAATTAAATAATAAAAACTAGAAAAGTTAGATTCAGGTAGGTTGTGAAGCACCTGAAATGCTAAACATAGAAGCTTCTATTTGACTCTAGAGGAAATAGGGAACCCCAGGAGTTTGAGAAATGGAGTGACTTGATCAGTCTTGTGCTTTAGCAAAATTCATTTTGGCATCTATTGGGGAAGCAGGGCAGGAATAAGAAATATAAGTCAGTGGAGGAATGGCATACCATGGAATCCTTTAAGCACCTGGATTTCTCCCAGCTTCTATCAACAGTAGTTGCTTTCTTCTTTTTTAGAGCATTCATTTAAAATGAGAAATCAGTTGGGAATTGAGCAAGCAGGAAAACTTGTCTTTTCCAGTTTGAGTTAGCAGGGTAATTGTTAAAATTGAATTAACTGGGTATCTTGATTTTATGATTGTGTTGTGTGTGTGTGTTGATGTGTCTGAATGTGTTTAATTTGAATGTGTTTTAATACTGTCATCCACGATGACTTGGAAAACAGAAAAGGATGGTGTATTTATTTTCAAGTTACATAAAACACATTATGTTTAGAACTAAAATAGTTCATTTTAGAAGTACTTTCCCTGGTCTGGGTTTTTTGGATTGTTTTTTTTTTTAAAGAAAAAACTATATTAGTTGGTAAAGAAAAATAAACAGCCTTAAAAGAATAGTTGCTTCAGTGAAAGCTTTCAGAACAATTTAAATGTCTGGGTTCAGGAGTTATCATAAACATCAGATTAAAAATCTATGAATAAATTGATGAATCATCTCTCATAAAATCTCATAAAAATGCCTTCATAAAAATCTTGTAAGTTGCCTTATTTTAAAGATGAGGGAATGGGGGATGTGTTACATTTGACTGTTGTCACTTAATATTGAATAGATAGAAAAGGAGATTTTGCTAACTTTCGCTGGTAGTAGATACTGCTTATATTGAGTTATCCTGGGTAGTAGTTCAGGAGACAGCTGGGTGGTACAATGGATAGAATGCTGGGATTGGAGAGAGGAAGGGCTGAGTTCAAATTCAACCTCAGATATTTTCTAGCTATGTGATACTGGCCAAATCACTTAACCTAGGTTTGCCTCAGTTTCCTCAACTGTAAAAATGGAGGTAATAAAAGCACTTACCTCCCAGAGTTGCTATTGTAAAGATCAAATGAGTAAAGTACTTAACACAGTCCATTAATAAATGTTTCCTTCCCCTCTCCCTTGTTTCCTTCCTCCTTTTCTCCCTTCTTCAATTTTGAGTGTCTGTGAAGAGGGAAAGGGTCAGTCATTGATTATGTCAACTTGTACGTTTTGCCAAGTGCTAACTTAGTGTAGTTTCTTTGTTTAGAGACTGTGAAGAAAGCTAATTTGTGCTTAGATAGTTTAAAAAAAAAATGGAATTAGCCTCAGAACTGCGCTTGGGCATGCTCTTCAGTCATGTATTTAATAACTAAGTTCTTGAATAGTAACTGAATCATCTAAGGGGAGCCTCGTTTATGACATTTGCAAGCACTCGACCCAGCATAAGGAAGTTGGAAACAAAACCCCAATTTGGTTTCTAACCCACTTTGTTCATATGGTGCTTTTCCACATAATCCAGTAGTCTGTATTTTGATTAATACTGTTTTTAGATTCTTTAGCTTAGTATTAAACAGCTCTCTACTGTCAGGGAATTGGAAAGAAGAGATTATTTTGGAAGTTAATAATTTAATACCTATGTGCATGCAAAGTGCTATAAACAGAGTTTGTTTCAATTTATAATTGATGTTACTTCTACACACTTTACCACTGGTTTTGAGTTTACTTATGTTTCTGCTGGTTGGCTATTTTAAGTTCAGAGGAAATCCAAAAATCCAAGGAAGAAATATAAAGAGTGAACTCTTATCTACCGACCACCTGCAACTTAAAGATTGCAGCTTAGTTTAGGCTCCTAGATTTGGAATTTGTAGATCTTACTGTTTACTAAATCATTGTGGGTGACAGTATATATGCATGATATTAATAAAAGGGAGGAGAAAAGGATGAAGGAAGAGGAAAGAAAAGGGGGTAGAGGGAAGGATTTATTAAGAGCTTACTATGTGCCAGGCACTGTGGTAAGTACTTTACAGAGCACCATAGCAACTGGGTTTGATAGGTACTACAGGTGTACCAATGAAGAGAGGTCACGGAGTCACACAGCTGGTCAGTGTCACATAAATCCTGACTCCAAGTCTAGCACACCATCCACCAAACCATGCTGCTTTATAGAGGGAGTAATAGATGGCCCTTCACAATTCAGGGTTAAATTTTGTATGACAAGTTTAAATTAAACATCTGAATGCATTTTTTTTTTTACTTGATTACAAAAGAGGAAAGAAAGAAATTGAATCAGGTCATAAACACTACCACTACCATTCAACATGCCTTTTCTTTTTCTTTTTGCTGTCTGCAAGAATATGTTGGCAAAACGGGCTTTCTCCACTCTTACGCTAGCATTAGTCTGATTATTGAGTTAGGAAAAGAAGGTTGCCATTTGGTGCATACAAATCCTGAGGCCAACAGTTAGACTCTCGCTGACAGTGAGAGTTTCCTTTGGGATATGGAACACGAAAGGCAGGATTGAGAACCAGCTGTCATTTTTCATTTTTACTGCGATGAAAGCAGTAGACTGAACAATTTCCATGGGCACCATCTTGGAATTTTCCACTGACAAACACAATAGTTTTAGTGAAACAAGCTTGTTAATTGTATGGAGATATTTAATAAGCTTCACTGAATCTGAAAAGGCCCCTGTCAAGCTTTAATATTCAGTAAAACCATTGTAATCCTGACTTACATTTCACAAAGATGCCACGATGGACCAATTGCCAAGGTTCTGCAGTTTCCAGACTTGAATTCAGATCAAATCTGTGCCTGATGAGCAGAAGCAAAGCTATGGACTGTGCAGTTCTTTTGTGGGAAAAAAAAAAAAAAGCTTGGCTTATGGTGAACTTGGTAGTGCATAGAATGGTGGATGGAGTACCCAGACATAGACTTTTCATTCATAATGGGACAGCAACCAGAATACTGGGATATTACTCTGTGGCTTTATTTTTTCTAAATACCAAAGGTAGGCAGGACCTATTCAAGTGACTCTACTGGGCTGTTGCAAATTCTGCCAGTCTTTTAAGTGCCATGGATCATATCATCGTAGTGCCATCAAGTACCAAAAGTCCCCTCCAATGACCCCTTATTACCTTTGGGATTCAGTAAATATGTGTTTAGTATATAAAAACCTGTGCCTTCCTACTTTTCCAGTGTCTATCCTTCCTCTCTACACACTCGAATCCGGCCATACTGCATCTTCTTTTTCAACACAATACACAACATTATCTCCAAACCTTTGACCTGGCTGTCCTTATAAATTTTCCTCACCTCTGCCTTTTGGATTCTCTGGTTTCCATTAAGTTGTAGTTGAAGCATGACCTGCCACATGAAATCTTTTCTCCTCCTCCTCGTTAGTACAATCCCTCCTAACGCTTCCTTGTCACATCAGTCAATGAGCATTTATTAAGGGCTTATCCTGTTGATATGTAGCTAAGCACTGAGAACAAATACAAACTGAGAGACAACCACTGCCTGCAAGGAACTGAGGTTCTAATAAGGACATTTTCCAAAAGGGAGCTCAGAAGTGTTAGGGGCGAGGGGAATCCAGGGACAAAGGGTAGAGAGTTAGAAGGCGAGGGATGGGAAAAATTAAGGATGCCTGACCTGGGGATTTTGAAACAAACTTAGCATTTGGAGAAGGGGATGTTCCAGAGGGAGAAGACCACAAGTGATGTCTGGAGTTACATGTTGAGAACGCAGTGCCCAAGTCCAGAGACCTAGAGCAGAGCCAGAGAAAGAATGATGACTGGATGGTCTGAGGCCCTGCCTTTCCTTGTATTCATTTTGTACCTATTCGATATATTAGTATATGTACTTGGTTTTTTCCCCCTCATAGAGTGTGAGCTCCTGGAATTAAGGGACATTTCATTTTTGTCCTTGTTTCTCCAACACCTAGTATTTTTGCTTAAATAGTTATTGATTGGTTGATTCATGTTCCATATATAGCTTTTGCATACCCTCCATAAGTACTTGAGATTATAAATTATCAAAAAGTAATTTATTAAGTGCCTATTCTTTGCAAGGCTGTGGAAATACAAATTTCAGAACAGTCCTTTTCCTCAAGGAGCTTATATTCCATGTACAAATATGAATGTATATGGGAACTGGGAGACAGGATCCTTTTTACAATGTGATCCTTCCTCAATACAATGAATGTTGTAGTAGTCAAACTGATGGCGTTACCCTCTGGCATGTAGAGCAGACCAACCTCTTTTTGGAGCTGATGTTATTTGCAAAGTTTTGACAAATTCCTTCAAAGTGAGTTCTAATGGAGAAGTGGGTTTTTATGTTGTGCTAGTATTTCCATTTTCCTGAACATGTCCAACATTGTTTGTTCTGGGCATTAATAGAATCGTAGTGTTTAACAAAAATGTTTACTCCAAGCCTTGTAATTTTGTTTTCTGCCTCCAGCGGATAGCACATTTGACAGTGGCCAAGGCTCCACTGTGTACTCAGACTCCCAGAGTAGCCAGCAGAGTGTGATTTACTCTTCTCTGCCCGATGCCATCCCTCCCGTTATTCAACGAGTCTACAGCCCACCTGTCAGTGATGGTCAGGTCGGGACGCAGAGCCACCCATCTCTGGGACCCTATCAGCAGCCTACAGCAGTAAGTTCTTAGTTTCAGTCCTCATTACTTGTGCTTATAAAGTGATCTCTTCATGTGTCAGTTTCCTGAATTATCACTACACTCAACTCTCAGTTGTTTTCTCTAATTTGCAGGGGGAATAGACAATGAATATTATTGAATAAACCAAAAATCACTTCTGCTTGGTTTTGGAACACATTAGGCAACTTAGTCTGACTAATTAGGTTGAAGTCTCACAGTATGTACCATCTGACTTCACTCGATTTGGCCAGAAGCTTACCAAGTAGCAGGGGAGATATCAACCTGGGATTAAAAATTTGTCATAGGATAATCCTCAAAAGTGAATTTTTCACACACATGTCACTGTGACTTAGCTGTATTTCATGATTTTCCTCCCTGCCCCCAGCTTCTCATTCTTCCCCACTCATTATTCATACTAAATAGCTTATTGATTTAAAAAATTTGTATTTACGTATTTTTAATCTTGCTATAAAAAATACAGGCTTTTAAATAGGAAATGATGTAGTTTGCATTTCCCTATTTTCATTAAAAGTGGGTTCAAATTCACACACACACACACACACACACACACACACACACACACACTGTTATGTGGCATTTTTGGAAACTCCCCCAGGATGCAGCAGATGGTCTCAACATGCCTAATAATGCTATACAACCACCATTAACTCACTAGGTCTTTGAGGAGAACTCAAGGTCTGTTGGTAGACACATGGTCACTTCTTTCTTTCTTTTGTCAACTCAGTGGATCTGCTATTAGGGACATGTAGCTAAAGTAACTGGAGATTTTCTGAGACAACCTTCCCTGTGAAGCGAGGATAGGAAAGAAGTCCTAGATACGAATGAGAAAAAGACTTCTGCAGTATCTGCAAAGTCCAAGAAGATATTTCCCCTAAAACAGGTGAAATTGTATAATAAAAAATATATTAATAAATTGTATGATTTTCAGGAAAAGGTCGTGTGTGTGTGTGTGTATGTGCTCAAGCCCTATTCAAAAATAACCTCCTTACTGTAAAGAGTGGAATTTTCTGGTGGTGAGATGTATACATTCCTAAAAGTAATACCATATTACCATAATGCCGTATTAAGAAGTATCACCCTACCTGTTATGTCCTGTGTGGCCACTTATCCATAGCCTAGCTTTGCTTAAAAGTCAGGAGTAAGGATGTAGAACTGGCATTTTATCCACTTAGATGGGAACAAGGTGATGTTGTTGGCATGCATACTATTCAGTTTAACAGACTTTTAACGTGTCTCCTATGTGCAGATCACTGTAGTTGTTACTAAGAATACTAAGAAACAAAGTAGTCTTCCTTGGAAAAAAATTTTTTTATGTTTTTTTCTTTTTCTTGGAGGTAGACTGTGGTAACCCCAAAATTTCCTAGTGATTATAGTTTTCCTCCTTGTCATTTTCCTTTTTCCACCCTCTGTTTTGGATGTATTTCAGTAGTTAGCCTGTTTCATATTCAAGTTTACCATGCCTTCATGATGTACCAAAGTAAAATTTGAGGGGTGTGTTTTCTGTTCTCCTCAGCCTGGGCTGACTGTGGGCCCTGTTTCATCCACTGTACTCCCTCCGAGACCACAGCAGCATTACCCAGAACCAGCAATGACTTTTTCAGTGCAGCCAACAACAGTTGCTTCAGGGCATATGGGGCCAGCGCCATCTATGTTACCCACCCAGCAGGTAAGTCTATAAAATTTCTTTATCTCTCTAATCTGGTCTTCAAGCAGAGAGAGGGAAAAGAGAGCTTATATTAATGCCTTTTGTTTCTGCATTACAGTCACTTTTTAATATGGCACCTTCCTCTCCAAAATAGAATAAAGAAAAAGTTAAGCTAAAATAATTGAAAACAGTGATTACCTTTTATATCTAATGTTCTCTCCCCGCAAGTAACCTTTCTGCTGAAAGGAGGAAGGTCTATATTTTATTATTAGTTTTCCAGGAGCAGAATTGATTATTACCATTTTCTGGAGTTGTGCTTTCTTTTAGAGTTCTTTTCATTGATGCTGTTAGTCATTGTATATTTTATTCTTATAGCTTCTGCTTTTTTCATCCACTGCTGTGTCCTGGGATCTCATCTCTTCTCCCTCTGTATTATTTTTCTGGGTGATCTCATTTGTTCATGTGGTTTCTGTAATTATCTCTATTGAAGATGATTCCCAGATTTATTTATCCAGCCCTAACCCCTCTTCTGAACTCCAGTTTCATATCTTCAACTGCCTCTTGGATATCTTGAACTGAGTGGCCTGTAGGCCCCTCAAACTTACCATATCCAACCAGATCTCACTACCTTCTCTACAAAAGCCCTTTTCTTTGTAATGGCTCTATTACTGTGGAGAGCATCACCAGTCACCCAGGTTCGCAATGTTGGTGTTATCTTTAACTCTATACTCTTACTCACAGCTTCCCCCCCAAGCGTAATGTCCCTTTCTCTCAATTCACACAGCTCTGCCACCCTGGAACAAGCTGTATCATCTCATACCTCATCTACTGCAATAGCCTTCTGGTTGGTCTCCCTGCATTAAGTCTCTTCCATACTCCAGTCCATTCTCTGTTCAACTGCCAAAGTGATTGTTTTACTCAAATATCTGGCTGGGTCACCTACTCACCCTACTACCTCAGGATCAGATATGAAATCCTCTGTTTGGCATTTAAAGCCCTTTACAATCTGACTCCTTCGTACGTTTTGTTCCCCTCTACCTACTCTGTGATTCAGTAATACTTATCTTTTGTTCCTCATACGTCCCTGACTCCTTCCTCCTGCCCTGGACTGCTCTCCATCCTCATTTATGTCTCCTGACTTTTCCTGGCTTCTGTAGAGACTCAGATCAAATCCTACCTTCCACAAAAGTCCAAAGCATTGCATTACCTCCTATTTTCACTGTATATGTCTTCTGTGTATATATTTGTTAGTAGACTGTCTCTCTGTGGCATGTGAATAAAGCTTTAATGAATGTTGGCTGATTGAATATTTCAGTCTTTATGAATTGGTAAAATCTTCCCCTGTTTCTTTGAATTTCTCATATTCATTCATTCAGTAAGCTTTTATTGAATGTGTGCTATATGCCAAGTACATGTGCTAGGTACTAGAGACAAAAATGAAATAGGTAAAAATAGAAGTATAAAAAAGTATATTAAAAGTACAAAGTAATTTTCCTGGGCCAGGTCACTATGAACTTGGGGGATGCAGGAAGTGTTCATGTCAGAGGCAGTGGCAGTGTTTTGAGGTGAGAGGGACCTGCTCAGTTATATCTCATTATGTTCGTGTATTACAGTTTGCTTAGTCATTCCTCAGATGATGAGCACCCGCTTTGTTTGCATGGAAAGTGTTATTGGATTTCACTATATACTGGTCCTTTATTTTTCTTGTTGACCTCCTTAGGAGATGTGCTCAGTTCTGGGTTTGCTGGGGCAAAGGGTAGGAACAATTGAATCACTTTTCTTACATGACGGTCCTTTCATTGCTGAGTCTTATTCATGATAGATTTTTCTCAATTTGCGTATTCTCTAAGAAAAATGACAGAAATTGGTTTTAAGTACTTTAAGTACTTTTTCCCCAAAAATACCTGCATGAGCCAAAATCTATATTATTTTACTTCTAGGAATAGTAAAATGTGTCAGTCCTGAAGCCCTAATCAACGTCTGATACATTAATGATGATGATCACTCATTGAATGCCTATTGTGTGCCAGACACTGAAAGGTGCAAATATAACGATTAAAACCCTACTCACAAAGAATTGCATATCCTAACAGAGGAGACAGACAAAACATATATAAGTGCATACAGAAAATATATACAGAAGGGGCAGCTAAGTGGTATAGTGGTTAGAGCACTAAAAATGACTTCAGATTTGGCCTTAGGCACTTACTAGCTATGTGACCCTGGGCAAGTCACTTAACCCCAATTGCCCCCCAAAAAGAAAACATATAGAAAAGATAAAAATACAAAGAGTAGTTTGGAAAGATAGCAGTCAGTTTCATGTAGAAGATGGTGCTTGAACTTTCTTAGTCAAAGTGAAGAATTCTGTGACATAGGAGTGAGGGTGAAGTGAATTCTACACATAGGGGAGAGGTTGCATAAGGAACAAAGAAGAGGCCAGTTTGATTGGATTACACAGTCAGTAACCTACTATGTGCCATGCACTGTCTTAAGTGCTAAAGATACAAACAAAAACAAGAGAGTTTCTGTTCTCAAGGATTTCACAGACTAAGGTTAGAGACAACATGCAAACAGGTGTGTACAAATAAGACAGTTATATAACACACATGTATAAAGAGATATATTTCTACATAGATGTACATAGAGACACATAATATATGTATGTGTATCTTATGTGTATGTTGTATAATGTGGTGTGTGTGTATACACACACATGCACACATTTGAAGATAATTAACGGAGGGAAGGCATTAGCATTAAGGGGAATCTGGATAGGCATCTTATAGAAAGTGAGGTTTTATCTGGTACTTGAAGAATGGGAGGCCAGAAGGAGAATGCAGAGCATTTCAGGCATGGATGACCACCATTGAAAATGCCCAGAGTTGTGAGATGTAGTAACATGTGAAAAGAATCCCAAGCAGGCTGGTGTTGATCACAGAATATGTAAGGTTGAATAAGGTGCAATAATACTGGAAAGGCGGTTGTTGTGTTTATCCTTTGTTTTCAGAGAGTGCCATGACATCAGGGAAATGATGACATGACTTGCACTTGACTTTGTTTTGAGGGAGGGCTGTTCAAGGTCACTGAGGTCACTGGAAAAGTAGGAAGAGGAGGGAGGCAGATTATGAAAGACTTTGAACACCAAAAAGAGCATTTAAAGTTTATTAAGTGGGTAACATAATCAAAGCTGTATTTTAAGAAGATTAATTTGATAGCTGAGTGGATCTGAAAAGAGCAAAGGGAAAAAGGAAAAACCAACCAGCAGCCTATTGCAATACTCCAGGCATGGTGTGAATGAGAACCTATACCAAGCTTGGTATGTGCTTTTACAGAAAAGGAAATATTTGAGAGATGTTAAGAAGATAGATTCATCAGATTTGGCAACATATTGACTCTTGGGGAGGGGATTAAGAGAGTGAGGAACTAAGAATGAATGACTTTAAGGTTGCAAACTTGGATGACTGAAAGGATGGTGATACTCTTGATAGTAATATGGATTTTGAGAAGAGAGGGTTTTAGGGGAAAACAAAGGTAATGAGTTCATGTTTGAGCAGGTTGAGTTTAAGATATCCCTGTGACATCCAGTTTGAAATAGGAATCTGTAGGTTAGGAAAAGAGATTAGGGATGGATGGATAGTATGCTGAGAATCATCTGCTTAGAGATAATTGGAACCATGGGAGCTAATTATGTCACCAAGTGAAATAGTATGGAGGGAAAAGAGAAAAGGGCCTTAGGTGGAACTCTGGGCGAGTTACCTAACATTATGAACTGAATCTGACAAAGGAAACTTGGAAGGAGTGGTCATGCAGGTAGTTGGAAGGACCTGGAAACAACAGTATCATAAAAACCTAAAGAGAAGACAGTTTCCAGTAAAAGAGAATGATTGATGGAGTCAGTGGGTGCAAAAAGTTCAAGAAAGACAAAGATTGGGGGAAAAACTATGGCAGCTAGATCTTGAACTTTGGAGACAATGGTTTCATTTGAATGGCAAGGTCAGAATTCAGGCTTCAGAGAGTTGGAGAAGAGATTGAGAGGAGAGGAAGTGAAGGCACGGTTTGTAGACCCCCCTCTCAAAGAATTGAGTCAGAAAAGGGAGGAGAGACAAATTCAGGGAGGGTTTTTTGAGGATGGGGGGAATGAAGGCAGGTTTGCAGGCAGTAGAGAAGCACCCAGCAGCCAGATTAGTGAGATCATGATGAGCATCAGTCTGCTGGTGGAGATGGGATGGAATGGGATCACTTGTACATGTGGAGGGGTTGATTATGACAGGAAGGGCTGCCTCTTCATGTGAGACAGGTGAAGGAATAGACAGTGACAGAAGGCATCTGGACAGTGAGATTAGGAGGAGAGGAGAAGAAGGAACTCTTCTTGGCAGATGGCTTCAATTTGTTCCAGCGTTGCAGGGAAACAAACATTTATTAGGCAGTTATTATGAGCCAGGCACTATAATAATCACTTTACAAATATTGTCTTAATTGATCCTCACAACAAACCAGAGAGGTAGCTACTATTATCATCCCCATATGAAAGCTAAGAGACTTGCCAAGGGTCACACAGGTATTAAGTTTCTGGGGTCAAATTTGAACACATCTTGATTCCAGGTCCAGCACTATTGGCTGCACTTCCCAGCTACCTAATAAATACGAGCTTAGTCTCTCAGCTGAAAGTGGAGGGAGTGAGGGAGAATCATGGGAGTTTTTCGAAAGGAATGAAAAGGTTTGGAAGAGCTTCTGTGGTTAATGGATTAGTAAGTTCATTAGGAGATATAAAAGGATTGTCTTGCCACAGTGAGGACTCAGCTGAGACTGTGTAACATAAATCTAAAGTGGAAATAGCACAGTTTCATGAGTGCCGGATGTGGAGTACTATACACTGAGATTGGAAGCTAGGTTGAATCCATGTTTTAAAGGACTTTAAAACCTAAAAAAGAGGAGTTTGATTGTAGGAGCAGTAGGGAACCTCTGGAGTAGGGCAATGACATGATGAGATCTGCATTTTAGGGAAAATCACTTCTGCAGCAGATAAAAGCTAACAGTTATTTAGCCCTTTAAAGTTTTCAGAGCTCTTTACAAACATGTTTAGTGCTTACATACTTTAGCCATGTGGAGAATTTGAAAGCACTTTGGAAAAAAAAAATCTTTGCACAGCCTTGTTTGTGAGCAAGGACCTTGGGCTTTGTACACAGGTCACTGTGGTTGTCTTCCTTCTGTTGGAAAGGTTACAGGTTTTTGAATTAAACTGGGATACTTTCCAACTGCCGACATCTGAAATGGTCTCCCAGGCCTTCTGCTGAAGCTTCACAAAAGCACTGTTGTGAGAAAATATGGTTTGTCCTGTTCTGGAATCTGCTCCTTGCTAGCCCTCAGTTCTTTAATTTCCCTACTATTTCTCATACGTAGCCCCAGCTGTTGTTTAACTGTTTGCCTCGCTGAGGATCACCTACCGTGTAGTGAAGTTTATTTTCTTAGACCAGAGTCAAGACTCTGTCTCTTCCACTTTTCTCACCATACTCCTTTCAAAAGCCTTAAAAAACAAACAAACAAAAAAACCCCAAAACCTACCTCCCTGGAACACTCACAGAGCTAGGTTTCAGATTTGAAAAATGACTTGCCAAGTAGTGTCCTCATGCGCTGACCCATGCTGTGCTCCTCTGATATTTTTCTGAGCTTGGCTTGTGCAAGGGAATGCCTGACTCAGGAACAGACTACCTACAGAGAACCCAGGTCTGCAGCTTTCCTATATGATAGCTGAGGAGAAAATTGAACCTTCTCACCCATTGTCATTATTTGGTGGATCGTAAATCACTGCTTTAGAGCTGGAAGCAGTGTTAGCTCTCATCCAGTTCAACCCCTTCGTTTTCCAGATGAGGGAAAAGAAGCTTAGGGAGGCGAATTAATTTGCCCAGGGTCACACAGCTATTAAGTATTTGAACTGAGATTTAAGCTTGGAACCTTGCTCCCAGTCTAGCACCCTTTCCCCCAATCACATTATCTTACCTAGTTTCTCATTGGCTGTGATTCATACATCCACCCCTAGACATTACCATCACTCAGGCTCCATGGTTTCTTTTTCTGACTAGTAATCTCATCTTTTTTTCACCTGTTCAACTCTTTCCACAACTGTTTCTCACTTCCATTATGACCCATTCCCTCACACTTCCTTCTTTTCCCGGTTCATTATCATTGTTCTGGCCTGACTTTCCTCCCTACCCACTTGACCATTTTGTGGGTCAACTTCATTCTTTCATCCTTCTTTGAATCCCTTGCTTCCTTAACCTTTCACTGTTCTTGCTCTGCTAATATTAACTACCATTCATTTCCTGTATTTCTACTCTGGAGCTACTGAAGTCTTCTGGAGCAGATCGTCAAGGCTGCATCAACAAGCATTTATTCAGATCACAAATATTTAATAGTTGCTTACTGCGTGTCAGGTTCTGTGTGACTATAGGGGCTTTACAAAGAAAGGGTAACTCATGGAGGTTACATTTAATGGGCCCAGTAAAAATCTATGCATTCCTCTGCACTATATGGTCATCGTCTTAGAACCTTGCTTATTGCTATTCTCTTGAGCAGATGACTTATCTTTTACTTCACTGAGAAGACTGGCCCACCCAGCATGTATTCCATCACCTGTGCTTCTTCAGTCATCTCTGTGTCCTCAGTCATTCTCTGGTGACGCTATCTCCTTGCTAAAATTAACTCTCCCCCTTTGCCTTCTATCCCAACTGTACCAGCCTCCTCCTTGACCTTACTCCACTAGACTTTTCTCTCTTCTCTTGGACTTCCATTTTCCCCATTTATTGGGTCTTTACCCTCAGACTACAAATATGCTCAGGTCTCCCATATCCCAAAAAGAAAAGAGAAAAACCTTTCCATTTACCTTGCTGCCTTCTTCAAGCTATTATACGGTTCTGTCTCCTCTTTGCTGCCAGACTCCTGGAAAGAATAAATTACCTTCCCCATCATTTATTTCTTCACCACCTACTCAGTCCTCTTTCCTTTGAAATCAATACTCTATCTCCAAGATTCTATTCCAAAATCTCACTCCAAAGCCACTAATGGCCTTCTTGTCACCACATCCAATGACAATTTTTTTCTGCCTTTATTTGACTTGGTCTCTACATAGAGTTAGACATTATTGAGTACATTGTCTTGTGTGATACTTTTTCTCCCCTTACCTTCCATGATGCCATCCTCTTACCTCTCTAACTCCTCTCATTTCTGCTCCTGCTTTAATCTTTCTATCCCTTAAGCATGGATATTTCCCAACATCCTGTTCTAAGCCCTTGTTTTCTATCCCGTTTTCTCTTCCAGAGAGAGCTCTTATTCTCTTGTGGCCTTAATAATTACCTTTATGCAAGTGACTTGTAAAGCTGCACCTCCAGCCTCTTCTCAGTTATTGGCTTGTACTTCCAACTACCTGTTAAATGTGTCACACCTGGGTGTCCTACCAGCACTTTAAACTAAACATTTCCAAAACTAAGCTCATCTCTTCCATCCAAACTTAACCCATCTACCCCAGCTACTAGTGATTTGTAGCACCAGTAACCCAGTATTTCTGGCACATAGCTCCATCAATTTATCGCTTTTACCACCTATATATCCTATTAGCTGCAAAATCTTTTAGTTTCTATTTCAATCTCTTAAAAAAATCATTTATTTTCAACCTTTTCTTTTTAAATTTTGAAGTGTAAATTCTCTCCTTCCATTCCTCTCCCTCCCTACCCCTGAAAAGACAAGCAGTATATTAATTATGCATATAGAATCACGTAAAACATTTCCATATTAACCATATTCAAAAAAAACCCACAAAGAAAATAAAGAGAAAATTATATTTGAGTTAGCACTCAGAGTTCATCAGATCTTTCTCTGGAGGTGAGAGCTTTTTTTTTTTTTTTTTTAAATCATGAATCCTTTGGAATTGGCTTGGATCATTGTATTAATCAGAGTTGCCAAGTCTTTCACAGTTAAGCATCATTACAACATTGTTCTTACTGTGTACATTGAACTTCTGGTTCTTCTGATTTCATTTGCATCAGTTCATATGGGTCTCTTCATGCTTTTTTCTGAAACTACCTCCTACCCCTACTCCTGTTGTAATATCCCATGGCACAGTAGTATCACATCACAGTTTATTCAACCATTCCCCAACTGATGAGCATCCATCCCCATCATTTCCAATTTCTTGTCACTTCAAAAAGAGCTGTGTAGCTTGTAAAAGACAAAAGTAACTCAATTCTCAATACAGCTTACTGTTCTGATCCCCTCAATTCCGTCAGCTGCTGTAAATATTTTTAGGTCCATTTCCTTTTTCTTTGATCTCTTTGGGATAAAGACAGTAGTGATATTGCTGGGTCAAAGAGTTTTATAGGCCTTTGGGCATGGTTCCAAATTATTCTCCAGAATGATTGGACCACTTCATTAACTCCACCAACAATTAATGCATCTATTTTTCCCTCATCCCTTCAGTATCTGTCATTTCTGATAGGTATGAAGTTGTACCCCAGAGCTATTTCAATTTGCATTTCTCTAATCAATAGTGATTTAGATAATTTTAAAGTATGACTATAGATAGCTTTGATTTCTTCTTCTAAAAACTGCCTGTTCATATCCTTTGACCATTTATCCACTAGGGAATGGCTCTTATTTTTTTTTAATTTGATCCAGTTCCATACTCAGAACATATTTGACAAGTGAGGTCTTTATCATAGAAATTAGATTAAAAATTTTAATATTATTTCATTGTCTACCTTTTCATAAAATGTAGTTTCCCTGATTATCCCTTTTAATTTGGTCTATTTTTACTTTTGCTTTGACTGAGATCATGATTACTACCCCTGCCTTTTTTTTACTTCAACTGAAGCATATTAGATTCTGTTTTAGCCCTTTATTTATACTCTGTGTATGTCTTTCTGTTTCAAGTGTGTCTCTTGTAAACAACATATTGTTAGAGTCTGGTTTCTAATTCATTCTGCTATCTGCTTCCATATTATGGGTGAGCTCATCCCATTCACTGTTACGACTACTGCGTATTTCACTTCATCCCATTTTCCCTCTCCTCTACCCTCTTCTCTCACTCCCACTCCTTCTCAAAAAGTCTGTTTTGCTTCTAACCACTGTCTTTCTTAATCTTTTCTCCCCTTTTTCATCTCTCCTCTTCTATTTCCCTATTGGGTAAGTTAATACTTTTCTACCCAACTGCATGCGTGCGTGTGTGCGTGTGCGTGCGTGTGTGTGCGTGCGTGTGTGTGTGTGTGTTATTGAACCAGTTCCAGTGAGAATGAGGTTGAAACATTGCTTGCCACGTACCCCCATCCCCATTTTCTCCTTCATTGTAAAAGTCCTTCCTTATATGTCTTTTTTATGTGAAAAAGAAATTCCCATTCTGGCTCTCCCTTCCTCCTTCTTCCAGTGCATCCCTCTTTCTTACCCCATCATTTTTTTAAAGATCATTCCAAAATAATTAACTCACATTCATACCTCTACTTACATAAATTCTGGAATTCTTACCCTAATAATAATAAAGTTCTTAGAAATTACTAGTATCATCTTCCCATATAAGAATGTAAGCAGTTTAAATTTATTGAGTTCTTTGTCATTACTCTTTCATTTTTACCTTTTTATGTTTCTGTTAAGTCTTCTGTTTGTCCAAATTTCTATTCAGCTCTGTCTTCTCATCAGGAATGTTTGGAAGTCCTCTATTAAATGTCCATCCTTCCCACCCCCTCCACCCCCAGAAGTATTATACTCTTTTGCTGGTTAGTTTATATTTGGCTGTAATCCTAGCTCCTTTGCTTTCCAGAATATCATATTCCAAGCCCTCCAGTCCTTTAACGTGGAAGCCACTAAATCTTATGTGAGCCTGTCTGTGGCTTCACAATACTTGAATTGTGCTTGAAGTATTTTCCTTTGATCTGGAAGCTCTGGAATTTGGCTATAGCATTCCTGGGCCTTTTCATTCTGGGATTTTTTTCAGGAGGTGATTGGAGGATTCTTTCCATTTCTATTTTACCCTCTGGATCTAAGTTATTGTAATAGCTTTCCTTGATAATTTCTTGAAAGATGATGTCTGGGCTCTTTCTTCAGTCATGTCTTTCAGGTAGTCCAGTAAGTCTTAATTTATCTCTCCTGCATCTATTTTCCTGTATCAACTGTTTTTCTAATGAGATATTAAACATTTTCTTCTGTTTTTTCATTCTTTTGATTTTATTTTCTTTTTATTGATGTCTCGTAGAATTGTTAGTTTCCACTTGCCCAAATCTAATTTTTAAGGAATGATTTTCTTCAGTGGGATTTTTATCTCTTTCCATTTGGCCAATTCTACTTTTTAAGGAGTTCTTTTCTTCAGTGTGTTTTTATCCCACCTTTCCCAATCTGACCTATTTCGATTTTTAGGTAACTTTTTTTGTAGCTGGTTTTATATTATTGTCTTCTTCTGAGTTTATATCTTGGTCATCCCTGCCACCATGTAACTTTTTATGGTCAAGTTATTTTTGTTGTTTGCTCACTTTCCTAGCCTATTTCTTCACTTGGAACTTTACGTTAAAATTGATTTCTGTGTACCTAGGGAAGGAAAGTCACTGTACCACACTTCAGGCTTTTTTGTGCTTCTGTTTTCAGAGCTAGTTCTGAGAGTCTACAAGTTTTTGCTGCTTCCAAGGTAGTATGATCCTGGGAGAGGTATGGTCACTGTTCTCCTGGTCTACACTCTTGTCTTTAACCAGAAAGGGCTCCTGGTACCCTGCAGCCACAAGTTGTGTCTCTCCTCTCTGCTTTGGTTCTGTGACCAGGGCCTCTGCTACCTTTTGACCAAACACCAGCACTGTTCTCCCCCTTGGACTTGTGACCCAGAACTAACTTTGAATGGGCAAAAGAGTTGCCAGTCAGCACCAGCTGTATACCAAGTGCTAGCAAAGGGTCCCCAGTGATCTCTTTGGGACTAGTTATCTGTCTCTGGGCTGAGAGCCCCTGTGGCTACCATTGATTGCCCCAGTCCCTATTGCAGCATGTATGGGCTGCAGATAGACCTTCCCTAGCCTTCCACTCCAGTATTACAGGCTTTTCCTGCTGACCTCTTAAGTTTTCTTAGGCCAAAAAAAATCACCCTGACTTTGTTGACTGTTCCAAAATTTGAGTCATTATTTCTAAATTATTTGGAAGGAGATAGTAGAAGACTTCAGCTAAGTGGCTGCCCGTAATCCGCCATCTTGACTCTGCCCTCTTTTAGTTTCTTTTTCAGTGATATCTCTTTTATCCAACCCTTCCTCTCAGCTCTCACTGCAGTGACATCATTTCAGTCCTTCTTATGTAGATTATCTAGATTCTTGTAATACCTTCCAGTCCGTCTTCCTGCCTAGTCTGTCACCACCAACGCCCCTTTTCCTTGTATGAGTTGTTTTGACTCCCTCACCCCCACCCAGATTGTAAGCTATGAGAGCAAGGCCTGTATCTTATTTATTTTTGTAAAACCAATGCCTCCCATCATGCTGTGTACACATTAGGCACATTAATGGAACTGAAAATTCTGGGGAATGTTGGTCATTCTACTCAGGACAATGCCCTGGGACTTAGGAAGGTATATTTACTAATACAGACCCCATGGAAGTAGCTAAGAATTTAAGGAAAGCAGGGAATCAGCTGGAGGGCTTCACATAGGGAGCTGATTCATAGCTTCATAGTTTGGGGGAATTTTTTTAGACCTAGAAGACACCCAAGAAATACTGTGATCCTGCATCCTCATCTTAGAGCTGAGGAATGGAAGCTTGATGAACTTAGGAGACACATCAGAAGTAACATTAATCTTGTGATAGAGCCAGAAGAGATGATGATGAACTGTTCTCCTGGCTCCCAAACTGTTGAGTTTTCTGAGGGTTTGGGGGGGTTTTTTTTGCCCATTTTTCAATAAACAAAAGCTGCTTCTCACGTAAGCAGAAGTCTGTCTATAGATGTGATGGTCTAAATTGTCATCAACAAGCATATTTTAAGTGCCTGTCACTAAACCAGATTCTACGTTCACTCTATCCCAGGAATGTCCTTAGATGCCTTAAGAAATTTTATAAGTGTTCATCTCGGATATCCCATGTCAGTCACAGAGGAGCTACAAAGCTCAGTGCTGACTCTGAGTGTGTCCATGAAGATGTAGAACGAAGAGGAAAGATAATTGGCTTGTCCATGCCCCCATCTGGACTATCGAATGATAACATTGATTTAACAAATGTTTCTTAAGTGGCTATTATGCCTGGAGCAATTATGCCATAGTTGTTGGGGAGATAGAGATTGTTTCAAGAATATGCCCCCCTGCCCTCAGCCGTTGGAGAGCTAGAGAGTGCTGTCAGTGGGAGGGGTGAATTGTTCTGTTTATATATCATACATAAGAAATATATGGTATATAATGTATATTATACATGTCTTATATGATAAGAAAGTTTTTTTGAAAAAAATATACAGCCAGCAGAGTGTATTTGTGTGACAGTTGAATAATGAATGGTATTCCTTGGTTTATCACAGCCTCAGCCCCTGGCTCAGCCAGCCCCAATACAACAAGTTCTTTCCAGTCAGCCCGTGTGCCCACACCAGCCAGCACCTCATCACTTGTCTCAATATCCAGCTCCACCTTCACAGGTGGCTGCTGCTAGTCAGTTGCAGCCCCTGCAGATGCCTCAGGTGCCACTACAGCCGCTTCCTCAAGTGCCACCTGCCCAGGTAAACTGGGATCCTCCTAACTTTGGTGGGGAAGGGGTGGGTAGAGGGGGAAGAAAGGGGAGCAGGTGAATGGGTTGCTTTTTGAGGTGCGTCTGTTGCCCAAAAAGAAAAGACTAGCTTTGTTGAGTGAACTTAATTTGAAATGCAGTTCACATTACTGATTTTGCACAGTTTACAAGAATGCATGTCCACTTTGGAGTGGTCATATTGATAATATTGCTGTAATAATAGTTAATAATACTAACAGCTAATATTGACAGAGAGCTTTCAGAACCATGAAGCATTTTCTCATTTGACCCTCACCATAGCTCTGTGAGGGAGGTGCTAACAGGATGCCCATTTTTATTTTTTCTATTTAATAGTATTTCTTTTCCCCAGTTACATGTAAAGATAGTTTTCAGCATTCACTTTTATAAGGTTTTAAGTTCCAGATTTTTTGCCCCATCCCTCGCAGCCACCTGCCCAAGATGGCATGCAATCTGATATAGGTTATATGTGTACAATCATTTTAAACATAGTATGTTCATCCTTCATTTTCGAGGAAGACCATGATATCAGAGAAATGATGACATGACTTGCACTGGACTTTGTTTTTGAGTGAGGTGGGGGTCTATGTAAGGTCACCAACCTTAC
The DNA here is from genome assembly GCF_028372415.1 of Notamacropus eugenii. Classification (NCBI taxonomy): domain Eukaryota; kingdom Metazoa; phylum Chordata; class Mammalia; order Diprotodontia; family Macropodidae; genus Notamacropus; species Notamacropus eugenii. The sequence continues at coordinate 421,873,823 of NC_092874.1, forward strand.
TTTCTCTTCCTGAGCCATCTGGATCCGGTGACTAGATATTCATCAGGATGACTGGAGATGGCCCAGGATGCGGTGGGGGCCTTGGCCTTTTCAGGTATTCACTTAGAGGGAGGTAACACCCATCGAGTGAATAGGCCTCTTTAAGAAGTAGTTAGGGAATGGCCCTTTTAATGAGCAAAAAAAAAAATAAATGAAGCTGGGAGGGAAAGAGAAACTGTTGCTGCTCATAATCACTCGAAGCCAGCCATTAAGTGGAGCTTGGGCATTGAAAATGCCCAAAATGCTCACTAGAGGCCCCTCCATGGACTCTGTCTGAAACTGAGGCCTAGAGTGTCTAACGAACACTGTATGTGCACCCACAAGTGTCCAAGGATAAAAGGTGCCAAGTCCTTCAGTGGCCTTACAGTCCTAACCCTTTATGTGATTCCAAAGGGAACTGAGGCCTGGAAAGCTGGATAGCTCAGTGTAACATCATAAATACCATCCAAGGATCACAAATGCCAAGAATTTCAAGAGCTTTTGAGCCAGACCCCCTACTCTGACCATAGGAGAAACAGAGGCCCAGGGAGCAAAAGGGAAAAACCATAAGAAAGAAAAAACAGCAACAAAAAAGTAAAAATAGTATGCTTCCATCTGCATTCAGACACCACAGTTCTTTCTCTGGATGTGGATAGCATTTTCCATCATGGGTCTTTTGGAATGGGCTTAGATCATTATATTGCTGAGAAGAGCTAAATCTATCAAAGTTGGTCACTTGATACCCATTTTATAGATTAGTAAACTGAGACTCAGAAATTAAGTGACTTGTTCCATCATCAGAGAACTAGTAAGAGTCCTAAATGTGATTAAATCTTGGGTCTTTCTTGCTTTTATGTCCAGGCCTCCATACCATATTACAAAGTCCTGCTTCGATGTACTCCAGCACTTAATGAAAACTGCCTAATTTCCCTAATACTTCAACCTAAATTAATTTTGGGGCTATAATCAGCTTCTGTAAGTTTTATCTTAATGTTACCACAAGAGGCCACCTGTTTTCACCCTTTCCTTTCCCCAAAGTTATAAGTACAAATAGATGACTAGCATTTTTCCTTAAACCTGATCTCCTTCCTTTCTACCTCATTTCTGTTCCCCTCCTCCTCATTCACTTCAGCAAAGGTGTATTTTTCTAAGTGCTAGCCAGATACTGCTTTGACCCTTTTCCCCCAACACAGACTACCTGTGCATGTAAGATGCCTTTCTGACTCTGGTTCCTATCATTCTCTGGTGCTTCAGAAGCAGTTGCTAGTGTTAGAAATGCTGGAGACTAGGAGAGCTCATTGCTGACTTTCTGTTGCAAAGTATAAAGTGAGAGACCACTGGTATGACACCATGTGCCAGCTCACTTCACATCCTATTGGAGATGGGTCCTCTGCTGAGGTCCACTTAGGCCTCTTTCCCCTGAGATCACAGTATTGTTCCATACACAAAGAAAGTGAACTTTGCCATGTGATTAGAGATTATCTTTTATAATTCTTATGTGGAAGACAGAGAGAGGAACCCATGAAATAAAGGAAATTCATACTGGACATAGTAAGACAATGTGGCATTTTCTCATATCCAGTATTTATAATATAGAAATTTCAACTTTCAAAAAATAAAACTTAGTAAAATTCCTAGTGGCTCATTATTTCATGAGCACTAAATAAAAAATAAGTATCCAATTTCCTCTGTGAAAAAGAAATTGTGTCCAAGTTTTAGATTAGATATTTAACAATTTTCTAATTAGTAGCTGTGTACCAGTGGCTCAGTGGATAGTGTCAGTCCTGGAATTAGGAAGACCTGAGTTTGAATATGGCCTCAGACATTTGCTAGCTGCGTGACTCTGGGCGAGTCCCTTAACCCTATTTGCCTCAGTTTCCTCGTTTGTAAGGTGAGCTGGAGAAGGAAATGACAAACCACTTCAGTGTCTTTGCCAAGAAAACCTCAAATATGGTCACAAAGAGTCGGACATGATTGAAATGACTGAACAAGCACAAATTTTGACTCAGTATTTGCTGATTGGTAATAGTTTGTTCCAAGATGCCCATTGTGGTAAAAATTATTATTTTTTTCTAATGTGTAGCTCTGAGCATCCATCCTTTCAACTTTGCAAAAGAAGTAAGAGACTGGGATCCACCAGTTTTCTTTCAGAAATTTTTAACAGGCATTCCCTAGTTTTGTGGACATAAAATAGAAAATTAGCTTACATGTAATTTCACCTAGCACGTTCCTTATTCTTCTGTCCAGATATTCCTATTTATGGGTACCATTTTCCTCATTTATCCCACTGATGGTTTTCTTTTCCAGCCTACAGTAATGCCTCCTCTCCCTTGCTGTCAGATACTAAGAGAACAAGGGTAATTAACGCGTCTGGCATGCTAGATGGTTCTCATGAAAAGAAACAGCAAACATTGATTTTGTAGTTACTGAATCATTTCAGTTGTGACTAACTCTTAGTGACCCCATTTGGGGTTTACTTGGCGAAGATACTAGCGGGGCTTGCCGTTTCCTTCTCCAGCTCATTTTACAGATGCAGAAACTGAGGCAAAAAAGGTGTTAGATGACTCACCACACAGTGTCACACAGCTAGTAAGTGTCTGGATTTTAACTTGCTAAGATTCCAGACACCAGGCCCTGCCCTCCATCCGCTGTGCCTGCTGGCCGCCCTAAACATTCATTAAGGCCCTAGTACAGGGTTAGAAAACCTGCAGCCTCTAGGCTACATGTGGCCCTCTAGGTCCTCACGTGCGGCCCTTTGACAGGATCCAAACTTTATGGAACAGATCCCTTTAATAAAAGGATTTGTTTTGTAAAACTTGGACTCAGAGGGCAGTACTTGAGAACCTAGAAGGCCGCCTGTTGGCCTCGAAGCTGCAGATTCCCCACCCCTGGACTCGTACGTGCAAGCTGTTGTTGATATAAATACAAAAGCAGTTAATCTGTGCTGTCTCTAGGGAGACAGAATATGTTCACAGATAGATAATAAAGGATGTGTGTAAAATAAATACATCTTCCTCAGGGAAGGAAGGGAGGAATTAACTTTTTATTACTTAGTATTATTAATGTAATTATTAATTAATAACTGCATGTGTCAGGATAGACCTCTTGAGGGAGGTGGCATTTCGGCTGGTCTTTGATCAGAGGCAGGAATTCAGTGAGAAGGCTTGGAAACTGCTGAGGAGGGCGTTTTCCAAAAAGAAACAAAACCAAACACACACAGAGACAATTTGGTTACTGCTCCTCTTTTAACAGTCTACCTTAAGTCCCGAACGTGCTATTTGCTGTTCATAAGACTAACCAAGGTTCTGATGTATCTGAGTTACTAATATATTTTTTGAATTTTTCAAATATAATTAAAAAAAAATATCTGTTGATATAGTTACTTTAGCCCTTGCAACTATACACAGTGGTGCCTATTGTTCGTAGAGAAAAATGCTTTTCAAGGAGGCCTTGTTTTTCTCCTAAGGAGAAAAATAGTAGAAAATCAACTTTAATTTTTTGGTAGAATAGATTGTCCTAAGACCCTCACGTTCAAATCTTGAACTTGCAGACATTGTTAAACTTTTGTTCTTCCATTCCTACTTGGTTTAAAAGGCTGAAAATCACATCGAGACAAATTGATTTCTCTGTGAGCTACATGATTTGGGACCTTCTGTTCAGCTAAGGCATGAAAAGACCGGTCAGTTTGGGATTTGGTTCAGCTCCCCCATTACTCATGCACCAGTGTGGGGCCAGTGTTTGCAATGCAAACACAGCCAGTAAGGAGTGTTCAAAGAAATGTTTTCACTGGAAGAAAAATCCTGCACCATCACGATCCCCACCCCTTAAAATGATTTTTTTTCACCTTCAGTTTAGGAAGAATTTAGCAACTTAGGTATACACTGGCTCTGTTGCGTTTAGGATTGGTTGTTTCAAATAAAAGCTATTTGAAGTATTAAATGCCAGCCTAAGAAAGAAGCTAACAATTTACATCCATGAAAATTCTTTTCCTGCATTTCCTTTCTTGTCATTCCTTTCTTTCTTTGGCACCATTCACCAGCAAATTAGCAACATAAACTAGGCTACCCCTTCTAGGTTGCTCTAAAAACATCTTGAGAACGCTTTAATTCCATAAGCAAGAATTGACATTGATCAGGATTTTCCTGTGCAATACCTGAATTTAGATCTTTTTTTTTATATACCTTCTGGCTTTTTTAGTAAACTTGGCCCTTCTGTTTGAATTACATTTATTTTCATTATTTTTCCCCTACTGGTACCATGAAAAATGATCCCTGCAGTAAAATTTTGCTTCTCCTTTTTGCATCAAAATTGTAGCCAGCAACTTGAAGTTAACTGTTTTGTTTTTTTCACTGAATATGTTTGGTTGGGGGGGGAGGTGACTTTTTATTTGATTTGATTTCATTTTTTTTGGAGAGGGAAGGAGGAGGAAACTGATCATCATCTGGGATTTCGTCCATGTTGGAAATTCCCTTCACAGATATACTTATTGATGTAGACATATAGAGACATTTATCTATATATAGGTGGAGATATCTCTGTCTGTCCATCTATCTATCTATCTATCTATCTATCTATCTATCTATCTATCTATCTATCTATCTATCTATATTATAGCCTTAGTTCAGGGGTGGGGAACCTATTGCCTTGAGGTCACATGTGGGCTTCTATGTCCTTGGATGCAGGCCTTTTGACTGAGTCCTAGTTTTACAGAGCAAATCCTTTTATTAAGGGAATTTGTTCTGTGAAGTTTTATTTCAGTCAAAGGGCTTCACTTAAGGACTTAGAAGGCCACATGTGGCCTTGAGGCCACATATTCCCCACCCCTGCCTCAGTTACTTGGTTAAGTTAAATGACTTGCCCAGAATCACGTGGTATATCAGAGGCAAGACTTGAACCCAGGTCATTCAGACTGCATTCTGTCTTGAATATCAAAATTATACTTTATGAAAATCTTATAAAGTCATTGAGGTAAAGAAATGATGAATCCATTCATAATCAGTGTAGGATAAGTGCCTATTTTTTAATCTTTCGTAACCTAAAGTCCTATTCCAAGGTCTCATCGTGGTATGAAAGTTGACCCTAGTTTCTCAAGCTTTGTTAGTAGAGTAAATGCTTTGGTACATCCTACCAAGCTGAAGAGACTTTGAGTCCATGCTTGGCGATTGACCTTCTCTCATCCAAGGTCTGTCCTTGGCTAAATTCAGAAAGGCTCATCACCTAGTTGGCCTCAGAGTGATGATTTTTTTTTTTTCGGCTCTTGCAACTCTCAAAGACCATAAACCAAGTCCCAAAGGGGTTGTGATCTGCATTAGTGGTGTTTGATGACCACACTGATGACATTGTGGATTGTCAAAGCACAAGAGTAAGTATTAAGTTTGGGAAGTTACTGAGGCTTTGTGTATAGCATCAGTGAGAACTCCTGCCATTGATCTGATGTTATATCTTTTTCAGATTCCTCAGTTTCCTGTCATTCCTCCAATCACCCCTCTGGCAGGAATTGACAACCTTCCTCCAAACCTCTCTGATTTACCTGCTGCGAATGTGCCCCCTATACCTGCTCCTTCTCAGTATTTTTCTCCAGCTGTGATTTTGCCAAGCCTTTCCATAAACCCTGTCGCCCCTCTGCCGGCTTCCCCCGCCCTCCCTGTACAGGCTGTCAAACTCCCCCACACTTCTGTGGCGCCTTTGGTCATGCCCTGCCAACCAATAGTGCCAAATATGTCAGCCACGACAATACCTTTGCTGGCCGTGGCCCCACAAGGCGTCACCGCATTACCCATCCATCAGGCTGTTACTCAGCTTCCCCCACAACCACTGTACCAGGCTGCTTTCCAGCCCATCATTCAGAGTGAAGTCCCCCCCTCTCCCCATCACACTCAGAACTTACAGGGGGTCTCCCAGCAGCAACAGCCGCCGCAGCCGCCACCACCCCAGCCACAGCTACCTCCACTTCCTCAGTCCCTTCAACCAAGCGTAATTCATCCTTCAGAACAGGCTATTCCAGCTTCTGGGGCTGGTAACCAGGTAATCAATTTGCTGTATTCTGCTCATTTTGGAATTCAGGAGTTCATTGTTGAGATTCTTGGAATCAAGAATACGTCTATGTTGGCAATTAGGGCTGTTTCTCACTTATTCAGAAATATTTTACTCTCTTAATCTTCCCTTCTGGGTGACTTTCTCACCAGAGTAGAAGCCAGGAAAAGGAAGAATACAGGTAGCTCTTTTTCTGGTTTGATATGCTAGAACAGATCATGAACAGCAATAATTAAAACTAAGTTTTTGGATTGTCCTTGCCCCACCTTTCTTCCATCACTTTGGATGGTGGTGGGCTGACAGTGCGGTCAAAGATTTTTTCAAGCTTGAGTAGCTGTTAGTATAATAATAAAGGGAGCTATTGTTTTGTGTTTAATATATCATGGAGTTACTGCTGAAGTGTACAGCAGGGGTGTCAGACGCACTGTCCGCAGGCCACATGTGGCCCACAACATTCTTGAGAGTGGCCAGAACCAGATTAAAATGTAATTCCCATCTGATTTTAATGTGTTGGTGTATTAATAAAAAGGGAATAGTATAAGCATGTGTGGTTTTCGAAGTCAGTATATGGCTGCAGGAATCCTTGTGTACAGGTTAGTGACCCTGTGTTTATCTGAATTTGAAACCATTGGTGCAGTGGGCTCTTGTAAGTGAGCAAGAACATAGGAGAAGGTATTGTATTGACTATCCATCAGAGTCACTGCATTTTTCTGGCTTTGGCTGTTGGAGGTGGACTCAAAGACCTCTAAGGTCTTTTCCCATTCTGAGAGTCTCTTAATCATTGTTAGAAATAGAAAGCTGAATAGTTGCCTGATTGTTAAGAAAAATACTATAGGTAACATTTCACTAATGAGAGCTATTGTATTGCATAGTTTCCATTCCAAATACATATTTTTTGTATTTTTCTTGGGTCTCTCTGTGCAAAGGTTCTATAAACAAACCACATGTCATAGTAAGTCTGTGTTAAGTTTATACTCTTAGGATCACCTGCTTCAGCGAATGAGTATTTGTTGTGGAGCAATTTGTGGAAAACATTTTGGAGAAGTCATTTGCAAGAGGACTCAATTGTGTAGTAATGCTGGGTATTTTTTAGATCAAGTTAAATGCAAAAAGATCCTAACATTTATAAGATAAGAGCTATTGACTAACACTATGTTCATACAACAAAGTCTCAGACAATATAATTTTGAGTACAACTTTAGTACCTGCATTTAACAGAACATCCTATCAGTTTAGAATAGCCGCTAAAAGAAAAAAATTTAAAATGTGATGGATGTGTCCGAGAGAGAGAAGGGAGGAAGGGGGAAGGAGGAGGTCAGAGAGAGAATGAAAGAAAATGTAGGTCCTGGTTTTCAGCTGTGCCATGTAATTACATCTTTCCCTGGACTCTCTAACTCTACCCTGTTGGATTTTCTTGTGCCTGTTGTCAACCATGTATTTAGTGTTTAGACGTTTGTTTTTAGAGAATACTGTTTGAGTGGTGAATGCTGTTAGGCACAGGTGGTCAAGGTCATTGTGCTTTCATCATTAATATATCTCTGGAGGAAGCTAATGTTTCATTAGGAAGGATAATGAGTTTGACTACATGACCTCTAAGGTCTCCTGGCTCGAGCATCCTACGACTCTAGGTCAAAGAAATAACCCTGAATGAAATCAGAGAAGGAGGCTGGAGTAGAGGACATTGAAAGAAATTCCCACGTCCTCATTGGGTTTCACCTTCAGAGATTCTCTCTTGTCAGCTAAGCAACTGAGTGGAACCCTATCTGCCCCCGTTTGGTGGTAACTTTGACACAAGCACACAAGAGGGCAACACTCATTATGTCATCTTTCTGAAGACTAAGTCTGTCTTTACTCCCCAGTGCTCACATTATGGTATTACTTTCTGAAGGGAAGGTTGTCTTGAAATATTCTAAAAATTAAAGGTGTTATGTCCCTATTCATCTATATTAAATTTTATCTAGATAATCCTAACAGTTCCTTTTAAAATAAAAAATTAAAAAAAGGAAAGAAAGCCCTTGGGAAAAAAACAAAACAAATTTAAACTTTCCAAGATCAGCTAATGAAAGGTGGCAAGTATTGATTACTTGATACTTGTTTGTGTGTGTGTTTGTGTGTGCGTGTGCCTTTGTATTTTTTTTTAATCAGTGGTGACTCAGTCACTGTGCATGGGTTGAAATAATATAATGCTTGAATTGGGGGGGCAGAAAATGGAAAGCTCCAGGATGGTCTCAGTTTAGAAACAAGTTCTGAGGGTCATTCAAGGAGTTTTCCAGATACTGAACTAATTTGTATTGACTGGCAATATTGAGCTCTTATCCAGTTTTTCCAAACCATTTAGAAATTTGTAAATCAGATGTAATTCTGATTGCGTTTACATGTCATATACCACCCCCCAAAGGCCACAGAATGAAATCGTATTCAGGATATAAAGTATGGATTTTGATTTGCCATTGAAGTTTTGTGACCTAAATATATATTGTAAAAATATATGTGTGTGTGTATGTATAAAATATATAATTATATCACAATTCTCAAAAAGACTCAAACTGGATAATTTTAGTTCATTGTGCTGGAGTCCCGTTTGTATTTGTGTGGGACTGTTTTCCTCCATTATTACCAGAGAATTTTAGAGTTTTGTTTCTTGTATCCGTGGATTAACTAAAGAAACTCTAATATGCATTATCGTTCATTATGCCATAGCAAATACTTATTGGCCACCCTCCTCCATATGCCGTGGATGTTGCAGCCCAAGTCCCCATTGTACCAGTTCGGGCATCGGCAGTCCTATCTCCACCTCTGCAGTTCCAGCCTGAAATAATACCTCCCATCGTTGCTACGGAGCATCTTCCTCAGATTCCTGGTACCCTGGCTACCACTACTGTGGCAGTTGATCATAGTCTGCCTGTTCAAACCACTGGCCTCCTGCCTCAGCCAAACCCACCCCACTCCCTAGGACCTTCAGCTCCCATTCCGTGTCCTACTATCCAGCTGACGGCAGAACCACCTCAAGAGGTATAGTATATTTGCTCCAAATGTCTTTTTAATTAGGCAGGTCTTTAGATCAGCCTCCCTTGAGTTATAACTCAAAAAATTTACAAAGACAAAATTATTTTTAATTTGACCCAAACCATTAAACTGTTAAGTTTAACCATGATGATTGTGGTCATAGTTCTTTTAAGTAGAAGGCAGAGGTGCATGACTAGCAATTCATGCCACTAATTACTTGCTTTAGGCATACTTTCTAGGGTAGTCAAATGGATTTAATGTCCTTTCTGGTTCCCTTCTTAACTCACACTGTAGTTAAGTTCATGTTACAGTGTAGTGGCTTCAGAGTTTTCCCCTGCTCCTTGTGCTATGGAGATAGAGAAAAGGAAGTTGGGAGGACACATGATAAAGCTCATTATGTTCTTTTTTAGATCTGACAGAGAGAGACTTCATATTTTTGCATAGGGAAAAGGAAAGATTTGTTTTCAGTCACTTACTGTATTGTGTCAACATTTAGAAAATCAGCTTGATTATAAGTACATGATAGTAAAAAACCTTGCTTCTTAGAAACCTATATCTGTTTTGTTATTACATCATTTCTGAGCCCTGTTTTCCTGTTGCAATTTGTGTGGAATTTGCATCAGCTGAACTAGAACAGGCTATGTTTAACATATGTCCATGTATAAAATCCTATGAAGAATTAGGGAACCTTTTATTTATCAGTTTCTTCTCAGTAATCAAAATATGTTGGTCTGCTCAGCTTTCTCTTTTTCATTCCTTGTTTTGTTTCAGGAGCAGACAATCCAGGAGAAACAACCAACTCTCCTGCAGAGCTGTGAAAGGTAATTCTGCCTAAAACTCAAAAGGATTCCAAGCCAGGTACCAGTGGCATTTTCATTAGGGACTCTGCATAGCCCAGGTTCTTGTCCATCCTGTGACATAAACAGTGGTTATGCTAGTCTGCATATAGATTTACTCGCCCCATTCACAAAATGGTGGACTATTCTTTTGTCTAGAATAGCCAAATAAATGCCCTTTCTGAATGGTTAAAAAAAAAAAGTATGTGTATATATGTATTTATACACACAGATTTGTATAGACATGCATGTACACATATACACATTCAGATATACCTGTGTGTGTATCTATACACATATTGAATTATGTTCTGTTTATATCCGTAATTTATCCTGTTTGAGAAAGGTATGTGAGGATGGATAGGCATATTATCTCTTTATACGTTAAGATATATGCTAGATATTCCTTTATTTGTTAAACTGTATTGCCAGGCTATATTCTGAGATAAGGTTCAAGAATTTCTTTAACCTTATATTTTTTTTTCCTTAGATTTTGTTTTGACCTTATGGGTTCATCTCTGACTTGATTTGTAACATTCTGGAGTTAGAGTAGTAGATCATCTGAATCTAAATTCAGTAAACATCTCATTCTAATCGAGTCTATGTGGTAGCTTCCCTCCTGCTCATCCCAGTAAAAGGCCAGAAGAGTTTTGTATTTGTGTTACCAGTACCCTGTGTGGCAAACTGAGCAAAGGAAGTACTTAATGAATGCTTGCTGGATTGGATTGAATCTAGTCCAAATTCCTCATTTTGCAGATGGGGAAACTGAGGTTCCATAAAAGTAAAAAAATACATTCCCAAGGTCACAGATTTAGTTCATGGCAGAGACAGACTTAAAATGTAAGGTTCCTGACTCTCAGTTCAGTGTCATTTTTGCTACCCTACCCTACACTGTGCTTCCTCTTCACAATCTTTATAATATTTCATCTGTCAGTAGAGAAACTGGGAACTAGAGGCTTGGAGCCTGAAACACTTCTAAGTTCTTATATGACTTGATATTGTTATGTATGTTTTGGGGTACACACTTTACTAGCTTCAGGGAGAAATTCAAAGTTAACATCCTTTCCTATAACACATCCCTTAGTGTTCCTAGTAGAAATAGGACACTGAATTGGATGGATCAGTGTTTTGATTCTATTGTCCATGATTTATCCTAGTTGATAAAGCCCCTATTAGGGACTTTACCTACTTGGTCTTCATTCTAGATGAGCAGACAAAGGTCATGATGTATAAGGATCAGATGAAGGAACTAGACATGGGTGACTAATCAGGAGAGGATTGGGAGATAGCGTAATAATTGTATTCAAGTGTTTGAAAGAGTATCTCATAGAAAAGAGATTAGACTTAATTCTTCTTGGCTGTGATGGGTAATATTAAGAGTATTTGTGGAAGTTGAAGAGAGAAACTTAATATTGATGTGAGGAAGAACTTCTTAATGATTAGTTATCAAAAAGTAGAATGGGCTCTCTTTTAGCAAAGGTTGGGTAACCGCTTGAATATGTTATAGAGGCAAATCTTTTCCAGTCTGATATCTACTTCTGAATTCTGTGATTTACGTAGTGCCCTAAAAAGAGAGGTGCTTTGTTTGAGCTAATAAAAGGAGATGAACTCGTCTTCAAAGGACTATGGGAGACTCTCCCTGTGCTCCCCACAGTGAAAAGTTTTGGCACCAAGGGATCTGGGTTCATATTTTGCCTTTGATGGTGATTACTTGGACAAGTGTGATCTTGGGCAAGTCTCATTAGTCTGCTTGAGGTCTCAGTTTCCTCATCTTCAAAATGAGGAATCTGAACTAGGTAAGTTCTGAGTTCTTGTCTCACTCTTACTCTATGGTCCTAGACTCAAAGCATGATGATTTTTCAGGTTAAAATATTTTAGTATTGTATTATTTGTAATCTTGCTCCTGAAAGCCTAGCTGCTTTTTTAAAACTTGAGCGTGATGTTTTGCTTTGTTTTTGTTTTTTCCCCCATAAATATTCTTGATATTGACAAAGCTATGGAGGATCTGATGTGGCTTCAGGAAAAGAAATGAGTGATAGCTGTGAAGGTGCATTTGGAAGTGGGAAGCAGGAAGGAAAATCTTCAAAGAAGCATCATAGGAAATCCACCCGCACTCGTTCACGCCAAGAAAAAGCCAACAAATCGAAACTAACTATCCTTAATGTGAGTAGGGGGTATGTGTGTGCTTATGTACAGTGAGTTTAGCCTACTTAGGTGACTGATGAGCATCTCTGCTTTCTAGGTTTGTAACACTGGAGATAAAATGGTAGAGTGCCAGCTGGAAACACACAATCACAAAATGGTAACCTTTAAGTTTGACCTAGATGGGGATGCTCCAGAAGAAATCGCTACTTATATGGTAAGATTTAACTTTCAGATGTCCTATGGTAAATCAAAAATTCTTGCATTGATTTGTATTATAGCTTTTCCTTAGTGCAAGGTTTCTTAACCTAGAAGTGTGAATTTGTTTTCTTTTTAATATTTTTATATACTGTTTTAGTAATTCACTTTAATATTTCATTTTGATATTTTATGACTTCTAAAAATATTGTATGTTTTTTATAGTTTTTCAATATGATTGGTTTTCTTTTTAGTTCTACCTATTTTATGCATTTAAAAACATTCTGAGAAGGGGTTCTAGGCTTCCCCAGACTGACAAAGGGAGGTTCATAGTACAAGAAAGGTTTTTTAAAAATCTGCTTTGGGGCAATGAAAAAAGTATAATGTTATCAATAATAATTTATCATTTATATAACACATTATGGTTTGCAAAGCACTTTACAAATATTATGTAAATTTTTTTTATCCTGAAGAAATGTCTTTAAATTTGTCCTTCAGGCTGAGTCTTTTTTTTTAAAATTTTATTTGTTTTCAGTATTCTACAATCACTTCCATATAACTTAGATTTTTATCCCTCTCCCTCCCTCTCTTTCCTGCCTCTCTCCCCACTCCCTCCCTAAGACAGCATATAATTTTATTTAGGTTCTACACATAAATTCCTATTAAATACATTTTCACCTTAGTCACGTTGAGTAGAAGAGTTAAAATGAATGGGAGAATTCATAAAACAAAATACAATGAAATAAAAAACAAAATGATCTGCTACATTCTGTGATCAAATTCCATAGTTCTTTCCCTGGATGTGGAAGGCATTTTGCCTTAAGAGACCATTGGGAATTTTTTAAGTCCTTGCATTGCAATGAAGTACTAAGTCTACCAGAAAAATTCCTCTCACACTGTGGTTGTTGCTGTGTACAAAGTTCTCCTGGTTCTGCTCCTTTCACTCAGCATCAGTTCATATAAGTCTTTCCAGGCCTCTCTGAAGTCTTCCTGTTCATCATTTCTTATGGCACAATAGTACTCCATTATATTCATATACAATTTCTTCAGCCATTCCCCAATTCAGGCTGAGTCTTTAGGGAGCTTTTGGGTAAGAATTAAAGATAGAGAGTACTATCTAGGGCTATTCCCATTTGTCCTTTCTGATGACTAGCTTTAAAGATCTCTTTGGTCCACATCAGTGGGAAAGAGTGGTTTATAGTTGGTCCTTTATCCAGCCTAACCCTGCCCACATACCTTTGATCATAAATGCTATGTCAGATATTTAACCTCCTTTAGATTCTTGAAGAATTGGATTTTCTGGTGAATATGTTAGCTAATTTTAAAACTATTTGTTTCAACCAAATTTTTCCAAATCATTTTAAAAACATTGTTATAGTATATGTTAGTTTGCCTATGGAGTTTAGTATAAAGAATATATTTAGAACTTTTCTTTGATTAAGAAACATTGTGAGTTGGAGGATCACCATATTAGTTTACATTTTACAGGCCTGTTGATGAAAACGTGAGATGAGACTGAATGTATACCAACCTGATTTTACCCTACTGGGTTTAGGGTGAGGGGAGAGTTCAAAGGCCTAACGATATTTTGTGTCAAAATATGGAAAAAAAAAAGTAACAAATATCAAATGGAGAGTGGGTTCTAGTTAATTTAGTAATTATGATTTTAATATATTAGGAAATTAAGACTTAACAAAGAATTTTACTTAATCATAAATTCACCTATATTGTGGATCTAGTAAGGTGTCCTGTGAACATGCAGGCATGTTCATCAACTCATCTTTCCTATAGAAGGGAGCGTTGTAATATGGGTGTTACCCTTGTCTCCTGATATCAGCGTCATATCTAGAGTAAAATAAAATACAATATTATTTGAGAAATCGTTGTATTTCAAATTGCTTAAAATTTAAGAATGCCTAAGAGGCATTCCCAGGACGCCTTATATATCTCTCTGTAACTCTGTACTTAATTTGTACCAGCAAGTGTCTCTGCTACAAAAAAAAAGTTGAGCTTGCCTGAGGACCTATTTCATTAAACTTCAGCATTTCTAGAGAATATAAAGAGTTTCTTGGCATGATGCAATAAATGATCTAGGAAAGAGGATGAAAAAACATTTAAAGGAGGCAGAGAGGTATCTGGATCATTGTCAAGAATTTGGGGAACTGATGAATATGTTTCTGCGTGAGAGGAGATAGGAAAGAGAGACTCAGCATCATCTCAAGAGTTATTTAATGGATAGACTATCCACAGAGGGTAATTATGGGTCTTCCAATGAAACAACATCTAGTAATCCTTAGAAACATCAAGGATGATTCACAAGCATCTAAAAAGTTCAAGGACTCTTATTTCTAGTTCCAGGAAAGAGAACTGCATTGTGAAGGTTGCTTTCTCCTTACCAAGGGCTACCAACATGCCCATTTATAAAATTAGACGTGGCTACCTGTCATTCTGGGGCATGTGTCCAAGAAAAGACGGAGTGCCTGCTGTGATACCGCCTGAAACTTAGTTCTGTTGATTGTAAATGTAGAAAAACAGAGTCAGAAGAAATCTGGAAGGCACAGGTGGTGCTTTTATATCTTTGTCCAGTTGAAGATGATATATAAGAGGATATAGGAAACAGAGCTGGGTACAGAGATTGTGGGAAGGGTTCAGATTTGATTTGTCTATTCCATGGCTTAAGATAGGAGAAGAATTAGCTTCTGACAAGGCATTATATGTCCCATTAAAGTGGAAAAGGTATTTGGCAAAAAATTGTGGACTAGACCAAGAAGAATTCAGATTACATTGAAAAATATCTAGCTGAAACTTTAAAATTTTGTATAAGTGTGATTTAATTAGTGAGAGAAGAAAAAGCCATTTTCTCAGCTGAAAGCATAGGAAAGCATAAGAGTTTACAACCTCTGATAGCTGTTTAGTACAAGGATAAGGTAGTAGCAGGAAGCTTGACATTTTAATAGAATTAGACATCTCTATAAACACCTGTAAGACTTGAGATCTGATTGATGACTTAATGAGTCCAGAATAGATTTTCAAGCTGGAGAACTGTCCTCACATGCATCCTCTAGGACTCTTCTTGGCAGTGTTCTCTCATATGTATATTTTTTGATGATTTGGAAGAAGACAAAAGGTGTATCTAAGAAATTTGTAACTGATTGAGAGCTGGACCAGATAACCAGTACATGAACAGACAGAATCAAGATTCAGAACTTGATTGTCTGCCTATCCCAACCCAAAAATCTGAAACCTAACAGGAATAATAATGATCAAGTCCTGCGCTTAGGTTATAAGATCAGTTACGCCAGACTTGACTTGATAATAGTTTGCATGAAAGAAATACCTGGGGTTTTAGTTGATCACAAGCTCAATGTGTGCTCTGTGATGCAGTTGCTAAAAATGCCAAGGTAATTGTGAGCTGTATTTATAAAAGCATAGCATGACATTTCTACTACACTCTCAACATTTCTAAATTTCTTTCGTTGTTTAATTGTTCAGTTGTGTTCAACTCTTTGTGACCCATTTGTGATTTTTCTTGGCAAAGAGATTTGGAGAGGTTTACCCATTTCCTTTTCTATCTCATTTTGCAGATGAGGAAACTGAGGCATTTTTACTTGATTATTTATTTTAGATTGTAAAATCTACCAGTATTTTTCATAATGCTACCAGATTAAATTTTCTTTAAAAACCAAAATGGTATAGTGAATATAAAGCCAGCTGTGGAGTGAGGAAGACCTGCGTTCCAGTTTTACTTCTGATGTTGAGTGCCTCTGACTTTAGACAAATTACTTAACCTCTCAGTGCCCCAAGTAAATCTCTAAGATTATAAATTTAAAAACATTGGTAGAGGGAGCCTATCTTCAGAAATTCTTTGCATTGCTGAAATCCCCATTCTGGTTTCAAAACACCAATACCATGTACAACAGTGTCCTGATTCATAGCAAGAAAAACCTGCTTTCTCTAGGTTAGAAGGGAACACAGACACCCAGCACCACCAGGGTTCCCTTCTCCAACACTCCTCACAAACTTTGATCAGTCCTATTTTTTTAAATGAAATTGTTCCTCTGAGCCCTTTGTGTTTACAGGTAGAGAATGAATTCATACTTCAGACTGAAAAAGAAACCTTTATTGAACAAATGAAAGATATCATTGATAAAGCAGAAGACATGCTCAGTGAGGATATGGAATGTGAACAGAGCTCTGATCAAGGAATGAGCCCTCAGCATAATGCCTACGGAGTAGACACAGGAGAAGTGAGTTTCCCATGCCTCTTTTAGTGAATGTTAAGTGCTTGTAGCAAATCTGTGGTGCATGTTAAAGACTATGCTCCTATTATCTTCCATGAGGGGATAGAAATGCCGCTGGCTAATTACATACTGAGTTTTTGTATAAATGAGGTAGAAAGTTGGACTAGGTGACCAATTTTTAAAAAGTTTTTTTCAATTTAACTGCACTTAAACTCCAAATGGATACATATGTGACTTAGATATAAAAGGTCACATCATAAGCAAGGGAAGCAGAGAAGAAATAACCTTTTGGATCTCTGGCTAGATGACCTTTTAATATTAAGTCAGTTAAGTTTGTAATTTATACCAGGATGTTTTTGAAAAAGTTTCATTTTCACATTAATCACATTAATCTCTAATCTGTTGTCCCTTAAAAAGGAGAATCGGCAGTCTCAAGTGAATGCCCCTGTGTATCAGCAAAATGGTAAGCATGCTTTCCTTGCTACTCTTAAAAAAATTTGTACGTAAATCCTATCCTCATATCTTATAATGGGGAAGCTATTGAAAGCCCTGACATGTGGAAGAACATTCTATACTCTGCATTTTAGGCACAAGCCTGCCAGAAGCAATTTTTTTTTAATTATTAATTTAGATAAAAACAGTTCTAAATATTTCTTCTTAGAAAAAGACCAAAGCTGGACAGAATTTCCCTATAACCTTCAAAATCCATCTGACAAGCCACTTCTTTCTGAGCCACAATATATAGTATTTCTAGAAAAACGACAAAATTCTCCAATTAGCTAGAAAATAGCTATAGGTCTCTGATAAAAGTTTACTTCACATTTTGCTTGATCAAACAGATCAGTAATGTGACTTTTTGGTATACCCTTGGAAAATTGTTTTCCTAAAACTATTCAATCCCTCTTTGACCATCCCCCTTTTCTGTAGGTCGAAGGCAAACTCAAGGGAAAACTTCTATTAACAAGAGTAATCAAATGCTTCTTCCTTCACTTAATCCATGAGTTCTGAACCTGGGGTCTCTGACCTTGTTTCTTTAATATTTTAATAATTATGTTTCAGTATAAAGTATATTTTGTATAAAATTCCTTCATAATTTTATATATTTACAAACATTCTTCTATTTTTGATGCTTTTAAAAACATTCTTCTAAAAGTGAGGTCCACAGGCTTTGATAGACTGTCAGAGGGGTCCATGACACAACAAAGTTTAAGAACCTTAGTCTGATCATTAAACTAATTATTTCAAGAAGGATTCCTTCCTGGGCTAATTATGAAGAGGCATCTTGGGGAGTGGATTAGAAACTAGTTGAACCTTATTTGCCTAAAGAAATGCCAGTCTGGCTGAGTAGAAGTTAATCCCAGAAGTTTCAAGCAACATTTGCTGACATTTTTTTTAACCACAGCTTCCCTCATGATGGACAACAATACAAATTTCTTAGGCTTGTGTTTCTGCTTCCATAGTGACGTAGGCAAAAGAAGTAGAAGTATCACAAAACCCAGAGTTCTTAGGTGGTCCACATGAGAGGTGGCAAACTCTCTGGTGGCCTGCAAGGCTCCCAACTCTGGCCCTAACCAAATTAAAATGTAATTGGGAAGTGTTTAACAAAATAAATACAAATATGGTCCAGTAAGTTAACACAGAACCCCCTGTAGGTACTTGTTTTTATTTGAATTTGAGTTTGACGTCAGTGGACTGCTTCTATTACGTTTAAGAGAGAATTCTTACCATACGTTGTCTTCTTAGCAACAAACAAGTTGTTATACTTGAGAAAAGCACATGTTGATGTGCTTGCTAAAAATGGAACCAAAAGACGTAGCATCGTGGAGGTTCATAGAAAGAATAGTTCCCATATTCTTTTTGGAGAGGGAAGTAAAGGAGTTGGGAAGAGGAATTTTCAACATACTTTCAATGGCACCTGAAAACATAATTGTGTGACGCATTTTGGTCATTTTACCTTGAAATTCTTATATTGGTGCTCATATACATCAGCAAACAGACTTAGAACGAAGATCATAGGTACTGACAGTTATTATAGAGGAAAAAGAAAGAGAGAAATGTATGTTCAGCAATTCCATGAACGTTAATTGTTCATCATATGCTTAGTTACTGGGGCTTAGAAAGGTGAAAAGTGACAGAGTTTACAATCTAGTAGGGAAAAAATATGTAAATGGATGAGAATGATGCAAAGTAGAATTTGATTAAGATGTGATCACTTTCAGCTGGTGAGTTCAGGGAAGGCTTTCTGGAGAAAGTAGTACCTCCTATGAACCTTGAAGGAAAAATTCTAAAGAGCAGAGAGAGGGCATTTTAGATATGCAAGGCCAGCCAGCTCTAATGCCTGGGGACAGAAAGAGGCAGGACAAGATTGCAGAACAGCAGCCAGCAGTTCAGTTTGATTGAAACATTGAATGTATAAATGAAGACATCTTTAGGTCATAAGTCTGAGCCCATCAAGTCTTTTGAGATACCTAAAAAGGTATTTGCCTAGTTATTTTAGTGTGAAGGCAGGAACATAGAGGAAGGGAAAGAAGATGGTAAAAACTGTTGATAAGTATATTTAATGGGTAAGAAATATAAGGCTCTGCCTTTTAAATTGCTTACCCCTGGACTTTATGAATCCAGTCTCCAAAAAGATGATTGGCAGGTATTCAATGTGACACTTTTCAAGTTTTGTCGTTTACAGAAATATAACTGAACAAAAAATAATTCTAGACAAGAAGTCATTTTAGAATCAGCTGTGTGGAGATAACAGGTCATCAACTAGCTAAAGCAAAAGCCAAGGTGAATACATAATTAGAAACATAGCCTAATGATTAGAAGGTGCCATATGTGTTTAACCAATCTGTGGAATCTAGCATATGAGAAATGGGCAAAAGTAAAGTCAGTGTTTTAATCACCATTCCTTAAAGAAGTTCAGCCTCCAAAAGCAATTTATGTTCTACCAGAGGGAGGCCTAAAAAGCCCAGAAACTGCTACAGTCAGTACCTGTTTAACTTTGCCAAGTGGAAAATTACCAAGGTTAGAACATTTACAAAATATTGCAGACGTAGATAACTGGAGACCATAAGCAGTACTGACTCCTAAAAGAGTGAAAAATATCTAAAGGAAAAATGAACTGGCAAAGATTTTGGTAAGATACAGCTAAGGTACATTGCCCAAGGAGTATTTATAAGACGAAACCAGAAGAACAACAAACAGATGTGAAATGGAACACATCTGCTATTACCTTTATCCTCTGTTTTCCCTAGGCAGTTCTCTAATCTCTAAGATTATAAATTCAGGTGCCATATGACAAAAGTTTCTTCATTGGGTGTTTCCTATATTATTAAAATCACAGGTCCAATCAAAAACATGGATTATATGATTTTCCATGACAATGATGGTGGAACATTTGGCCTCTCATCTAAATAAATGTGAGGAAATGACAATGACTCTTAAAAGGAAGTCAGTAAGACTTAACTGGACCTGATGAAACCCATGTAGAATAATCTGTGCTCAAGGTGACACAGTTTTAGGCATTCAGGGATTGATTCTTCAAGATTATTCAAAGAGGGGAAGATTCCCCCCAAAAAAGAAAAGACCAGCTAATACTTTTATAGGGGGAAAAAGTAGCCAAGAAAGCATCATTAACAACCAACCTACATATTTTCTTTTTTATCTCTCAAATGTATGAAAATTTCTATAAATATATCAAGGGTATTGTTGATGAAATATGAGAAAGAAACAACAGCCAGATTTTCAGATGATTTTGTGCAGTGGACCAGTGCCTACCGTCCAACTATATTATAAATAATGAGACCCATAGCATCCATTTTTGATTTTTTTTTTTTAAGAACTAGATTCAGAAAAAAAAATGCATCTTTGAAATCTACCCTTAAACAAGATTTCTTCTACATACGTACTAAGCTTCTGTAAGACTATAGGATGACAGATGTGACAATGAACATAGACAGTAATCCGGAGATGAGGTGGAGAATCGTAGGAGGACAATCAGTCATTCATTCAGCAAACTTTTATTAAGCATCTGATATATACCACGCCTTACGCTTTCCTTTCCTAAGATTTTTACCATCATCACGGAAAGTATCTTGCTCAGAATTCAAACAAGAATTTGTAATTGATGGTGAAATTGTTTAAATATTCCTAGTTCCAGATAACTATATACTACTTGCTATAGCAAGGCCTCATCCTAAAATCCATCAAAATGTGAAAGCAATTGGTCTAGCCATTCACAATGAAAGAACAAAGTATATGAAAAAATATATTTTGTCTGGACTTTGAAATGCATTCACACTATGGAGCCCACTCATGGAGTTTTAGTCCATTGATATAATTATAGCTTGAAAAGAGGCATTGTAAACAAATGATAAGCTAAATCTCAAACGGTATGGGGCTAGACTGAGTCATATTTGGGAAACCGCCTTGTTTTTAATGATTGTCAAACTGCTCTGTTTTCAGTGATATCAAACTCCTCAAAAACCCATTTCCTCAATAACAGTTCTTCTTCTGGTTGTGGGATATGGTTGGGAATCGTGGAATACTGCTGTCTCTGAGTCAAAGTTCTAGGTGATCCCAACCAACAGAAAGATGATTGGCCAATAGAAGTAGCTTGTTTCCAGTGAGATTGCACATGATAAGTGTCATAAAAGACAATGTTAAGGTCAGAGGTGAAAAGAAATAGAGGAAAGGCCACGAGGTATTGAGTGGGGATGGGTGGGCCTTTGGAAGGTTTATAGAAAAGACATTGACAAAAAATGTATAGGATGAAAAGATAAGGAGAGATTGCTTTTTACCACTGTGTTTCCATTAAGTTAATTCATGACATGAAGGTGAACCTCAATCCTATGAAGCCATACCGAGGGCTTTGAGTACAGGCTGGATAATGAACTGTGTCTATTATCCAAGAAACAGTTGAGCTAAATTTGGAAAAAGGAAAAGTCTTTTTTTTTTTTTTTTAGTTCACTGAAACTTATGAAGAATCCAGTAAGGCATGGATTGCAACATGCATCAATGAAGAGTGTACCCACATTAGTCAAATCATGATGTATTTTATGGTGCTGTGGCATGATATTTATAAAATCATAGAGCTATAGATTTCAAACAGGAAAGAACCTTAGGGGCCCTTGAGCAAACTGTTCAAAAGTATGGCAAGGCAGAGCGATGGTTTTATCTCACAGATCCTTTCTATTTATTCTCTTCGTCCTTGAGTTCCATTATATTCCCAGGTGAGATTCACCCAAAGCTTTTTAATCAGAATGGTCCTTCAGTCAAGAAAGGCCTAAAGATATGGTCCAGCGATGCTTTATTAAATCATTTGGGCAGCTAGATGTGCAGTGGATAGAGCACCAGTGCAGGAGTGAGGAGGATCTGAGTTCAAATCTCACCTCATACACTTGACATTCACTAGCCGTGTAACCTTGGGCAAGTCACTTAACCCTAATTGCCTCATTCTGGGTCATCTCCAGTCATCCTGATGAATATCTGGTCACTGGATTCAGATGGCTCTGGAGAAGGATTGAGGCTAGTGACCTGCACAGCCGTCTCTCACTCAAAACAAAGTCAAGTGCAAGTCATGCCATTACTTCTCTGATGGCATGGTCTTCTTCAGCAACGAAGGACGAACACACGCTATTACATCATTTAGAATCTGCAGCATGTCCATCAGAAGGGCCAAATTTAGCTTTTCCTCCTATTTCTTTTTGTATTGAAAATGAGGAAAATATCTTAAGTCTCCCTATATGCTTCATGCATCTCTAAAGTCTCTTTCCTATTTCTTTATTTGAGCTTGATCTATAACTAGTCCCAATTCATATAGAAAAGACCTCATGGAAAGACAGGGTGAGAAGATTAGCACATGTCTTGTGGAGTATCATTTTCTTTCCATGTTTTTCCTTGGAAAACTAATCAGTATGAAACATATCCTGTGAAGCCTTCTTACACAGAAATAAGATTAGGGAAGGACTTTTGCTGACACAAAGAATTTGTAATTCTTGTAGTATTGACTGACTTTCTTTTCATTATACCCATAGTTCTACATACTGGAAAAAGGTGGTTCATTATATGTCCAGTAGCAGAAAACCCGACAGCAGAGGCCCCTGAATCTTCTCCCCCTCCTCTTTTGTGTCCCCAACAGCCTGAAGGATATCAAGGTAGGGAAATAAGAAATTAGATATTTCTTACATTTCTAAACTCAGAGATTCTATCTATTCGTGTAACCAGAGAACTATTTTTCCTCCTCTTGCAGCTGAAGACCTCGTAGAAAGGTTGTGCTATGATGAGATTTATTTTTCTTCATTCCATTTTCCCTCTTCTTTTCTGTGTCCTGTAGGTTACTTCTCATTTCTCTGTTTACATTCTTTGTATAATGGTGCCCACAGAGAGCTGGGTAGCTTTTTATCATGGATGTTATAGAAGGAACCCCTCCTTTGGGTGTTAGGTTGGATCAGATGACCTTGGAAGCACCTTCTGAATATCAGAATTTTGAGTAAATTTTTCTTATTTTGGGGCATCTGATGAGAAGGCTAATAATTATATAACTTGAATCTTGCTCTCTTTATATTAGAAAGATCCCAGAAAAACTGTATATAAAGCATGAGTTATATATTAAGCCATGTTTTCTAAGTTGCTTCCGTCACAATATCAGATATTCTCTCTCCATTATGTGTAACTAACCCATATTCTTCAGCAACCTAACTTTCCATCAAAGAAGTAATTGCCTTTATCGTTGTAGAATCTCTCTGTATTACATTCTCATAGCCATTGTTAGAAAGGGTAATCTGAAGGACAGCTTATTCACATGAGCCCTTCAGTTTAAGTTAAACTTACTTATCTAATGGTCTATATTCTTCTTCTTTTTTTCTTTTAACAAAATTACATTTACAACGTTCTGTACCTTTCAGTGCACTTTCACATCTGTTTGCTCATTTCACATTATCTTTGAAGCAAGTTTGATTAGTATAGTTAGGCCCATTGTAAAAGTTGAGATGATACGATTAGCTCTGAAACCTCACATAGTATATTAGTGTAGGCCCAGGTTTCATAGCTCCAGTTTTTTTTGTATTTTGTTTTTAAATATCAGACTCTGATTCACATTTCAAAATAATAGACTGTAGTTTTGAGAGACACTCTAGAAAGGAGCAAAAACTTGAGCCCAAAGAAATTGTGACTGGTGAAAGTTCATATGGATAGTAAGGGACAAAGCTAGAATTTGAACCTGAGCCTTGATTTTGAGTCCAATTCCCCCATCGCCTTTTTTTAAAAATCAGCTCATGGGCAGTTCTTCCTGCTTCTATGAGATGTGAATGTTTAACTGCTTGATAAAACTCAAGATAATGGATATAAAAGTGCTGCAGTTTAGAACTGTAAATCATTCAGAGGAATTTAAGGCAGTATTGGGTTGTTTAAAGGTTGCATTAAGTGAGTCATAGTCACAGAGTGAGGTTGCCTGGTTCGAAATGTTTTGATTTTCCATTCCAGATCCAGAGCCTTGTGAGGACCTGCTGTCACGGACAGAACAACCAAGTATCTTAGTTGGTACACAACTTCCCATTCAAGCTGGTCTCAGTGACACTCACAGCGGGACACCAACTCCTTTGGCACAGGCCACTGTACCTTTGCCTGTCTTGCCAAATGAGGCAGAAATAGTAGCTTCTGTGATGCCAGAATCAGCTATGTGTGTCCTAGAGCCAGCTGTAAATGTGGGCCAGGTTGGGACTCCCGCTGAGCAGCCAATACCAGCTGGTCAGTATGAAGCTCCTACCCTCAGCACCCCTTTGATGATGGAAACTCAAGATATCCAACTTGTGAAGCCTTCCAGCCCACCCGCACAAAACGTTGACCAAGACTTTTGTGGCCCTACCTTGGAGGTCACATGTTGCCCTGGGGGACGTCGTGAGTCTGTCCTTACTCTTTCCAGTTTGGCAGCGGAGACAGGGACTATCTCGGAACCTGTCCCGGAACCTCAGGCAGTGCTTTCTGCAGTTCCTGGGCCTGAGACCAGCCAGCCAAGTGGGACTACTCATCCTTTCCTCAGTCAGATGCTTCCTTCAGCTGTCATGTCAGAACCACTCAGTCTCAAAGCATCTCAACTTCCAAGCCCACCTCAAGTCTCCACTGCCGTGCCCCAACAACCAAGCATCCCCAGCCAGTCCCAGCCAGTGAGTGTCACTGGCCCTGTAACCAGCCTCCCTCAGCCACCATCTGCATTTGAATCTGATGGGGAAGGACCGCCTCCTAGGGTTGGCTTTGTGGACAACACAATTAAGAGCCTAGATGAGAAGCTTCGTAATTTACTATACCAGGAATATGTCCCCACTTCTTCTGCCTCAGCAGGCACCCCTCTGGAGCAGTGTGACAGTGAATTTAAGCTGGAGCCATTGAGTGAAGACATGCTTCCTGCCCTTGCTTTGGCCTCCACCCTTGAGTCCTACCAAGCTTCCAGTGGTACTGCCTCTGCTGCTGATGAGAAACTACCATCTTTCATCCCTGCAGATATGTCCTCATACCATGCCATGACTGGACAGGGGGTGAGTGAATATGCCCTTAAATGAGAGAAGCCATCTGTGGGATATGAGAGGGAAGCATAGGGCACAAGCAGAAAGAATATGTTATAAGGGAATTTCAAATAAAAAAGGCAGAGGAATCTAGAGAATTGAGTAGGAGTTGGAGGGGGGGGGAAGCCACCCACATGGCTGAACCTGCCAAGAGAGAATTTCCTGGCACTCTATCACAGTCTAATGACTCCCCCCTCCCACTTAGGCCCTACTATCTCGCCCCCTTACTTTCTATAACAAATAATTCCCTGTTTAAAGGAGCATAAGCTAGTCGATGTGTACTTGAATTAGAAACGGGTTGATGTGTAAGTGAGCTGGAACCGAGCTGCTTGGTTCTGTACAAATCACCTTCCTCCTCTTCGAGATCCCCCAATTATCAGACTGTTCTTCCTAGGGGGAAAAGTAAGGAAGAGTGTCAGAGCTTCCAGAGACAAAGAAGAGAAAGCACTCGCTGATTTATTTTTTCCTAACCAGAGATGTAATGGCAGGGCTATAGATGGTATTATTTCTCTTTTGTTTTTTTTTTTTTTCTTGCTGAAGGTGGAAACATCAGAAGTGATACAGATGGGAGTTGGACCATCAGGAGACAGCTCGCCAAAAAGAGCAGGTAACCGAAAACAAACCCTGATCTGATTAGGAAACTTTCAGAGGTCATTGCTAACCTGCTTCATACTTCATCTTAACCCACTTTGGTCATCTGCTTATAGCATTTCCTCTTAGTAGATTTTCCAACATACAGTCCTGCAATTATCCTGGGTTTGGATAAACATGTTGAATAAGATCTGGAATGAACCTTTTTAAAGACGTACTTGAGCATATACGAAATGGGCTCAAAGTGCATATGTAATCTGAATATTAAAAGTCAGACTATAAGACACTTGGAAGAGAATTATATCACAGCTGTGGCATGCAGGAGAATTCTTAACCATACAAGGGATGGGGGCAATCACAAACCTAAATAGATGATTTCGATTACATGAGATTGAAAAGCTTTTGTGTGAACAAAATCAGTGCAAGTACATAAGGGAAGCTGTATGCTAGAAAGATTTTGTGGGATACAGAGCTTAACATTTTCATGAAAATCTCCTGTGTGCTAGCATAGACATGGTTTCCCATGGTATGGGGGGGGGGATAAACCATGGAAAACTTCTGGAAAAGAAACACTATAAAGACCTTAATTAAACTTATCATCTTTTAGACGTTGTTGGCAGAAATCTAACGTCCCCATAATAGGGGATGGATGACTGTGTTAAAGCTAATCTTAGTCCTATCCCGATTTAAGAAGGTGAGGGGATAGAATCGGTAACATACTAAAGGTAAAAGGCTTCCAAAGAATCTGGCTTTTTTTGAACAGAAGAAGGAAGTGCTGTCAGGATGGAGGGGAAGGAGTTTCTGGTAGCTAGACAGAAGTACGACCACATCAAAGAAGTCTTTTTAAATACTGAGGTATAGGATGACTTCTCCCCAAGCACTCTTCCCAGATTTTGTGGAACTTTCCAGAGACTTTTTTTTTTTTTTTTTGATATGGCAAACATCCCAGGTCTGTCAAAATAGCCTAGTCTTTTAAGGTGTGGCAGTTCATTCTTCCTGGAGGGTTAGCAATGGTAAGAAATACCTTAATTAACCAGGAGCATCAGGCTTGAATTTCTATACAGGCAACTGGCTCCTTGTTCTTGGACTGTGGCCAACCTTCTTTGTGAATTTGCTTCCTGGACTCTGAATTAGTCTTGGGCATTTCACTGTACTGCTTAATTCTATAGTGGCAGATGGGTAAGGCATACCATGTTAGTCTATTTAGCACCAGTATTTCATGTAAACACCTTGCTTGGCTTCATATGTGCCTCCAAGGATAATTGATTTACCCTATAGTTCAATAATTGAGATGTCCTTTGGACTCTTGCTAAATGTTTTGGCGTATAATATCAACAAGGGAACGCTTTCAATAACAGTTTGTATTTGTGTCAGGTTTTGAGTTTTGGCATGTACTTTATCTGATGTGAATTTAACTACATAGTATGGTAGGATATTCCCATTTTGTTAATAAGGAAGCTAAAACATAGGGGTTAAACGATCATACTTCAAGTCAGTAGGGAATCCACAGCTAAAATATAGTATGCTAACTCTTACCCTTTCAGGATTTGATACTCTTATTAGAAACCAGATTTGATGCCCAAGACAACTTGTTCTCATTTTAGGATGTAGAAGTGTTGTAAAAGATATCTGGTCCCACCCTTTCTACTCAACTTGCTCCTACCCTGTTCAAATCAGCTTCCTCACTCTCACCTTTAGTCTTTATCATTGTCTGGTCATCAAATTTCTTTTGTTGTGGTTGTTCAGTCATGTCTGACTCTACTTGATCCCATTTGGGGTTTTCTTGGCAGAGACACTGGAGTGGCTTACCCATGTCTTCTCCAGATCCAAATGTGTATGTGTTGGCAAAAACTGATCCAACGAAAAGTATCTACTGTGTATCAGTCACTGTATGGGGTAGTGAGTATACAAGTACACAAGTTTCTGCCCTTTGGGAGCTTACATTGGGAGTGGGCAAGTAGGACAGAAGAGGGAAGAGCATGTTGTGAATCATACAACACAATGAATTAAAAAATAAGACAGACAAATACACAGTGATTTTGGAAGGGGGCTGGGCAGACAATTGAGGGAATCAGGAAAGACCTGAGCTAACACTTGAAGAAAGCTACATTCAAAGGTAGATGAAATGTCATGGATGGCAAAAAAGCATAAAGGTCAGTTTGGGTGGAATATGCAATGTTTAAGAGGAAATATAAAGTGTAGTCAGCCTGGAAAGATAGGGGCTCTAAAGTGTTTTACAAAATTTAATAAAAATTCGAACCCTATCCTTATGGAAGTTGTGGTATTTTATTTTTTAGTTCAGTAGAAAAGATCATGAGTTACTGGTTTTATGTCATGGTGATTGATGTATTTTAGCAATATTAAAAGAAATCTTGTCTTTCTATCCAGCTACTTTTTATCTTTTTATGTAGAGGTACTTTCTAGTTAGCCCAAATGTTTCCAATTGGATGGTTGAGTGATACCCTAGTAATTTTTTTTTGTACATTCTAAACCTTTTTTTTTTTTTTAATTTAGTGGAGCCATCTCTCAGCGACTTGTTAAGTTCCCATGTTTGCTCAACATCCATCTCAAGCACAACACAAAACCTTCAGGTAACAAAACTCTTTAGAGGATCCTTGTCTTATGTTGGTGGGGTTTGCTCAATTTTTTAGTTGAATCCCTTCATTTTTCTCTTTGTTTTTTCTCCTCTTCAGGACTTCTCTCCGTCAGTTGTCACAAAACATCTGGAGACATCAAAAAGGGATGATCAAATTGAGCCTGAAATCTTAGTTAAGCCCATGGAGACTTTGACACAGACGTTCATAACAGATGGAGGACTAAGTAACCTTCAGAGGCACAGTTCTCTTGATTCTGGTTCCCATCAAAAGCAGATAGAAAAGGATGACATTGGCACACCAGCCAAAACTATTGGCAGATTCTCCGTTGTCAGCACACAAGATGAATTAACTCTGGCATCACCCCAGTGCTTAAGGTACTCTGCACCTCCTGATGTCTACTTGGATGAGCTTCCTTCAAGCCCTGATTTGAAGTTAACTGTCCGGCGTGTACAGACAGCATCTTCAATTGAAGTTGGAATGGGTGAGCCCATTTCTAGTGATTCGGGGGATGAATGCCTACACCACAAGCCCTCTATCCAGAAGCAATCCTCTCTGCCCAGTAGCAGCACAGCCAGTGACTTCATGAAGAAAGCGGCAGCCCTCTTACACCGATCAGGAAAGACTGGGTCTCTGGGCTCTGATTCTCCTAGTAAAAGTCAAGGGATGAAAATCCCAACCATTAGTGTGACCTCTTTCCATTCCCAGTCCTCCTATGTAAGCAGTGACAATGACTCTGAATTTGAAGACGCAGACATTAAAAAGGAGCTACAAAGCCTGAGAGAGAAGTAGGTGTCAGAGTCTATTGTTAAGTCCTTATGTGTGTTGTACTAGGGCATTGTCTCCATGGGGGTGGACAGGAAGATCATTGCAGTGTGGATCAAAGCCCAAAGCAGTTACAGTCTTTATTACGTCCGTGTGACAATCCTTTGGGAGTGGAAAATGTCACAAAAACGTGGAGAAACACCTAGCTGTTATATACACATGTATGTAGAGTCCCTCTAAACTAAGTGCCCCCTCTTTTCACCCACCTTATACTGAGCTCCTTGGGCTATACTGCGCGTATAGGGTTCACACAGGGGAAGGAGAAATGGGAAGCCATTTGGGGTAGAACACCCAAACTAACAAGAGTAGGAGATAAATTCTCTCCTTCATTTGGCTAAATTTATTTAACAATACCCAGAGAGGTATAAGGAATAAGAAAGGATCCATGATTTGGGGGTGAGGATTGGGGAGGCAGGCCAAATCTCTCTGCTGAAATAGACTTGTGGTATTGGAGATGTAGTGGGACTGCCTGAGTTTCGTAGAGTCTTAAGTGACTTGCATAGAGACTCTCAGCTAATAAGTGATAGCATATGAATACAGGTCTTTCGAACTCCATCTCCACAGTGCTGCCCCTTGCATATGTTTGTTGGTCTCTGTTTTCAAGAAGATTGAAATATCCCGTTTTATTCTGCATCAAATAACTAGCAGATTTGAATGTATTAGGCTAGAATCCTGCGGTGTGAACCCCATTTATTATCATTGCCAACTGAACGAAATGAATAACTTTAAAATAAATGTAATCCAAGGTGGCAGCAGCTAGAGACCTGAATTCAAATGTGGCCTCAGACATTTGCTAGCTGTGTGACCCTGGGCAAGTCACTTAACCCTGTTTGCCTCAATGCATCATCTGCAAAAGGAGCTGGAGAGAGAAATGTCAAGACGCTCCAGTATCTTTGGGAAGAAAACCCCTAATGAAGTCATAAAGTATCAGATCCAAGTGAAATAAGCAAACAATAATAGCAAGCCACAGTTCCAAATTGTTACTTTTATAATGCATTAAATATATTAAATCATCAGCAAATTATCAGCACGAGTTCCTATGATGATGCATTTCTGATTGGATAATTGCAACAAAAAATGAAGATCAGTTCTTAATAAAAAAAATCTTAAGAATTCTCTTGTTTGACTGTAGTTGGTAAGCCAAAGTTTTCTTTTAAGCATAGTTTATTAATTTTCTGGAAAATGTAAAATATGTAATAACAGTTTGTTAGGTGTAGAGGGGGAACCAGGTACTTGGAGGAGACCTGGTACCATTTTTTTTAAGCAAAATTGCTGTATTCTTAAGATGCTCAGGGTTAGATAAGAAGACTTATTCTTTCCTTCTTCTTCTTCTCCCCTGTTTTTCACATCAGACACCTGAAAGAGATCTCAGAACTGCAAACTCAGCAGAAGAATGAAATAGAAGCTTTGTACCTGCGCCTGGGGAAGCCCTTACCTCCCAATGTGGGGTTCTTTCATACCGCTCCCCCCAGCGGTCGGAGAAGAAGAACGAGCAAAAATAAATTAAAAGCTGGGAAGCTGTTAAATCCTCTGGTCCAGCAGCTAAAGAGTGTGGCATCCAATACAAGTAGGCAAACAGTTCACTTCATGGAGAACCTGAGAGATTAACGGTGTTCTGGTGGTCATTGTGATGGGGGAGAGAAGAGTACGGTGCATCCTTAGCTTACACTGCCCTCCATATCCTCTGGCTACGAACTAGGCCAAGGATTTTCATTCTTCATTGTGTCCTGTGACAGAGAGTGGAAAATTTTGTTCAAGGTTACTGTTTCCTAGCAGGCCTTTTAATTGATTTTGTTTTATTTTGTTTCCTTTTCATTAAAGAAGTCACAGTGTGTAGGAGTAGGCTAGGAATGAATAGGGGGAGACCCAGATTGTATTCTCTTGGACCACTGAAACAACCCCAGATTACGAATAGACATGTTTCTCTTTGTTGCAAAAGTTCTGACCCAGATTAGCCTTGATGGGTGGGCGTGCTTACTGACGTAAGAAGGAACCACAGTTGGTTTTCTGAGTCTGGATCCAATGAGGAGGAAAGTGGATGTTGCTGTTTCCCTTATAATTGCTGTGGAAAAATCCTTGAGTTAATTAGTCAATGAGCTTTTAAGCACCTACTAAGTGCCACGCACCATACTAGGTGCTGGGGATGTAAATACAAAGAATGGACAATTCTTGCTTAAAAGGAGGTTTTTTCATATATTTTAATAATTTGATGATGTGATATTAAGAAGACTGATCTTTGTCATGAGACCTAAACATCCCACTGTGAGTCCTGATTGTTCTCAAGTTTTATCTGTGATTGGAGTTTAGTTTCCTCTGATCAGTTTTTTTAAATGTGATTAGCATCTGAAATGTGTTTTCACCATGAGTCACACGATCTGAATTTGGTGGTGTTTTTGCTTTGTTTTTATTTTTTCTTGTCTACCAATAATGTTTAATATATAGGTGGAATGGAATCAGAAAAGCAAAAAGAAAGAAAGAAATTCTTTGGAGGGAGGGAGAGGAAGAGGGAGAGAGAGAGGGAGAGAGAGGGAAAGACAAAGACAGAGAGGGAGAGAGAGAGGGAACCAAATTTGGAGTTCCAGTCAGGGTTTGGCTCTAAGGGGGACAGTGCAAGAGGATTTCTCCTGCTACTGCTGACCAGTCTGTAATCAGGATTGCCTTCAATAGCACGGAGTTTTCAGGAAGCTGTATGGTCTGTGTGGGGAATGTGGCAGATGTAAAGCACCTGTAAGGAAAGCTGTGTTTTTACTTTAATATTCCTTATGTCTTTATTATACATTTCCCCTCCAAATGGATTCCTTTTCATTACAAATTGTGGTCCATCTAACAGAAGACTAATTATAGTGATAAGCCATTTGTTTGCGCTTAGACTTTCATCTCTAGAACCACTGGGATTTTCTAGCCTAATTGTTAAGGGCACCTAACTTTCTTAGCTCCAGAATGTAAATTAATACTGCATTTTCCCATTAAGAATTTTTTCCCCCACTTTCTCCTCTTCACATCCATACATAGCAGGTGGTATGGTGGGTATATCTCCATTATAATAAATGCAGAACCTCAGGCACAGAGGGGTTGAGGATCTCACCTAGGATCATACGAGGAAGACACATGGCCCTATGTAAGATCCTCCACCCCTTTGTTGAGGGGGTTGCGGAACCTGGAATAAGGACCGTCAGGCGAGGCCCGCGCCAAGCATCTGCTCCCCGCTCTCTCATAGCGCCTTTTGCAACTTTCTTCCCCGCCATAGGTAACTTGTCAGACTGCAGAGGTTCTCCCTCTAAAGACACCGCTAAAGCGCGGCCTGGTTCCACCGCAGTCACTTCCTCAGCTTCAGGCACGTTCGGAAAGGCAGTACAGACACAGCAGCCCTGCTCTGTCAAAGCCTCCCTGTCTTCTGACATCTGCTCCGGCTTAGCCAGTGAAGGAGGTGGAGCGCAAGGCCAAGGTGATTTGCGGCTTGACCCTTTTCCAGCATGTACTAGGAAAGTAGGACGTCAGTGGTGTTGCTGGGCAGTCTCCTGCTAACCCTGAGGAGAAGATGAGCGACCTCTTCCATCCGCTGGCTTCTCCCTCCCCTCTAAAATTCAGGCTTTGCATCAAGCTGACAGAGGAGCTAAATTAGTTTAGAATCCTTATTTTGGGGGCGGTTTTTGTTGGCATTTATAAGTGGTCCAGCGGGATGCTGACTTTTTACTGAGTTGGCTTGGCTGAGACCACAGAGGTTTAACTGAGAGAAGTCAAAGGTGCTACTCTCCATTCTGTGTTCCTTCCTCTGGTTCCAGAACATTTTACTCCTCCAGTGGAGTCGAGATCTCCCTAGTCCCAAGTCCTCCTGCAGTAGAATTAGTCAGGAAGAAGGAGGGTTGTGGATTAGGGCACAAAATCTTCAATGCTGGGTGGGTGAACTTCTTCTCTGATACTGAAATGGGGATTTTTTTTTCTCTTTAAATCACTGCAGTTGCTCTAACAGTGGCCGTATCATAATCCTGAAGTGGGCTAACCTTTAGCACTACCCAGCTCCTTAGATTCCCGGCTCTCTTATCTCAACATGTATATATTGAAAACTCTCATGACTATTACTGTTGAAATGCCAAAGCTAATGCTGGCCCTCTCTGGCGTAATCTCTGAGAGTTATATCTTCTCCTCTGTTCCTGTTACATCCTTTTTGCATATATGGTTGATTGACTTACTCCTCCTTGGCTAGGCTAAAATGGAGCTGTGGATGATTAACTAACAAGAGCTGATTTGACTGATGGTATAAGACATCGAATCACAGCTATTTGTACTTTATAAGTGTCTCTGTTTTCTTCCCTTTATATTCATTTGCAGGCTGGACGGTTTACCACCAAACGTCTGAGAGAGTGACCTATAAATCTAGTAGCAAACCTCGTACCAGATTCCTCAGTGGACCTGTGTCTTTGTCCATCTGTTTGTATTGGTTCTTTTTGTATTTTATCACTCCCCATCTCTTTCTTTTCCCTTTCCCCTTTTCTGAGCTCATCAATATCTTGGATATGTTTGGCAGGATGCCTTCTTTCCCCGCCCCGCCTTCCCTCCTCCCCCCCCCCTGCCCTCACTCCCACCCTTCCCATTGAAATCATCTTTTTTAGTTAAAACACACACACATTTCCCCCCTTTTTTTTCTTTCCTTTTTTAAAAAACAATCATCATCAACCACTCATTACTTTTTGTTTCTCACAGAAAGCTTTTGCACCACTTTTGCCTCATGCCCGGGTACCAAAAGCATGTGTGGAAGATCTCATCCCTAACTCCTAGCCTTGTGGTAAACTGTTGTATCTCAGACATACCAAGGCTCTCTGTATTTTGTGGAATTTTTTTTTTTATGTTGGAAGTAATTTTTTCAGTTGCAATGTGGCAAATATACATGTCTGCTGTCCCCAGTTCCAGCAACAACAGAAAGAAAAACCCAACCTTCTGTAGACGCATGGTCTCTTTCACACATGTTTGGACTATGAAGACATGCATGTAGCAAGCCGATTCAGTTCTAGAAGGTCACTGAAGGGTATAACTTCTGTAAAAGGGCTGTATTAAAACAACATACAGTACTGTTTATATCTACTGTTTTCCCCTGCTCCCTGCATGTGGAAATGCTGTTAGAACAGTGCTCCAGCTAGTACTTCCCAATTCATTTCCCTAGGTGGTATTTTTCTGCCTAGATCTTAAGTACCTTATTTCCCAAACACCCCTTTTCCTCCTTTTTCCCTTTCCCTTCTTTTCCTTCTCCCCCCAAATTAAAATTTGCAATTGAATGATATGGCCTTTCCTCCAAAGGGAACATGTTCCTCCTCCTTCCTCCTCTTCTCAAATCATCTAGCTGGAGCACTTAAACATGTTGTATTTTCTTATATAACCTCATGTGACCTCAGAGATGAAGTCAATTAGCAGTTCATCAAAGTTCTAATGAAAATAATTCGATTCAGATTTTCTTCAGATATTTTGAAATGTATTCTCAGTATTCAATAACTTCCATTTCAAATAACTGTGCACCTGTTTTAATCATTTGACAACGTGCATTTTATTTTTAGCTTCAAGAACAATTGGCCATTGAATCCAAAGTTACTGGGTTTGGGCTTTTTTTTAAAAATAAAAACAAGTTGGTTTTTTATTGGGCATTTATGCTGGTTGGGGGCATGTGAATTTTTACTTGTACAATAAAGATATATTGTACTGGTCAGGTACAAGAGGCCACTTGCACATGATTCTTAGCTAATGTTCTCAAACGGAAATTCTGTTAGAGCGAAGTGTCCATTCCCATCAACGCCAGATTTCCCTCCCCCATTAGAGTTTCTGCATTGTTCATCATTATCGAGGTGAGACAGATAGATCAAAGGCACAAGGACCACTCAGATATGCTCCAGCTCATTTCTAAATAAACATCTCTTAAAAGAACTTTCAAAACTCCCAACTTCATTCCACTTCAGTGACTACTGCTCCCTAACTCAGGATGTTGATGAACTTTGGAAATAGTTTTGTCTGGAATACTCATGTATTTTCTTTCATTTGAGTTTTATAGGTTGTAGAAAGAAAAGATAAAGGGGTGCTAGTGATTGTAGGGATTTTTTCATGAGAGAAGCCTTTCTTTATGTCTCCCTCTGCCCCCAACAAAAACAGCCCTTTGCTGTATTAGGCCAGTGTTTTACTCTTGATTTTGCAGTAGATCTCAAAAGGAAAATTGAATTCCAAAAAAGGGAGTATCAACCAATTGTTGACATTTTATCATATTTGGGGGACATTGCATTTGAAAACGTCTCAGACTTTCTCTCCTTACCATTATTTCAAATAGATTAGGGATTTGGGCTAAGAGCGGTTTGTGATAGGTTGGATATTTCAGATTTGAGGAAATAAAAGATTCTTTCTTCCCAACCCTCGCTTATGATCTATGCCTATTAATTTCTCAAATATTTTTTTAAGATGGAACTTATAAGCTACCAATAAGTTAGGAGCAACATCTAGAAAGAGAGGCAAAAGTTTTAGTGGAATTGATGATTTGTTTTCCCTGTTTTCCATTTACCCTTTCTTTTAATCTTGCAAAGGGAGCTATTTAGACAAGAAAGCAGGCAAGGTGGGAGAGGGAGAAGAAGGGGGAAAAAACCCCAGAGGCATAGATAATTTGCAAATTTGGGTAATGAATTTGTGGGTTACCTGATGTTGACCCTAGTGATGAGATTCCTAAAGTTCAAGTAAGAATGTGATATTCACTTACTTGAGAGTTTACTAGTTATTTTTTGCTTTCTCTCGTGTTCCTGACTAAATTAATAATATTATGTATTATATTTGTAGTGTTTTGGATTTAAGGTAATCCATACATGTAACCGAATATTTGAGACAGCTAAATGGCGCAGTGGATATAGTACTGGACTCGGCATCAAGAAGACCTGAATTCAAAAATTGCCTCAGTCCTTTACTAGGTCTGTGATGCAGGACACGTCATTTAACTTCTGTATGCCCCAGTTTCCTCATTTTTAAAATGAGGGTAATAATGGCACCTACCTTGAAGGGCTGTTGTGAGGATCAAATGAGATACCGTATGTAAGATGGCTTGCAAACTGCTTTATAAATGTTGGTTGTTGCTGCTGCTGCTGTTACTAACATTTGCAAAAAGTCAAGAGGGATAGGGATAATTGTCCCCACTTTACAGATGGTGAAACCGAGGTACGGAGACATTGGGGCTTGGTCATGATTAGTCATGGGGAAGAGCTTTGACTAATCTTTCAGTTGACTAGTGGTTTATATGAAGAGAGTGTCTATTTTTCTCTTATGTATACATGTGCATGCCATGTCAACCTGGATTCATGTCTTGTTTAATCGTTCTCGTAGCAGTTGAAGAAAAATCAGAAGTGCTCTCTGAGGTACATCAGAGAGGAGGTTCCTGTATAAGGTAGGACATTATACTGGATTTCAGACTGCTCTGTATTCTTCCAGCGCCATGATTCTGTATCCTGATTTGAGCCCAGAAACTAATCTCTCTGAAGTACACATTATTTCAAATTTCTTATTTTTAATTGACCTGCCTTACTAGTGGATCTGCAAATATGGTCCCATAGTCTGAGAGTTGTAAGTATTCTAAGGAACTTTCACTGTCCAGTGAGGAAATCACCAATTCTTCTGTATGTCAGGTGCTCCCATGTCAATAAGTCTTCAATTAAGAGAATGAAATCAGGCAGGAGCAACTGAGAATTGCAAAAAAGATGCTGTAACAATGGAGACAGAGAAGCAGCGGCGGAGACAAATGGGAATGAACTCGGATGTTGTTGGAAAGATAGCTCTCACCCCAAGGTTAGGCATCCAAAGCCATTTCCTGAGATTTGAAGTGAAGATGAAAGATTTCATCATTTTCTCAGCTCTTGCCAAGAAGGGTTGGTAGACCCCTTTTCCTTAGACTTGCTTGGCTTCCTCTAAATTACATACTGGAAAGAAAAGACCAGGCTTCTCCTTAGCGCTGACATTTCAGAACCTATCTGGGAAAGTGCAAAGAGCCCCTTTTTGTATGAGACCAGTGGGAATTGGATTGTTGTTTTTGGTTTAGTAACTGATTTTAAAATGAGGGGATGAAAATCCAGCCTGTAGACTATGTATGCCATAGTGTTACTCTGTATTAAATGTGATCCTATAACTCTTCAGGTATTTCAGGGTTCACTTCATAAGTAGATAGCTTGCATGCAGAAATTATTTTAAGAATTTTAAAAATTAAAGAATTAAATTGAAGAAATTTAAGAATTTCACATTGGTGAATTGATTATATCTTATGTTTCCACGTTGCTTTATACTTTTCAAATTACATTCTGATGCATGGCAACATCCTTCAAGAACTAGATCAAGTGGTTCTTTGTTCTTCAGGGCACTGAATTATTGCCAGAGATTATCCTCCCTTAATGCCTTGTCTATAGAAGGAGCTACAGTAGGGTCGTTTTTGTTTTGTTTTTATAGTAGGGTCTTTAATGTTTATCATAATTGTCGATTATGAAAATAAAATGATTGTCTTTTTTGTTTTCTAAAAATGTTTACCAAAAGCCCAAAAAGGGACTTTACACTGAGGAAAAGAGAAGTTAAGTAGGTTGTGCAAAGCCACACGATTTGTTTGGTCGAGATGGGATTAGAACTTAAGTCTGACCCCTCTGGTATGAAGAATTTTGTCGTTCAGTTCTGGTGCTTAGCTGTTAGAAATTTAGACCAGTAAGTGTATTAGCATTTTTGTCAGTTTTCTTTCTGTGACATAAACAAATGGCTGATTTTTTAAAATTAGTAGTGACTATTTGAAATGCTTCCTCTGCATAGATAAGTTGGGAAAAGTTCCGACTGACTGTTGTCTTGCTTGTAATGGTTAAGCCTTGTCTGTATGGAAGCCTGTTTGGTTTTCTTTCAAACTCAAGGACTCCAGTGGTTCTGTCTTGGTCCTAAGTGGACATGGCACTTCCAGGGCTTGGGGGCTAAGAGCACCTGTGTATTTCAACTGTTATCCCTGCTGCTCTCCACATGCTTCGGCAAACACTTAATCTTGCAAATATTTGAACAAACTAAATCTGCTCTTTCAGAAACAAAATGGAGTGAGTGGCTGAAGGTCCTGACCTACTTTGTAAAGCAGTCCTTCTGAGTAAACTATAACAATTTATCTGAAAATCTTTCTTCGATTTTTGAATAATTGATACTTGAAGATTCCTCTTCATAGTAGTCATTCGATTTGGATGGCAGCTTTTTTAGAGTAATATAGGTTGTGCTAGACCTAAGTTGTCAACATCCAAAGGAGAGAGGCTTTTATGAAAGCCAAGGAAACAGGTAGAGTGGTGGGGAGAGGAGATTCCCTGGTCATTTAACCTTTTAATTATGTCTTTAAGGTAAAGGTTGGATAAAAGTAGAACTCAGAGACTCTTGACTTATCTACTTGAATAAGGTAACAGGTCACCTTATTCAAGGGGAGAGGGAAAGGAAGGGAAAGAAAGTAGCATTTATATAACACCTATTATATGGTAAATTATTTGATGCTTATAATAACACTAATATTACTCCCATTTTACACTTGTGGAAACTGAGGCAGACAGAAGTTAAATGACTTGCCCAGGGTCACAGAGCTAGTGGGTATCTGTAACTGGATTTGAAATCAGGGTTTCCTGACTCCAAGTTCAGTGCCCTATTCACTATACTACCAGCTGCCTCCAAAAACTAAGAATCTCTACTGTAATTCTAGCAGTAACGTGGGCTGCCAGCCTGATCGGTGCTGGACCAGGTTCTGTTGGCAACAATTTCCTCATTGACAGTGCTACATAGACACATTTCATGGACTCTCTGGTAATCCTGGTATCACCGAGGTGATGTCCCCAGATGTTACTATTTTCCCCTCTTTTCTGGGTCCATATAGCTTGAGAAACTATATCCAAGGTATCTGGTCTCATTTCTCTTCCCTTTTACAGAAATACGGTGGCAGTTTTCTATTTCTGCCTGGCAAGAAAAATATCCTTCCTGCTAATCTTATCAGGTAGGCAGGTTTGCAGTCGACAAAGTCAGGGAATTATTTAGTTATTACTGAAAGTTACCCTTCCCGGGTGCCTTGTTTGAAAAAAGAGCTATAGTAGGATCTTTAATGTTCTCTGTGGTGATTGTGGATTATTAAAATAAGATAATTGTCCTTTCTAAAAAACTGTTGACCAAAGGACCCTAAAGATTTTGCTATAATCTTTTGCTGATCCTTCTAGCTACTTAGGTATTCATTAGGAGGAAAATCTTTATTTAAACAGACAGATTATGTTAGGTTGAAGA
The DNA here is from genome assembly GCF_028372415.1 of Notamacropus eugenii. NCBI lineage: Eukaryota > Metazoa > Chordata > Mammalia > Diprotodontia > Macropodidae > Notamacropus > Notamacropus eugenii. Next base: position 421,913,131 of record NC_092874.1, read on the forward strand.
AAAGGTATTTCTTTTTTTCTGATAGTGCTAATTCTGATTCCTACTGTTGCCAGTTGGAAAATGCCTCCTTTTTTTGTCTTTAAGACCTTGAGAAATGATAATAGATGCACAATGTCATATTTCTAGCCTTTCCACCCCTTTCCTAAGTTGTGCTTTTTTTCTGGATATAATTCTCCACTTCTTTCCTAGCTTTTGTGCATTTCACATCCAAACCTCTTTTCAAAGTTTCTGAGTTAGATCTATGCCTTTACTGTGGATTAGCAGCAGCCTGTGATGCTGGGCAAGATATTGGTAAGTTTATGTATCTATATGTTTGGCCACTGAGTTTTTGGGTTTTGTTTTTTTTTTTAATTTTAATTTTCCTTTTGTAGTGAGCTGAGGTATCTAAAGTATATGAACTAGAAAGAACTGGGAAACTTTGTAGCTTTCTCCAAGCTCCATTCTAAATGGGGAGAGGGATATTTGAAATGATTATTGGAATTTAAGTTCTGTTGCTGACTATAAAGTTATTGATAGGAAAAAGGCAAGAAGTCATGTAATTAATGGTACTGCTACCATGATGGTTAGGAAAGGTTTAAGTTGTTAGGAAAGGTTTAAGTTTAAGTTGTGCCTGTTTGAATCCAAGTAGGAGAGTGTCATTGGGGCAGGATTTTAATAAGCCTCAAATCAGATTCACTTAATGTGATTGTCCTGAAATTTTCTTTCCAGAGAAAAGGCCTATTTGGTTGTTGTACAATCTGCCCCCTTCCTCACCACTCCCTCCCCTTCTAATAATAATAATTTACGTTCGTTTACCTTTTTTTGTTTGTTTTTTACAGTTTACAAAATGCTTTGTCACAGCCTTGTGATAGGGAGTTAACAAAAGCGTTATTATCCCTATTTTACAGATTAGGGAGGAGAGAGCCAAAGAAGTTAAGAGCTTTGTCCCCAAGAGAAGTAACATATCTATAGCAGGAAGACAACAGACTCTCATTTACTACCTCTGTGATCTTAGTGCGGTTCCTTTTAATCTCCCTGGATCTTAGTTTTCCTCATCTGTAAAATGGAGTTGGACTAGATGACCTAGCTTTCTACCTATGATCCTATGATCCATGGTCACACAGCTAGTAAGTTAAAGGCTTCAACTAACCATGGTATATATATCCTAATTCCCTTTCTGCCATACTCTTCTTTTTCTCCCTCTCTCCCTTTGGCTTACCTTCCTGTCTGACTAGAAGCCACATAGCAGTTGTGAGTGTTCAGATCTTCATGTAGGAGAAGATAGGCCACGGGGAACAGTTTTTCTTATTCTCCGGAGCAGTAAATGCTTTGGTTAGGGTCTGAAGTGTAAAATAAGATGGAGAGATTCACATAGATTAGATGGCAGACTGCTTGAATTCATGCTGAAAATTTTGCCATAAAGTATTTTTCAGGTTTGGACATAACCAAACCTCCACCTTTGGAGAGTACAAAGAATGAAAATGAGTGATAGCCTTGGATTGGGAAGGGGAGGGGCAAGAAGGAGGGATTTTCAATTAAAACATTATGCCCTGCCAAGATGCCTATTTTGGACATTTTTCCAGGTGGTATGAGATAATTAGAAGTGAGGCTGGTAGAGTACACCACCTGGCCAGTTTTCTTTTCCTGAGCTCAGATAATTCCCCTACTAGTCTACTCCCACACTATACCCTCTCCACCATGATTGGAAGCAGATAATGCACAACTTCCTTAGACAGTGAGGTCCCAGTGAACTTGGAGAGGCATTCCGCAGTGCTGTTGCTCAACCCCCCTTTTTTCTGGTAATTTTTAAGTGGCGTTCATACAAGAAAAGAAAACATAGAAAGTTGCTGAATGTCTGGCATATGCATACACACATGCCCACATACGTATGTACATGCATGTGTGTATAACACATATGATTTCCTGAATGTATGTATTATCAATATTCCCTTCAGACATGAAAGTGAGAGCTGCTTTGGCACCTGCAGTTACAAAATAATGTGACCAATTCATACCTGATTCACAGACTTCGAGCTCTAATCCAGCACCCTCATTTTAGAATGGCGTGGCCTTTTCTTAGAGTCAGACTTAAGAATGGCCCTGCTTTGATGGTTATCTTTACTTTAAAGATGATTTTTAATCTGTGAGTCCTGTAGAGCCCTTTGGCAAAACAAAATTCAAAGAAAAACAAAAAATTATGACCCAGCCAGTAATTTTATAAATAGTCACCCGAAGGAGCTTAGATGAGGTGACTTGAGGTCCCTTCTTCCTGCTTTAAAATCTAGATCAGAAACTACTCCTTGTTGCAGATAAGTGTATCTGTAACAGTAGGCACAGATAATGTGGTTATTTCTGTGTATTTTAAAATACCATCTTGGTTTGAGTATAGGATGGACTTTTCTTTTCAATTCTGACTTAAATAAAACTTGAATATATAATTGGTATTTTTTAATGGGTGTGTTTATACATACACGCACATATATAATCTCTTCCACTTTGGTCGTGCTGCCTGTATCCAAATAGTAGGGTACATTGTAATATATTAACACAGCCAGGTCCCCATTAATGTGAATAATGAATCCTCTTAAGTATGTTGTGTTATTCTAATTCGCAGTTTATTTCCATTTAGTTGGGAAGAAAAAAGGGTCTATATTTTACAGTTATAATTTTGAATAGTGAGTATAAATAATACTTGGTGATTTATTGTTCTCAGAATCTAGATGTATAGCAATACAATTATACAGTTTGTATCTAGATTATTTGCATATGGAATCTCCACCTGGGGAAATTTCATTTCCTGGTTACTTAATATAGGCTACTTTTTCCAGTCCACTGTTTGAATAGTGTGCAGAACCAGGAAATGCAGCCTTATGTGAATGCAACTCGCCTTATTGCTAGATTAAGCAGACTATAACAAGGTAAATCTATTGCACAAAAGTCTAAGGTATAAAAAAACCAAACATAATTTTCAGATTCTCCCTACTTCTTATTAACCCACATTTTTTAGATGAGAAAATTGAGGCATATAGAAGTCAAATGATTTACCCAGATGTCGTATGGCTAGTAAGTGTCTAAAGATAGATTTGAATTCAGATCTTCTCATGGACTTATCTAGATGCCATTTTGTTTCTTACTGATAGTTAGGGATCATTCCCACCTATAGCTGAAATTTAACTTTCCACTGCGTTAGGAGGCCCAGTCAGTAGACTGGGATCTCCACTCATTATAAGCATTTTTTTCTTGATTTTTCAGCTCCCTCAGTGAGTTGCATCTGCCTCATCTCTGAGGTTTGCTGGGATTCTTAGCAAGGAAGGGAGCCTGGTTCCCCTTTCCTCTTACATTCCAGAACTTTCCTACCAGGACTTCTTACCCTTAGGTTCTCAGGGTTTCAAGAAAATGTTATTCCTCCTCAAAAAGACTAATGGAGAATAGTTGGCAAATTTATAGGAACAATGGGTCAGGCCTTTGGTTATTGACATAAAAACTTTCATAAGCTGGCAGTTACTTCCCTACTAACTTCAAATCTTTGAGAGTTGATCTTCACATGTTATCTTAGATTCCCCCTCTCACCATTAGTCCTGTATCTATAGTGGAAAGAAATAAAGTAACGTTTTTAAAAGACATTCCATTACTCATGGTTTTTATTAAGTCCAACTGCTTCTTCCCTTCAGATTAAATACATTAATTCAACTTTACTAAAACCTATATAATGCCCATTAGAGATTAGGTTTTTATTTGGACCTCTGCTGTGTATATATGGACTCACTTGTTCACAGTTGATGATATATTTACCTGTCTGTAATAAAGAGTCTTAAGATATCAAAAGAGTATTTAAGAAAAATTGGTAAACTTGGGAACAGAGAGTCAATTCAAGGACAATTTGTGTTTTCTGAGATTCTGGGTAGACTATTTTGTTGTGTTAACAAACTTGAACAAAACAGATGTTCTTGGTAAAATAAATCTTTGGGGCTCCCAAGCTGGACTGGGAGAGCCTGTTTGGTGTGTACACTACAGATTTCAGTGAGTCAACAAGGATTTATAAGAAGTAGGACATCTGGGTCACAGAGAACAAGTAGATGAGAAAGAATAAAGAATTTTAAGTCAAGACATAAAGATCTTCATTATTTTAGTAGAAAATTACTCATCAAATTTTTTTTAATGAAAGCACTACAATTTCTTCATCCTGAACACAAAACTTTTGGAGTAAATGATCTCTGAAGTCCAACGCCAATGTTTGTGGTTCTAGTTCATTCACCCTGAGGGGAAGTTCCCAAAAGCTTTGCCTTTCCATAATATGAATGCCTTGAATTTTCAAATTTTACTACCCTATTTGTTTCCTGATGCAGGTTTACTTAAGTCATCAATACATAGATTGTCAAAGCTAGAAAGAACTTTAGAGATCTTCTAGTTTAATCCTTTTTTTCAAAAGTGGAAACCGAGGACTGAGGAAGCTAAGTCACTTACCTGTGTTCACAAAGCAAGTTGGTGATAGACCTGGGAATAGAATCCAGAACTTCATACTCCAAGCTCAGCGTTCTTTCCTAAAAAAGCAATGTTGGGTTGGTTCAAGTCATGGTTTGGGTTGCAGGCACAAGACTAGGCAAGGTAGTGGTGTAGTGGACAGGGGTTTCTGTGGTCAACAGGACCCGGGTTCAAATCCAGTATGGGATACTTACTGTCACCCTGGGCAAGGAATTTGACCTCTCCCAACCTGGGGTTCTTCAGTTATAAAGTGGACATAGTAGTAGCACCTACTTAACAATACACAAATGAGGTCATATTTGTTTAAAAAACAAAACACGTAGTATAGGGGCAGCTAGGCGGTGCAGTGAAAAGAGCACTAGGCTTAGAGTCAGGAGGACCTGAGTTCAAATTCGGCCTCAGACACTTGACACTTACTAAGCTGTGTGACCTTGGGCAAGTTACTTAACTCCGATTGCCTCACCTTCCCCCTCCAAAAAAAAATAAAGGCAAGCACTAGTTAAGTGCTTATTTCCTTTCCCTTTCCCTCTCTCACCCTCAGTTTTCCTTATCTATAAAATGCAACCTTTGTTTGTCTCATTTCTAAAGTGGGAGTGCAGGGGAGAGGGGAGCGTAATGTTAGCCCTGTTTACCTGCACAAGGTGGACATGAGAAAAGTGTTTTATAAATGTGAATTGTTATTTCTGCTGTCCTGTTGTTTCAGTGATGTACCTGGGGATCAGTCATAGGAGCTTGTTGTCCGATCCTCTAGAAAACCGTGTGTCCTGGGAGTATATGACACCAGAATTCAGTTCCATTTTGTGATGAATGCTTTGTCGTGGATGTTTCTTAGAAAGCCCACTATGTGTTTAAGCACTCGATTCTCTTGATTGTCATTTCAAGGCAAAGAGCATACAGAAGTCTTGAGTCCCTAATCTCGCTCTTCAGGAATGGAAGTGTTCACAAAGTGCCCTTATTTCCTACCAAGTAGGGATAGCCATTACAAATTACCAGCTTCTCTCAAAACCTTCATTTTGTCACTTTCTACAATACAGAAATCCTTTCGCTCCCTTGTTCCTATTCCCCCAATGCCCCTCTCTGTTCAGGGTGTTTTGGTTCATTTCGTTGGGCTTTTATTCCCCCTGGACATTCTTAGGCAGCTAGGTGGCCCAGTGGATAGAGCACACCCAGCCAGGAGTTAGGAAGACTTGAGTCCAAATCTGGCCTCAGACTCTTAGTTGCTGTTTGACCTTGGGCAAGTCACTTAAACTGTTTGCCTAAGTTTCCTCATCTGTAAAACAGAGATATAATTATTATTAGTGAAGGATCAAATGAGACAGTAATTATAAAGCACTTAGCACAGTGCCTGATACAATAGGCCCTATAGAAATATTAACTATTATCATTATTCATCGTTATTATTATTCAGTTAACTTGCATAATATATATATATTCTTTGCTGTGTAATCAATGATTATGTAGCACTTAATACCTTACAAAATGGTTTCCTGTACTTCCATGTTTGATAATGCCAGCAACTTTGTGACATGGGCAGGGCTTATGAAATTATTAATGTAATACATTGACAGGACTGTATTATTCCACTGTCCTTGTTTTACAAGCTCAGGCCACCTGACTAGTAAGTGATGGAGATAAGACAAAAGGCAGGAGAAGTATATTTTCTTCTTGTGGTCATTTGGTTATTTCAGTCTTCTCTGACTCTTTGTTGGTCTCATTTGGGGTTTTCTTGGCAAAGATACTGGAGTGGTTTGCCAATTTCTTTTCCACTTTATTTTTACAAATATGGAAGCTGAGGCAAATGGAGTTAAGGGATTTGCCCCAGGGTCACACAGCTAATAAGTGTCTGAGGCCAAATATGAACCCAGGAAAATGGGTTTTCTTGACCTCAGACTTGGTACTCTATCCACCATGCCAGCTAGCTACCCCCTAATTTCTACTAATTATTTGCTTTAAACCCTATTGCTTACAGATCTCACCTTCCAGTTGGCACCAGAAAAGTCTTGGGTCTATCAGTCACTGTGTGATGACAGGTGCCTAATCTTTTACATTTTCTTTTTTTTGACTGCATGTCCATTTGGTCTTCCTTACTCCTTTTGCTTCTCTCTTCTTTGTTTTCCTTAATATGATTTCCTTCACTTTTACTACATCAGTGGCCAAGAGAAGAAAAACACCAACTTTTTACTTTATGCCCATTTCCTCATTTAGTCTCATAATACCATGGTAGAGGAAATTGAAGCTCAGAGAGTCTCTTGCCCTTGAACTCTTCAGCTCCGCAGTGTTTGAGATGGTAAAGGTCTTCCTGATCCCAAGTCTGTTAGTCAAAACGTGGTATAGCGTGGTGACATGGAAAGACCACTTGAATCCAGTGATCAAAAAATGAGGGCTCAAATCATATTACCTCTCTAGTTCCCCTTTCATCATCTGCAAAATGGGTATGAGCATACTCAATCTATTTACTCTTAAAGGTATTGAAAGTAACAAAATGCCTCCCATTTCCTGATAGCAAGGTAATGGTCCCAGAGTTCAACTTGAGATGTTTTTATCCCCACGATAGGGGAGGGGAGAGAAAGAGAGAGAAGGTAGATCTTCATTTAAAAATAAAATTTTAATTTAAATATACTTTTAAAATATGTATTTACTTATTACTTAAATATATATTTTCTAAAGATAGTAATAGAAACGAACTATTCTTTGATATATGGGGTAGTTTTCTGGAAGTGCAGAAGAAGCAAATAAGGGAAAATTTTGTCAATGTAAAGGAGGATATCAATAAGAAAAGTTTCTTTTAAAAAAAGATACACAAGTAGAAAGTGCGTTGTATGTTGTCAGGCTCTTTACAAGTGAATGGATAATTTGTTGAGACTCCCTAGGTCTTCCATCTGGGTCCTCCTTTGACTTTTAGGAGAGGACTGACATGCTTATTTGCTTCAGTAGTTCCTTTGTAAGGGATAAAGATGTGCTTCTGGAGTGGCGGACATGGACCTATAACCAAGACTAGCCCTGTAACATTAAACCTAACTTGATGGCATGCCATAAGGGAAGGCAGAAGGAATCAAAGAACCTTTAGAGTCAAAGTGCAGAAATATCTTGGATCTTTGCACCTATCTCATTGTGCAGATGAGAAAACCAAGACCCAAGAAAGCAAAATGTCTTGCCCAGTGTCTTCATCACGGTGAAAAGAGGGCAGCTAGGTGGCACAGTGGAAAGAGTGCTGGGCCTGGAGTCAGGAAGACCAGAGTTATTTAACCAGAGTTAAATCCAGCCTTAGATCAGACACTAGCTATGCGACCCTGGGCACATCATTTAACTCTTTGCTTCAGTTTCCTCATCTGTAAAATGAGCTGCAGAAGGAAATAGCAAACCACTTCAGTATCTTTGCCAAGAAAACCTCAAAGTGGGGTTAGGAAGCGTTCGACATGACTGAAAAAGGACTAAATGGCAAGAACCAGGGAAAAGAGAACTGGACTTGTAGTCAAAGAATTGAGGTTCAAACCCAGTGCTGTGGAGGAAAAAGGACTGAACCTTAGAGTAGGGGTTTTTAACCGATGGTCTGAATACTTGTTTGGTTAGTATTTGGGGCTAATATTTCAACATAATTTGCCTCCTTTGCATTTCTGTGTATTTTTATTTTATGTATCTTTTTTCTGAAAAAGGATCCATGTCATTAAAAAAAAAAATTTAGAATCTCTGATTAGTGTCAAAGGAACTGGTTTCAATTTATTACCTGTGTGACCTTAGAGAAATCGCTTAACCTCTCTGGCCTCAGTTTCCTCATCTGTAAAATAAATGAATTGTATTAGATCATCTCTCACGTCCCTTCCATCTCTAAAAAGGATGATACTTAGGCTCTTAAGCCTAAGAAGGGTAAGTCAAAGGTTAGAAGACACTTTGAGATCACTTAATCCAACCTTTTTGTCTTACAAATAAGAAAGCCACAGAGATGAAGTGATTTTTTTTCCCAAGTAATAAGTAGCAGAGCTATTGAACCCAGTTCTTTTTGATTCTAAATTCATCCTCTTTCCTCCCTAGCCCTTCCTCTCTCCTTTTGATTGGTCTATGGAAACACTATTTCTGGGGCAAGGGCAAGACCTTCCTTATCTGTTTTCAGTTCCTTGTGGAAATTCATTAAATTAAGTGTCCTGTACTGTTTGCACCAAGTAAATCAGAAGGGTTGGAAGAGTGGTGGTCTTTGTAATAATGAAAGAGAATGGAGCACATAATTGAGTCAATTCCTTTTTAGATTAATTAAATGGAAGCAACTTTGAAAACCTCAGCTGGAGCTCCCTCTGCTGGCTGACTACCAAGCTGGTCATTACAGTACTGTACAAAGCAAGCGAAAAGGAGTTTTTGGTTTTTTTCTTCAGTGTGATAAGTGAAAAAAGTAGCATTAGCTGCAAAGATCATGGTCATACTAACAGTGTCACGTCCTCCTGCTCAGCCTTACCTGGGTACCAAGGGGCCTGGTACTAAACTTCCCTTTTGTTGGTCAACTTTTCTCAAGTGGGTTTTATTATCATCATTAAAAGTACTTGCCATCAGTTTCATCCCTTGACCTTCACAACAATCCTACGGGTCATTTGTGAATGGGCACTGCTTTATAGTGAGGCTTAGAAAGTATTGCCCCAGAGGTCACACAGATAGTTAGTGGTTTCCCTATGATTACAGAGCTAGCACGTTCAAGGCAGGGCTTGAAACCCAGGTCTTCCTGATTCCATGACTGATCTTTTCTTCACTGGGCAGTGCTACATAGGGCCAGGAACTGGACCAGTTTGGAACTCCAAAAATGAGGAAATTCACTCTATCAGTGCAAGTCAGCACCTTCTCCCCAACTTAGAGCCTTAGAAAGTTGTATGGAGTAGTAAGAGCTGTCAAGACCTTTAAATGCTTTGCCCAGGGTCACATGGTCAATATAGGTCATAGTCTTAAAGCAAGGTTTTCCTGACTCACAAGCCAACCTTCTATCTCTTCTAAGGTTTCTTACCTTAAGGTACATAAGCTTGTTTATCAAATATTTTTGTAACTATGTCTTGTAACTATATTTCAGTATCAGTATTTTGTTTGTAATACTGTTTACTTGATTTAGTTAAAACCAATACTCTAAAAAACAAGTCTATAAGTTTTACCAAAGGGATCCATGACACAACAAAGGTTGGAGTCTCCAGCAGTATAATATACTGCCTCTAATACCAATACTGCCTTTCTTAAAATATCTAAAATGTTCACAGTTAACAATAGATCTAATGAACAGGAGCTGTTAACTCTGGAATCTTTAGGGGTTTATTTACTACTGGACATTTCTTGAATACCTGTCTAGTGTCTATTCCTCTACCCAGGCCTTTAGGTGGAGGTGGAGGAGATATGACGTGGTCAGTGCCCTCGAAGACAGTAGTAAGGGAGAAAAGACATACACATACAAGTATTCACGTAGAAAGAAAATGTTGAGAGTATTCTAGAAAGGGTGTGCAGTTTGAACAAACGAACATAGTCAAGATATTAAGAAAATAACATTTATTAATGTAGGGAGAGCAGGAACATGACTGGACCAGAAGACTCAAGTGTTTGGGAGCCAAGTTTTGTGGAGGGTGTTGAGTTAGCTTTAAACATCCTTAAGGAGATAGGGAACCCTTGACAAATTAAGCAAGAAAAAAGACATGATATAATTTCTGCCTTAAAAAACGATTATCTGGCAGAGTGTGGAATTGATTATAAAGGAGTGAGTCTAAAGACAGGAGTACCAGCTAAAAAAAGGTATTAGAAAAGTCTGAGCTTGAGATGGTGAGGACATAATGGGTGGATGGAATTGGGGCAGGGGGAGCTCCCTAGGAGAGCATTTGCACGCCTGTGACTTTGACTGTGAATTTGTCTATCTTTGTCCAGAGTTATTTTCTCATCTGTGTGTGACGGTAAAGTAATGAAACTGGTTTTATATGCCCCAAAAGAAAGAATCACTTGTTTTCTTGCTAACTAGACTTTATCCAGTAGTTGTTGTTTTAGTATCAATCTGTCTTTACACTTGTCATGTGGATGTCTCACACACATGAATGTGTTCAAAGTGTCACCACTTACTGTGTGCTATTACCTGCGTGTTCAAGTGTGGATGGTGAGGAGATGCACATGGCCTCTGCTTTTCTCTGCAAGACTTATGTCATGTGTCCTGTAGCGTGTGTTTGCATGTGGCTATGTTCAGCTGCATGTCTCTGCCTCAGAACTCTGAAATATCATAGTCTGATAATAGTATACGTGTAGAGCTGTAATGGCATATCTGTTTAAACACACACATACACACACACACACACACACACACACACACACACACACACACACACACGGTTTCAGGTGCCTAATCCCTCTATTGGCTTAAAAAAAAAAGAAACTAGATCTGACATCCTTTGAAAGACACCTGATGGCAGCTTCCTGCAGTGAAGACAAGGTTTGTTTTTCCTAACTACAGTTCATTCACTGGTAGGAAAGAAAGCAAAGTGCCCCCACACTACTCTGCTTTTAATTGAGTGTGCCATTTTTTGCATAAATGTGTTTGAAAATGATACATAATTTCTTGGTCTTCCCCTAGCGTGTTCAGATTTAGACTGGCCAGAAGCACCAACTCTTCCCAGTCCTTTAGATTTGTTCCTGTCTATGTTTAGGTGTTTGTCGTTTGCAGAATGTTCACTGTTGAAATGTGATTTCATCTCTCAGCATTAATTTGGAACTCTTGCCAAATTCTGTTTCAGTATCTTTAAAGCAGGGATTTTTTTTTTTCTGGCAATGTCATTTCATAGTAATAACCATGAGATCTATGTGAATTTCTTGAACCGTCTTTGATCTAGGACTTGTTTCCATTATGGGAAAGGAGTACTAGATATATCAGCTACTAACTAGCCATGGAGTAAAGGAAATCTGGAGGCAACAGCAGTGTGTAAATGGGTAAGATGTTCAATTGAAGTTGGGGCTGGTCATCATAAAGCTTTGCATCCCCCCACTGCTTTGCAAGTGGGCCCCTTCTTAAATGGTTGCTTCATTGACTCAACTGAGAAGATAGAATAATTTCTGTCCTATATTGATGACTTAGTCACAGCTATAATGTAATAAAGGAAAAATTGGACAGTATATTTCATTCACTGGACATATATTAAATGCCCACTCTGTGCAAAGAGTATCGCGTCACACGTTGGGGAAGATACACATTTTGGATAATACATGCCTATATGGAGCGTACAGTATATTTGGAGAAATGTAGCATGGAGTGCGTACGAACTCAAGTAAGTACTGAGTGGGCTGTCTAAGAATTAACCACTCAAGCAACATTTTTTCATAGAGTGGTGGTGTTAGACTTATCATAGCGCCCCTTGAGCCATGTCATTGGAAGAGGGTCCAAGAAAGGAGATTTGTGGTTCAGGGAACCTTTTGTGAGTCTTGCAGTCCCACATGAGCCTGATGGGGAACTCTAGCATGATCATTATGAAGTTGGTGAGGAAACAATTAAAAGTAGGGACAGAAGAGTATAACATATTGTCCCCTCTGACCTCTCCCTAATATACAACCATTTTCTACAATCTTCCTCCTTCACCATGTTTGAAGTTTGGACCCCCCCAGGGCCTGGACTTGAGTCCAAGAAGAATAAACAAAAATCCTCTGGATAGTAACAAAAAAGGTAAACACTGCCATGGAGTTTGTGTGAATTGTTTACAAATAAAAAAGTTCTTCCTTGGAGCTGTAACCTCTAGAGACTTTTAAGAATTTGTATCTTAATTTTCAACTAAGGACAGAAGTTATTTTGGGGCATTGGAGGAGAATGGGGGTGTAGACCATATCAACTTATAGCTTAAAAAGGTCTGTCAGCTTGCTGTGAGAAGATATCCTCATCTTGTATGATTTTAGAGTATCCCACTGATATCCCATACCTGGCTTGTGATTTTCACTGATTGGTTTAAATGGAGTTTTTAACTAGAAACTTAAGAGGATTTATTTCAGGAGTATAAAGAAGACCCTTACTTTGGGGTCTAGTTAAGTAACCTTAGGGAAAGTGATTTAGCCGCTTTTGACCCTCTCTCTAAAATAAAACAATCCTTCCTCCTCATGTTCTTCATAAGAGTAATAAAGTTTGTTCAATGTTGTCTGAGGAACTTCTTTCAGGGAGTTTCCAGACATAAAAAGGGAGTCATTTCCTAGTGATAACTTCCAGATAGCTTTAATATAATAGCTAATCTATGTGAAGTATAGTAAACCCTAAAATACCATCCCTACAGCACATCATAGACAAATGATAATGAAAGCAGAGTAAGGCAGAAATGTCCTTTGAACTAATTGCAAGAGAAAAGAAAAGGTTGGGCTTTTACCGATACACAGAAATCTGTTACACTATTGGCCTATCACTTTTATCCCTTACTTGTTTGTGAGGGAGGTGTACATCCCTCACCCCCATCACCACCACCAATACAGAAAATGTCTAACAAAACTTTATTTTAAATGCCCTTCACCCACTGCTTGCTCAGTTTTTAAGCAGAAAATTGAAGGAAGGTGGATACCATTGGTAGTCCACCAATTAGAAAGGTAGTTAGGAAAGGAAGATTAACTTCTTGATCCTCCCCCACTCTCCCAGTACTGAAGATAATGTGCATTTTAAAAAAAGGGAACCGATAATAAGAGCTTTTGGATTACACGTCACAAAACTTCTATTTCCAGATTAACTTTTGCCCTTTGAACTAAGGATGGGCTAATTTTTATTACACCCGCCTTTTGCCACTGAATGCAGAATATTCAGACCTCTTAGAAGCCATCGGATCTTAGAATATTTTCCAAATCGGCCTCAGACCTACAGAACAATGTATCTTTTTGGACTTGTGAAACTTTGAATTTGTCCTTTACAGCCTATTAACCCACTACTGACTAGCTCCCCTTTGCATAATAAGCTCTTGTAACCAATTTTAAACCGCTTTATGTGCCTAATCAGAGCGGGGGTCCAAGTGCTTGTATTGGAAAGCCAAGGGGATTTTTTTTTTTCATAAGCTTATATAGACATTGGGTTTCCTCACACAAAGTTAAACTCAAAGTCAAACTTGAAGCTTTCGAATATTCCTCTTGGCATACGAATGTGCTCGGTAAAACATTTGTTAACCTGCACACTAACACGGGTTTGGGATGCCCAATTAATTGAGGTTTTTCTCTTCTCTCTGAACTGCTGACTTTTTGTCTGCTCCTCCTTGCATAATGATGACCTTTGCTTGAACATACAGTAGTTTGTACAGCAGAAGTGTACTGTCCTGCCTAACTCTGTGTGTCTTGTATTGTTTTACCTTGTAGGGTCCACCCTGAAACGTCTATGCCTAGGCAAAGAGCACAGTAGTAGTAATTATCGGATTTTTTTCCCCCTTTTCATGTTTTCTCCATTGCATGGGCTCATTTCCTTTCTTGGCTATATCATTAGAGTTTCATGGATGTTCTTGCAAAAATGGTGCTTCCTGGGTGCTGTGTGAGTGAATGAGTAGACAACCGTGTCTATGATGGATGCCCATTGAATAAACTTGGCTGTTGGAAGTGGCTGTTCTGCTTATGTCTTTGGTACAACAGCGTCTCTGCTCCTCACCTCATCCTGGCTTCATGCTTCATCATCCTTGCTGCCATTTGTGTCATTCCTCACTAAGTTACTTCAGGGCCTCCTTTTTTTTCCCCCCAGATCCATAAATTACTAATAATTAATTGGCTCCTTTTCCTAAATCATCAGAATAAGTATTCCTCAAAAGTTGTTTTAAAAAATAGAATGAATGTCATGAAAGAAGAAAGATGTCCAGGTTTAAATGGGTTACTGGTTCACCTGGACTGCTTTTACATCCGTGGTTGAAAAGTTCCAATTAGAAGTAGGCATCTGTGTCCGTGCTTGTTCATTGCTAATTACTAAAATAGACTCATAGTGCGTTGTGTTTCTGAACTGTTTGTTTGAAGAGATGGTCTCTGGTTAAATCTTTTTTAAATGTTAATTTCAATTTTCTCTTTTTTTAACTAAATTGTTTAAAAACAATTTCATAATCTGATGACTTTCCATCCTTTTCCATTCAACTTATCCAGGATTTTAAATCAGAAATTATCTGCAAAGAATTTTTTTTAAAGAAATTGTATCATAGCCAAACATTATAGTGTTTGTCGAATTTTTAAGTTCAATTCAAAAAGCATTTATGAAGTGCTCACTGTGTTCTAGATACTGGAGATAGACAAAATTAAAGTAGTCCCTGCCCTCCAAGACCTTCCATTCTACTTTAGCCTATGACAGTGCAAAGTATTTTCCTAGGCACTGAAACGAGCTTCCTTCTACCTGCTTTAATGCATTGGAGTTTCATGTTTGTGGAAAGCTCCCCACCCAGCTCAAGAAGCTAAACTTCTACCTCCAATTCCCTTCCTAATACTTTTTTTAAAGTTAATTAGTACTTCCAGGTATTTGCAACTTACTAGACTTTAAAAAAAATCTGGCCTGTTTCTTTTGGACATATGAATCTTGTTACCATGTTCTTTCTTAGTTCACTTCAAGTCATGAGGTCCATGCTGTTCCCATTCTGGGAAGCAGCACAGAGAGCACTGAACCGTGGTGGTGAAGAGCCTGTGGGAGAGCAGATGGGTGCTGTTCATAAAATCCAATTGGAAAAGCTGCCGTAAGAGTGGCCAAGCTATTTGTCGTTGCTCTCTTCCCCCCATGTAATGACACTTGATACAACATTCCCAAAGAGGGAAGCCTGTGTCATGCGCTCCAGCAGCATAACATTCAGTGATAGGCAAAGTATGGGAAAAAATCAGGAATCAGATTTAAAAATCCTGAGAAGGTCCACTTTCTCCAGACCAACTCTTGAAGCAAAGGCGTTCTCTAGGACAGACTCATGTCCAAATTGTAATGTGAGTAGTGGAAGAGCACCTTGTGTCAGTCTTATAGCTGATCCTGCCTTGTGTGTGATTTCCTAGGATCTTCTACCACCAGTCTGGTCACAGGTCCTGAGCCAGTGCCCCCAGCCACGCCGCAAGTCCAAGCACAGGTTAATAACAGCAACAACAAAAAGGGAACGTTCACGGATGACTTACACAAGCTGGTGGACGAGTGGACAAGCAAAACCGTAGGAGCTGCTCAGACAAAACCTTCCCTCAACCAACTGAAACAGAACCAGAAAAGGCAAGATATGGAGCCTCGAGCAAGCCCTGCCCAGGCACAAAACGAGGCATATGGCGTAAGTGCTGGTCTTTGGGGTGTGCATTGTTACAAGGGGTCAGAGGGTCTAGAAGGGATCCTAGAAAGCAGTGATGGCTTCTCTTTGAACGGCATCCACCTCATCGGGTTGCAGATGGCTACATGATGGTGTCCTTTGTCTCTCAAATCAGTCCTCTAAGACATACTGTTGTCTGCAGAATGCTAACCTGTTGCAGTTCCTAAAGAGTATTTGGTGATGTACAACTAAATCTTGCTTAATCTGCCTCTTTGGTCCAGGATTTCCTTTAGTCACACTGCTTGACCTATTCATGGAAGAACTTGACTCCTGTATTGGGTGGTAAAAGACCTATGAAATCCCTTTGACTTCTGTGATTCTAGCTCCGATCTGGGGTGGTCTGCATACTGAGTTTTAGCCATCTAAAGTTGCTCCTTTCTTTCTACATGTAATTCTCAGTGCTGCTTAAATTTTAAAATGTGTTGTTTCTGCTCTGATAAACATTTACAGCAATCAGGTGAAGGAGTTATTAGCCTCCCTGCTTTCTTCCTTCCATCCTCCTCTCCTTCCCTGACTCTCCCTCTTTAGTACAATGTACCTTGAAAGAAATGTTTATAGCACATCTTCTTTTCTATCATCCCCTCAAGAAAAGATCAGGTTCAAGGAAATTGTTTCCCCAAAGATTCCAATCAATAAGTGTTTATTAAATACCTACCAGGTGCAAGACACTTTGGACACAGAGACAAGAAAAAGTCTCTTACCCCAAAGAGCTTATGTTCTATTGGTGTGCTTTCAAAGATCACACTTCAGGGATTAAGACTGAATTCAGGGAGGAAAAAAAAAAAGGTAGTATACCTTCTATAAACCCTCTTTGCCTAGTGTGCTTCTCTCTTGGGTGAAGAAAACATACCTTAGTGTGAAGAGCATTGGCCAGAGTTTCAGTAATGGTTTCTGGTTCCAGCTCCAAAGTGGGTTCAGTCCATGGTTAACCTCTGCCATTTTACATGGCTTCCCTCTTTCGCCATTCAGTCTCTATCTCCTGAAAGGAGAATAATCATTTCTCTTCTTCCTGGGCGTGGAGGATGGACAGAGGGGGCTATACTTGTTACTAATTAGCCCAGGAAGGATTTATTTGTCCTTCCTCTGCTCCAGCCCATCCAAAACATACAAACAAACCCTAGTAAAAGAAAAGTCACTTTGACACACAGTTCCATTCGGGAATAGTGCTTACAGTGGATGATGAATGCAGAGGTCTATTTTTCTGATTCTTTAGGGCAACAATAATAGATACATGAATGCTTAATTAACTTCATTTTGCCTGATGCAATGAGACCCATTTATGTTTCCTCTTACAATTAGAGCGTCCGTTGAAAGGCTGTATACCCGTTGTACAGAATACCTTGATAAGTTCTGCAGTTTATCCTACCTTTGCTTCCTCAACCCTTTGCAGAGTCCTGTCAAAGAGCCTATGCGTATTTGGAAAGTGAGCTCTTTTCAAAATTTAGCAGTGCTCCCAAAGTACAGTGACCTTTTCTTTTCATCCACATTTAGATCAAGGGTAACCCTCTCCACCGTGTTCCCATCCCAACCAGACTTATCAGTTCCCAGATCTGTAAAGCATCAGGTGCTTGACTAAAGGAGACTGGCAAGTGATGATGTAGAAAAAGGGAGAAATTAATTGGATCTAAAATATTCTAGGACTTGATTTTAGTAATTCAGCAGATACTGGTTTCTACTTGATTCCAAGGTAGTAAGATCAAGAAATCTTTTCTAAAAGGATCTGTAAAAGTAGTATTTGTCTGACATAGTTGTGGGGTAGGGCACCTCTTGGCCTTTTGTAAAAAAAAAAAAAAAAAAAAAAGGAAACCCCTTGTTGTTGGATGGGTGCTGATCTATCTAGGGGGTACCTGGAAAAGATCATGTGTAGCAGTTAAAGGGTATATATAACAGGACACCTCATTAAACAGTTAAGAGTGTGACCTGATCAGGAGCTGTCTAGGTGATATAAAAACAAATGATACCAATAAATTTTTTTTTAAGTCTGACTTGGCTAGAGAATGTGAACATTGCTCCTGCCTAAGTCTCTCTCTGAAGAGAGTTTCTGGAAGGAAGTGAAAGTGAGAAACAGGAAGCAAGGGATTGATTGCCCCATAAACTGTTTCTTGACTTAAGCTTGAATCAGAAACAACTACTCAGCAGATTCATCCATTTCTGCAATTGTATGTTTTGCTGTTTTGTTTTTGCTTATTTTCCCAGTAAAACACCTTTTGAAAAACTCTAGCATTTTCTTTGGTTGAACTGAGGGAGAAAGTCTCTTCTCCTATACTTTAGTCTGTGTCACAAAGAGGGACCAGCATGCATGTGGGTGAGATGGTGACATCAGTGCCTGTATCAACTCCAAGCATGATGTGATAAGGCCCTGAACACTATGGAGGGGGCTGTTGTAAAAAGAGAGAAGAAAGAGAGATTCAGCATTTCAAAGGAAGGAAAATCAATAGGAATTAGAGACCGAACAGATAAGGTCATGGAAAAAGAATCAACGTTAAATTCAAATCAGCGTCGAGACTTGAGCCTGAAGATAGGGAAGTCAGGAAGCTAGTAGAAAGAATATCAGGCCAGATATTGATAATAATCTCTTTCTACTGGAGCAGTCCTATTAGTGAATCCCAGGACTTTGGCAAACAAATGCTTAAATTTACCAAAAAAATAATTTTCTCTGTACCTATGCTGGAAAGTAGTTTGAATCTTTAAATCTTGCTGAATTCTCCCAACTCTGTTTTTGTAAACTTTTTTAGGTTTTCACCAGGGTTGTGTGTGTATTTTTGTCTTTCAAAGAGAACCAGAAGGCTATTAAGGCATTCCCTACTATTTACTATCCTAGAGACCATCTAAGAAGGAAAGTCCAGTAATGATATTAGATGACAAGAGAATTATCATTACTGTCACTCTGCCCCTCTACTTCGAGAAAGGAACATCTGAGATAGGATAGGCCAATAATTTATGTCCATAATATTCAGTGTGGCCCCCTTGAGCCATCAGCAGGAATTTGAAGGTCCTACTCCGTATTCAAACTGTGATTGGCACTGTGACAGAAATGGAAATATAAGGGATCGTCCCTATCCTCAAAGACTTACAGTTTAGTTGAGAATGTAATTAACATATTAAACCTTGGAAAGGATTTAGCTAGACAAAAATGAAGTATTTAATTGGGTGATAGATGTGCACTCGAAGGTTTTGAATGGTTTTCCTTGGAGAGAATTCTATAGAAGAACTAAAAGAGAAAGAAGAAATTGTAAGTTTGAATAATGGACTTTTCTGGTGTTCATGAACTAGAGTCTATATTCGTCTCTAGTCCTGACATATTTCCCAATGACAACTTTACCGTGAGGCAGTCCTAACTCTCTGGCCATTCAGAGTGTTGGATGGATTTGGAAAGAGCTGTTGGAATAAGGTGTGAAATCAGGTTTTCCACCAACAAGAATGTTTTTCTTAGAGCCCTTCTTTGAATATGTGTACCAGGTTACTGCCATTTCAGCATAAGACATGTACCTAACTTGAAAACACCTCATTCAGACAGACAGTACCCAGAGTCATTGCCCTTGTAAAAAATCATGGTGACATTGGAGAACCAATAGGTTCAGAAGGAGGAAAAAAATCTGTAAAAACACCAATCAAAAAAGCATTGGCGTTGGACCTCTAAACTGGGAGGGGGGATGGAAACAGATATCTTAACAGCTGAGTCATTTTTATCTCTGCCCCAGCTTCCCCTCCACTACTAGAATTATCCTACCTCGATGATAATGCTGCCTGCAAATGTCATCATTTGACGATCCTTTGGTATTGTTTGTTTTAAGAAAACAGTCCAATGACCCTCTCAGAGTCAGTATGGGTCATTCACACTTGATTGTCACTTCTCTTATTTTGTTTTTTCTAGCTGAAATCAACTGCTGTAAGGTGATGGGGCCAAGTTCCTTAACCTGGGATCTGTGGACTTGGTTTTATTTCAATGGTGACTTTTGCTCAAGGTGGACCTTCTAAGATATAATTAGGTGAAGGTTCTATCTCTCAGACTCCTCCTTCCCATATAAAACCAGAATGTTGGGCTAGGACTTTTTAAAAATTAAAAATTTTTAAAACTAATAAGCCTTTTCTCTCCCTTCTATTCCTATTTCTTATGCCAAAAAAACCCAAACCAAGTAATAAATATGCATAGTCAGGCAAAACAAATTCCCCTGTTGGCCCTATCCAGAAACCATCTGTCTGTTCTGCGTCAAGGCCATCTGTGACGAAGGGAGGCATCATTTCTCTTTTATGGGTCCTCTGAAATTGTAATTGATTATTGCATTGATCAGATTTCTGAAGCCTTTCAAAAGTATTTGTTTTTATAATGTTAGGTTTTATAGTCTACATTGTTTTCTTGGTTCTGATAACTTCATACTGTATCAGCTCATAGAGTTCTTCCCAGGATTCTCTAAAACCATCCCTTAAATCATTTCTAACAGTAGCACAGCAGTGTTTCATTTTATTCACATACCACCATTTGTTGAGTCATTTCCCAATTGATGATCACCCCCACAGTTTCTGGTTCTTTTCCAATACAAAAAAAAAAAGCTGCTACAAATATATTTGCTCCTCTGGGGCCTTTTCTTCCTTATTTTGATCTCTTTTATGTATGAGCCTTACCTTTTTTCTTGCAGACGCTCTCTACATTTGTCATGTTCCTTTTTTCCTCTCAATTAAGGGTGTGAAGTGGAACCTCAGAGCTGCGTTATATGTATTTCTTTAGTTATTAATGATTTGAAGCATGTTTTCTTATTGCTTGTGTTTCTTCCCTTGAGAACAGACTGTTCTTCTTTTGACCATTTATCAACTGGGAAATAGGTTCTCCAGAACACAAAAGCTCATGCACACACATAGCAGCCTTGCGACTTGGTCTCTAAGCTGATTTACCCGTCTTACTTTTCCAAAATTGAGTTCAAATCAGGTAGACCCCAAAAGCAATCAGCCAGTGCTTTGTAACTGACCCA
Organism: Notamacropus eugenii; assembly: GCF_028372415.1. Lineage (NCBI taxonomy): Eukaryota > Metazoa > Chordata > Mammalia > Diprotodontia > Macropodidae > Notamacropus > Notamacropus eugenii. Next base: position 421,933,799 of record NC_092874.1, read on the forward strand.
CAGCTAGGAGACTCAAACACTCAATTTTAAGTGTACACCAGAGTCACGGTTTTTTATGCCAAGACCACCTTCATTGCACCATCAGCTCCCTAAGGTTATTTTAGGACAGTGGCTGCTTCTATATTCTGTTAATCTGGGAGAGCCCAAAGCTCTAGGACTTTTGAAGAGACTTTAGCATCAGTATCTGGGTCAAGGACACAATTCTTTGGCTGACTTCTAGGTCTCAAAGCTCATCCCCATTTTGTGGTATAATTGGACTTTCTAACAAGATTCTTTGTGTGGGAGGGACAGGTTTTAAGTTAACCTTTTGTGTTCCAAGGACTGTCAGCCAACAGTGGAGGTTCAGCTTGACGCTATTAGAGCTCTCTTGTGTTCTTCTTGAAAATGAAGGCCCTGCCTCATTCACCTGGACATTTCAGGTGAGATGTTAGCTTCTTAAAAATACCTGGAAGGGCTCTCTCAAGATTCCTGAACATGGGAAGTCGTTTATGAGTTACGAGGGAGAAGATGGTGTGATGGTTTTCGTTCTCTGCCCCTCAACCCCAAGTCCTGTTTGAGTGTTGGACCATTAAAAGGCACTCCGCATGGTTCAGTGACTGCCTTCTCTTAGAAACAGATGTCTGCATGGCAGCTTCCTAAAGAATTCCCAGGGTTGAAGCGAACATATTGTGTTGACCCTGGTCAGTCAACCTGAGCATAATCCTTCTGCGTGTCTTTGTGTTTTGTAGGTTAATTCAGTCAGAACAGGAGTGGGGAAACAATATCTTGTTCCAGTGCCTGGCCCTGTGTCAGCTGCATTAATTCCCGGAGTCACTCCAGCCCTGCCAATGCCTATGACAGGTACTCCTCTTTCTGGCCCGGTCCCACCTTATGTGATACCTCCGTATCCGTATGGAGGAATGTTCCCAGCACCTGTGTATGGTGTGCAGTGGCCAGACACAGTGGGCCAGCCTGGGATTAGAGGAGGGCATAGCCTTGCACCATTTCCAGGTCTGAGCAAAACGGGCTTGCAGTTGTTCCCAGTATACCTGCAGCAACCTCCTGTCAACCCATGCAGCCCCCAGATGAGAATTACCTAGCTTTCTGACTCACCTGTAAAACAGGGTGTTCTCTTAAAACACGCATTCTCTCTCTCTCTCTCTCTCTCTCTCTCTCTCTCTGTCATATGTGCACACACACACACACACACACACAAACACACTTCCAAGAGAGTATTTGAGCCTGGGGATGCTATTTGTCTGTTCAGCTTTGGTGACTTCAGCTACAACCACAGCAAGCCTGGTAAAACCCACCACAGCCATACCCCAAAGAGTGGGTTTGTTCATGGCAATATTTGCATATTTCACTGCTAAAGACACTTTATTCTCCATTGTTGTGATCGTGGTATATTCTTTAAAACACAAATAACTTCCTGTACTTGACTTGATGATGATGACGACAACATTGTATTAATCCTGCGGAGTATTTGAGTGCCTTGAATCTTGACTTTTCAGTTCCTTACTGGAAAGAGATGTAAAATATATCTCTATATAGAAACATATATATCCGTATATATATATTGGAAAGGTGTATTTTATTTACAGTTTGCTTGTGAGTTCAAAAACAATTTCCCTATTTTAAGTTGCAAAGATATGCAGAGTTTACACACTTTGAAACTGAAGCTTGTAGTCATGTTTTTTTGTTTTCTACTGTAAATGTGGTATTTTCTTTTATCTTAATGAGAAGATAACCTTGACTATCAAAGGGTTGCAAATGTTAGGTTGAGATTTGTTTGGTTGAAAAAATTAAATCTCTTTTGAGTTCGTACAATGAGAAAAAGAAGACAGAAATTTTTTTTTGAAGTGCTATCCCAGAAGCTTATTTGGAAGTTGTAAAAGTTTCCTGCGCAGAAAGCCAGGTGATAATATTGGCCAGAGTGGTTCTGTCCAGTACCTGGTCTTTCGGTAAGGTGGTACAGATGGTGACTTCTTTCTATTAATGAGGACCTGAGAGAAAATGTTTTGTTGTCTTCCTTTAGTTAAGTATCCACATTTTGCCACACTTTAACCAAAAGGATGTACATAAGTCAGTTTGATTTGCAGTCTGTATGTGCTTTATTTGGTGCAAGGCAAGAAAAGGCACCATTGTAAGTGGCCTTCCAACCCACTCTGAGCATGCAGACAGCCCGCCTCCGGGTTTCTGTTTGCCATTAGGCCTGTGGTGCTGCTCTCTGAGGAGCAAACCAAATCCAAGGCAGAGACGGTATTTAAAGTGTCTCTATTATCAGCCTTCTGACTAAACACATCTTTCAGAACACTATTACCTGACCAGCTCTTTTGGCCAGGCTTTTTCTTTCTCTCTTTGCACTGTAAAGTGGGAGCACCCTCCCTCCTCCCTCCAAACCCTACCCTAGTTTGGTCCCTGTTACGGTCTGTGGACTCTCCATCACCCACCCCCAAGTCTTACACTCCACAAGTGACCAATACTTAAAGCCACTTTGTCTGTGGCAAGGTTCCTTTTCATAGATATCTCGACCTCGACAAGCTCATTCTGGGCTTGGGATGAGAAAAACTTTCCAAGGTGGAACGCTGAAGGCACACTGTTCTCTTCCTGCAAAGATGTTTTATACTCCCTGCTGGAAAGCAGAATGCCCTGTGCTGCCAAACGCAGGAACTGTATTATTCTATTGTATTTTGGAGCATTCTTAGAACTGTCTAAATTATTTGGTTTGTACCCTTTGAGAATATATTATTCCATCAATTCAGTTAGAATTGAATTTTATAGACAATTAGGCAGAGTCTTCTGCCTGGGCAAAATACTGACTGTAGTAAGAGATTTCTGTTCTCTGTAACATGTATATTTGATTTGTTTGTTTTTAGATTCATGTCTGTATGCTTCATGAGCAAACATTAGGAGACTGTTCTCATTCCCCTCCCCCACCTCATTCCTCTTTGAGCTTGCATTGGAACTGTCTGGAGTCACTATTGCCTGTTAGTTACATCCTTGTACACAGACAGTCAGTGGAACGAAATCCCCAAGAGACTGTATATATTAAGGAGAAAAATAAACATTTTGTGCTTGAAAACAGTGTGATAACATCTTTTTCTTTCCCCCTTCCCCCTAAAGAACCTAAAGAAATAACCCCATCTTCCAGATGCCTTGTCACTGCCTCTCACCAGAGCCTCTGTTGGTCTCTTAGCTTTTTCATTATCTATACCTTGGTATTTGGATATAGAGTTTTTTTGGGCACTCTTTTCACCTGTTCAGGGTCATTTTAATGGAATCTGTGACTCCCAGGCATTCCAAGGTTGCCATTTAGGGCGTTACTCATTCAACTTTAGGCAAAATTTTCCACCTCAAATGGGTGAGACTAAATAGTGAGCAGACTGTCAGTAGGATTGAAAATAGCATTCCTTTCTAAGTAACCAACTCCCTGAGAGAAGGTAGTAGAGATAGCCATTAGTTAGAATTTCTGTGGGTATGAGGCTCGGAAAGTATACTTTAAATACTCTTTGTGTTCTGAAGGTGTCCCAGTGTCCTTCTAGGTCATCTATCCCCACAGTGAAGAATTTAGGAAGCAGAGACTATGTCTGTCTGCCTACATAGATGGGTATGGGTGGGTGTGGTGGGGCTAACGGGAATCACTTGAGTTTTGTCTCTTTTTGTGGTTTGTTTGTTTTTTGGGGTTTGTTTTTTTTTTTTTTTGCCCCATATGAATTCACTTTTATAGGTTGTAGATCGATTGTTAGAGTTATAGGGGAAGAGAAGTTGATGGGGAGGAGAGGTGGAAGATGGCTTTGACTTTTTCTTTCAGTAGTTAAGATAGTAAGTCTACCTAAGACCAGTGGGAAATGTTTGGGGAAAGTGACAACATTGGAATTACTCTTAGACAATAGTTTCTATCCTCCACAAAGCACATCTTCAACAAAGATGGAATTTGGGGAGATTTTTGTCATTTTAGACTGTGGCCATTGGACCTTCCATCCATCTTATAAAGCTAAAACAGCCTACCTGATTGGGATCATGGAAGTAGTACACTGGCATATTCAAATTGGGTCTGTAGAGGGATGACTGGAATGTAGGTCACCCTTTTAAAGTGTATCTGAATGTCCAGAAAGGTAGACTGTATGTCCATGATGACTTCTCACTCTTTGCCTTGTATCAGCAAAAGCATAATACTATTAGGCTAGAGCAGCATTGTCATCCCTATAACAGGATGGCTACCACCATAGCATGGCTATAATAAAGTGCCCAGCTATTGCAACAGGCCAAGAAGTATTGTGTAGGGTTCTATATGGCGTCAGTTCAAGGCTGTTGGCTGCAAAACAGAAAGGAACAGCATTTTTTGTTGTGCTTTGCTTTGGGGCCTGTCTTGCCTACAAGTTAAGGTAGGTCTGACCGAATAGGAGATACAGGAGCTGGTCATAACTGCATGTATGGTTAATTATTAAGATATGTATGATCTCACTCTGGCTGCTCTGCCTAAGTTTCTTCTAGCTTCTCTGGTAGCTGCCTTTTCTCCTCTTGTGTGGCAGAATCAGACGTGGATTATCTTTGCCAGGTCAAGCCCCCCAAACCCAGGGAAGCATACCTTCTCACTTGTCTGTCTCTGCAGTGCTTTCTTCAAGCTAATGCAGCCCCAAAACTGATGCATTAGATGAGGAAGGTTATGTGTGCACTGGTATCTTCCCGAGCCCTCATTGGAAGCAAATTCCTGGCCTCAGTTCCTGGGCAGAAGTTGATGTGGGATTAAGGCCTGTGCTAGCTCTCTGTTCTCATCCTGATAATACTAAATGACACAGTGTTCTTATTTAATTACTTAAATCAACACACTAAGAGAAGCTCCCATCTTCATATTTAATTTGGATTGGGGTGAAGTGATCTCAAAGGCATATTATTGAGCTGAAAATATGTAGGCACCTGCTTTGGAAGTTGTTTGCATTTCTTTGTGGGATGGTCTTGAGTGTGCTCTTGCTAGGAGGCAGGGTGACAGCTTAGCCGGCCTGCATTGTCCTGAACTTTGGGTAGGTTCTCTAAAGTAAATTCTTCTTCCTCTGTGTTAAATTACAGGGCAAGAAAAAGACGTGTGCTTTCCTTGTTTGGTGATAGGAAGCCTGCCTTAGAGCAACAAGAATCAGTGTTACATGTGTTAGATGCCTTTGAGTCACCTTTGCCCATTTTGATTCTTTGGCTGATAGAGATTCAAGACTTAAAATCAGTAGAGGCTTAAAAATAGCATTAATTTAATTTATTTCTTTATTTCCATCCATACCCTGGGTTAAGGTCTCCTCTATCTCTGGTCCCCTTCCCAGTTTATCCACTGTTCTTCAGGGATGTTTGGTTTGATTTAAAAACATGCTCCATAGGACCATCAATGGTTGGCAATGGTGGTGATGGTTCATTGAGTTGCTGATGGGAGAAGCCTCGGGTGCTTTCAGAAGACTGGCTGGCACCTTCAGAACAGATTGGGCGGTCGGCACCTTGTCAGGACTGTAACTGGCTGTGGCGGTTTTGTTTTCTAGATTCTGAGAATTGGAAGCCCGACTGACCCCAGGCCAGCTGAGCTTGCATCCCAGGCGCCAGGTCCCACTTCATCTAAGGAGGAAGAAGGGGAAGATGGGAAGTGATTTGGCCTTGCTGTGTGTGTGAGGCCTCCTGCTCCTTGTCTATCCCATTGCTGTTTTGTAACTACTTTCTAATTTTTTTATTCACAATTGGAAACACAAATGTTATGCAAGAATAAAAAATATTTTGGGGGAAAAATACTTTGGTTTTTTGAAGATCATTCTCCTTTCCCTTGGCCCCCAGGCCAGGAGGCCAATAGGAATGTCATTTAAGTAACAGAGAAAGTGAAGAACATTGACTAGAGGCCAAATGGTTCTCAAGACATTGTGTGCTAGGGGAGAGGACTTCAGTATACAGGGTTCTATACCTACTCATCTTCAAAGGGCTCGTCATTTATATTCACCAGCACCAAGTGAGCATTCACTTGGGATATCTAAACATGGAACCCAACAAGTGACTTAAGACATCCATAACAGAGCCACAGTTCAAGGGCCAATCTGCCTCTGGAGGAAACAAAGCAATTTTATTCTTCAGTCCTCAGAAACCAACTTCTGCTCTAGGTCATTTGGCAAAGTTTCGATTCCTTATCTGTGGAGACAGGCTGGACTCTACTCTTGAAAGAAATCGTGAATTTTTTTTTTTTTTTTTGAGATGGTCAGAATCCTGGGAGAGGTAAAGGGCAGGTGTCTTCTGAGGTCTGAGGCTGCCCTTTTGAGTCCTGATAGGGTTTCCATTGCCAATGTAGAAAAACCATGGAAACATAAGGACAAGTCATTCTGAACTTAATTCTTCTCATTAGAGGTTACCTGAAGACCTTCAGGAGGATTTCAGAAATTACTTCACCTTGGGCAACTCCTGAGGACAATCTATCCTCCAAAAGCTGAGCGTTATCCTAGTAGTGTTGAAGGAGGCTATTGAGCATGATGTGATGATGAATGTCCTGACTGGCTGGCAGAAAAGTTGTAAGGCAAAACATAAATTTGCATTTTGTTGGGGAGATTTCTCCTGTCTGTACTCATCAGGCATATTGTAAAGGAGCAGCACTCCCTGACTCTGGACTGAGTTCAAGTCCCAGCTCTGTCATTCTTGTGTGAACTTGAGCTTTTGCTTCACGTCTACACCTCAGTTTCCTTATCCATAAAATGAGAGCAGTGGTCCTTTCCAGTGCTTACTCCTTTCCAGCTCAGAATATCCGATGCTGTGATGTTATCGTTCCCACTCAGGTATCAATTGGACCAGTTGGCCACTGAGATACCTTCCAGCTCTGATTCTTAACTCTCCATTAGAGATAGGAGCATGTGCTTGACTTGGGCTATCCAACTTGAATGGCATGTAGGCCCCAAATCATGCCTCCCCACAATGGGTGCTGACCTTGATCAGAAGGTCTAAGTTCAAATCCGGACTGCCATTTCCTACCTATGTATGGGATGAACCACTCTTGTCATCAGACTAAATGACTTCTAAGGTCCCTCTCAGATCTTCATATGTCATCCTCTTGTCCATATAAAGATCCTTTCTATCCCTATCTCTAGTTATCTAATTAGTAACTTTAAACTTAGACTTTTTCTCAAAGACTCCATGAAGTGCAACCAGCTTTGGAGTCACCATGTTGATGAAACTCCAGAAAGGCTGAACTATGACCAAATGGTGTAGAATGAGGATTTAACAAGATTTTACATTGGAAGCCACTGTGGAAGACCATCCATGCTTTTAACAAATTAATGATATAATTAAAAGTCTAATGGAAGACTTTTACATCATTTGAGCTCTCTGTGGACCAGGCTGCCATTACTCATCTGACATCGCTCCTCCTACCCCCACCTACCCATCTGTTCTATAGACTATTTTGGAGCAGTCTTTCTAGAGCACTACATTGATCATGTCTCTCTTTCTGTGTTGAAATACCTTTACTGGTTTTCTCTTGCCCATGGGATAAAGGCCAAGCTCATGATTCTGGCATTCAAAACCTCCAAGAAGTCTCTCATTCCAAGGTCCTCTCTTAGCTTTTTCATTTAACCACAAACAAATATGAAGTGCCACTTATGGGAAATACACTGTGCTAGGCACTAGGTGAAAATACAAAAGTAATGAAACAGCCGTACCAAGGACTGGGGCTGCAAAGAAAGGCAAATACAATCCCTGTCATTAAGGACCCTCTGTCTAATGGGAAGAGGGGAGAGAAAAACAGCATGTAAACAGATCCTAAGTACAAATCCTATAGATGGCATAGAATATTTTATATATAATGCTATGTATTTTGAAGGAGCAAATAGGTGGTGCAGTGGATAGAACACTAGGCTTGGAATGAGGAATCAGGAAAACCCATCTTCATGAGTTCAAATCCAGCCTCAGATACTTATTGGCTGTGTAACCTTGAGCTAGTCACTTCACCCTCTTTGCCTCAGTTTCCTCATCTGTAAAATGAGCTGGAGAAGGAAATGGCAAACCACTCCAGTATCTCTACCAAGAAAACCCCAAATGAGGTCATGAAAAGTCAAGACACAACTGAAATGACTCAGTGGCAGCATAAATTTGAGGTGATCTTAGGAAGGTGCTAGCATTAAGAGGAACTAAGAAAGGCTTCTTACAGAAGATAGGGTTTTAGCTGAGACTTGAAGGACTCCAGGAAGGAAAATAAGAAGGGAGAGTGTTCCATCCCCATGTTCATGGGGATAATCAGGGAAATGCTTGGGATCAGAAAAGGCAGTATCGTTTGTGAGAAACAGCAAGGAGGCCTGTATCTCTGGATGGTGGAGCGAAGTGTACAAACCTAGAGATGTAGAAAGAGGTCAGATTGTAAAGGGATTTAAAAGCTAACAGGATTTTATATTTGATCTTTGGAGGTAAGGGGGAACCACTGGAGTTTATAGAATGGAGTGGGGGTTATATGGTCAGACCTGTGTTCTAGGAAGATCATTTTGATGACTGAGGCATTTTGTTGGGGTTTTTTTGGTGTGTTTTTTGTTTTTGTTAGTTGTTTGAGCCATTTTTGGTGGCTGATGGACTGGAGAGAGACTTGAGGTAGGGACACCAACCAGAAGGCCAGTGAGTCACATGTCACCTGCACCAAGGCGGTGGCAATGTGAGAAGAGGGAAGGGGGCATATATGAGAGGTGGTGTGAAGGTAGAATGAATAGGACTTGACAAGAGATTGGGTTCTTCCAGGCGAGAGATGATAAGGGTTTGAACTAGGGCAATGGCTATTCAAGTAGAGGTAAGGGAATGGAAGAGAGACATTATGGAGATAGTATCAACAATATCTGGCACCTGATTGGATATGAGGAGTGAAGAAGGGGGTAATAATTGAAGATGGAAGGGTTATGAACCTGGGTGGCTTTAAGGATTTTGGTGGTGCCTTCAACAAAAGTATAGGAGTTGGAATAGAGATAAGCAAGAAAGGAAGGTGATGGGTCCTATTTTAGACATACTGAGTTTGAGGTGCCTTCAGAACAATCCAGTTGGAGACATCCAATAAGCATCTGTAATTCAGGACTTGAATTGGCAGAAATCTGCATAGAGAGAGTCATTAAACCCACAAGAGTTGATCGGACCACCAATGAAGAAAAGAAGGAGAGTGGGCCCAGGATAGAGATAAGAGTGGGCCAAGAATAATGACCTTGACAAGTCGAGGTTAAGAATAAGAATTGAAGAAAGGGACATTAGATTTGGCCATTAACTTTGGTAGCCTTTGACACAAGCCAGATTGCAAAGGGTAGAGATAGAGTAAAGAAAAGCTAGTATTTCTGTAATACTTGAAGGTTTGCAAAGCACTTTATAGGTTACATAATTTATTCCCAGCAACCAGGTGAAGGAGATGCTATTATTGTCCCTATTTTATAGATGAGGAAACTGAGACCAAGAAGGATCAACAACTTTTCCGGTGTCACACAACTGAGGTCAGATTTGAACTCAGCTCTGTCCTGACTCCAGGTCCAGTGCCCCACCTCTCTGCCTCATCGAGGTCAGTATGAGGTAGGGAAAAGGGAAAGAAGTCCATGTGATTCTGTAGCGTCTGTATCATAGCCTCTGCTTCTGAACTGTTTTGGCTCATATTGTTCAAGGGTTTCATGTATGGTTTCCCCATCTAAATCACCAGTTCATGATAAAATGGAGACGATGCCACATTTGAAATCCTAACCTGGGTTCAAATCTTTGTTCTTCTACTTACTACCTGTATAACCTTGAGCAAATCATTTAGCCTATCTAGGGCTCAGTTTCCACATCTGATAAATGGGGGGCTTGGACTAAAATGTCTCTGGGGACCCTTTGAACCCTAAATCTCTTGTCCTATGTCTTATACTTCTTTTGTACCACCTTCCACCTCAGCCTTTTCTCCCATCCCATAAGCCCTTGCTCAGTGATGAGCACATAATTTGTGACAAGTAAATGTCCACAGAATTAATCTCTACTTAGGGATTCTTAACCTGGGAAGCGGGGAGGCCCATCAAGGTTTCTCTGAAACTGGATGGTGACAAAAAAGATAGGACCTTTATTTTCACTGTGAATTGTTTCCTTTGTAATCCTATATATTTTATGTATTTGAAAACATTATTCTGCAAAGGGGTCCATGATACCAGGAAAAGAGTAAGATGCCCCACCACCACCATCACAGCTTAGAGGAGAAGGTAGCCTCTGATTCTCAGGAAGGATCTTTGAACTGGCCTTCCATTTAGCCACAATATCCTTTTGTCTTCTGATTTCACTTACAGTAAGAAGATTAGGGTTCACATGAAGCAGCATCTCTAGTGGAATGAACTCTTGATTGTCCCGAGAATCAGGTGGTCAGCTATCTAAAGCTCAGTAGAGGCCAAGGACTTTGAGGATGAAGAAATGACCACTGGGTTTAGGGCCTACAAGCTCACCAGTAACCTTGACAAATACAGTATTGGTCGAGTGATGGAGTCAGGCATTAGATGGCCAAAGGGAGTTGAGAAGTGAGTGAGTGAGGACCACTGGGGGCAGTGAATGCTAGCCTTCTCTTTCTAGGAGTTTGGCACTGAACGGCAGGGGAGATCTATAGGACTATAGCTATTTTTGGCTTTGAATTCAGCTAAGCAGGATAAACAAATCCGTACCCGAGGTGGAATTAGTTCTCCTCAGCCTGCCCTGCCAAGGGCATGGATAGCAACAGGACAGCTGGCCAAGAGATGCCAGGATTGAGAGGGAGGTCAGCTGAAGAGGAGGAGCTCCACAAAAACACTACAGAACCAGGCAGATAACAGTTAAGGTCAGGGGGAGGGAACAAGCAGGATCCAGAGGTCAGGAGTTTGGGGAGGCCAGCGGCCAGCCAAGGCTGCACCAGCAAGCAGGAGTGGGGAGCTCCCAAGTGGAGGCAGGGCCTGGGTACTCTAGCCTATTTTTATACGGCTTGCTCGGTGGGGGTGGGCTTTGGCCCTTATCAGAAAGGTTTGTTAGTTTTCAGCTGTTCATTGAGCTGCAGTTGCGTTAGCATGCAAAACACGGAGGAGAAAGGGAGTTTTTGCAAAGTTAGAGTTTATAGTAAAAACAGAAGGGCTATGGCACATATGTGTATATGTACATATGTGTTTATATTGACATGTCATATCATACATCATCTATCATATATTGTGTCTTACATTACCTGTCTTGCTTTATATTATATTAATTATGTTGTATCATTACATTATTCTGGGTCTCCCTGTTACATCCAGGTTGGAAGTAGAGTGACTACCCCACGATCTCAATCCCCCACTGATTGGTATAGGAGCTTTGATCTGCTGCATTTCCAGCGTGGGTCCATTTGCCCTTCCTTGGGCAAACTTGCAGTCCTCCTCATTCTTAGGACTTACCATACTGATGCCAGATTTCATGTGGGCACCCAATCTCCTTTCCCCCTCCTATGACTCAGAATCTCAAGCCTCAGCCTTCTGGCAGGGATTACAGATGTGTGCCGCCACACCTGGCTCACAAATAACTTACTAGAAAATAATGTATGAGGCAATTTGAAGTAATGAGTTATTGGAGGCTGGCCTCCAAGTCAGGAAGACTTGGTTTGAGTCCCATCTCAGACGCATACTGACTGTGCTTCTCTGAGCATATAACTTACTGAGGCAATTCTTTTAAGTCAGACAGTGAACAATCATTTATTAAACACCTACTATGTATCAAGTGTTGATGATACAAAGAAAGGCAAAAAAATAGGAATACAATGAAAGGCAAGGAGCTCACAGTCAAATGAGGGAAAGGAAGTGTGAAAGGAAGTATGGACAAATGAGATTATGCAGGATAAACTGAGGATAACCTCAGGGGGAAGCCACGAAGTTTAAAGACTGGGAAAGGCTTCTTGCAGAATGCAAGACTTTAGCTAAGACCTGAAGGAAACCAGAGAAGCCACAAGGTGAAGATGAGGAGGGGGAGAATTACAGGAATGGAGGACAGCCAGTGAAAATGTCCAGTTGATGGATGGAGTGAGATGGAAAGTCATCTACAAGGAATAACAAAGAGACCACATGCTCCGGACTGCAGAGTATGGGGAAGGCACTAAGGGGCAAGAATACTGAAAAGGCAGGAAGCGCTTTGAAAACCAAGCTGAAGATTTTCTCTTTGGTTCTGGAAGTAATAGGAAACCACTGGCGTTTATTGAGTGGAGGTTTATATGGGCAGACCTGTGCTTTAGGATGATCACTTTGACGGCTAAAGAGAGGATAATTTGAAATGGGGAGAGACTTGAGGCAGGCAGACCAAACAGAGGGTTCTTGAAATAGTCCAAGAGTGAGGGGATCAGGGCCTTCACAAAAGTGGTGACAATGTCAGAGGAGAGAAGGGAGTATATACAAGACCTGTTACAAAGGTGGGAACGCCGGGACTTGACCGCTGATTGGATATGGGGAATGGGAGCTAGTAAGGAGTCAAGGATGACCCCTAGCTTGTGAGCTGGAGGGCCTGGGAAGATGGTGGTTCTCTCGGCCATAATGAGGAAGCCAGGAAGAGAGGAGGGTTTGGAGGGAAAGGTGATGACTAAGCCTGTAAGTTGCAGAGAAGGTGCTGATCTATATTGGCAGAGGGAGTTGGTAAAGTCACAGGTCCTGGCCATATCCACAATCCAAAAGTACGAAAGGCCTATAATGTAAAACAGAAAAACGCAAAATGACCTTCAGTCGTTTGTCATACCTTTCCACTTCTGCAGTGACTATGGCTGAGTGGCAGAAAAGTGGGGATAGGTGGGGCAGAGGGTATTGAGAATTGCACTGTTCCCAGATCCTCTTTAAAGGCTGATTTAGCTATCAATACCCTACATATAAGAGCCTTCTCCAGTGATGAAATATAATAGGAAATGAATCATGTGAACCTTGACCTTTTTACTATAAATGAAACCAAAACACAAAAGGAGAAGGCAGTTAAATGGAAAGTTCACAGATCCTCTTTGGAGAAGCAAAATGAAACCTCCTATCATGGGGTATCTGGTCGTCTCTCCTATTGTTGTACTCTTGATAAGCATTTACAAAAAGGCCACCATGAAAGAAATTGTAGTTTATCCATCAGCAAGTTACAGAGGATAAAGAGGTGGGAGATTTCTGCAAGAAGTAGTAATTTAAAAAGTAAAGCAACCTACGTTAATCCTCCTGGGTTTCAATGCAGAAATAGCCATAGTAGGGAGAACAGTGAAAAATCGGTTGGAAGACAGTTCAGGAATAAGAAAGTGAAGTCAGAGTCTTCTATATCAGACAGAACCCTCACATCTATATCTCATAAATACTTTCTTGGATAAGAAAGTTGGGAGGTACGGGGTGTGTTGAACACTAAATAGTCTCATTCTTTCTCTGTCTCTCTTTTGCATGCATGCATACGTCCACACTCTTTCTCTCTCTCTCCGGCTCCCCCTCTCTGCCTTTGTCTATCTTACACACACACATACACACACATGCGCACACACATGAAATTTCTGTTTTAAGAGACTGGAAACAATTTACTAATATGGGAGTCATTTTTGAATTAACTAATCTCCGTATGGACAGACCACCCACTTAGACCAAAGAGCCAAATGGAAGCCAAGTTGGTAGAAAGAATACGAACAGAAAGACCTGGTGTGGAACTGAAGCTCTTCCAACATGACCTGTTGTAAACAAGTTGTTAATGCTGGAAATAGAGACAGAAATAAAAGAAGAGGCATTGATATAGAATTGTCACCATTTCCTAAGTGAAGTTTAACTGTTATAAATCAATTGCCACATTGAGGAGACCGAAGACCAGACACTGACAGAAAAATGGTAGCCCAGGGCAACATCAGTTTAGTGTGCAGATTTAAAATGTGTACAAATTCTGCAGCAGAAGAGACTTGAAGATTTTCAGCAATATTAATTGTCTTATAAAAGAGTAAAAAGCGCTTAAGGCAAAAACTAGTCTATGGATGATTTTGTATGAGATCAAACTAAACATATTATCCACTGTGGTCGAGTGGAAAGAACTGGATTTTGGGTCAGAAAACCTGGATTCAAATCCTGCCTCTGCTCCTTATTATCTGTGTGCCTGGACAGGTTGTTTAATCTCAGTAGATTGTAGTTAGTACTCTGTAAAATGAGAGGGTTTAGCTAAGTGACCTTTGAGATTCCTTCCTGCTCTAAGCTTATGAACCCAAGGACATTCATATCAGTTTGGAATATAAACTCGTTGGTTAAGTCTTATGGAGGAAGATAGTACAGACTTATGAACTGTATTGCCTCATAAAACAGCAGGAAGCAATAGAGGTAAAACAAGTTTGCTGAAAGTTTGGCAGAAGTTCCTGAGACACATCCGGAGATCATATGAGAATGAAGCTGAAAGGAGGATGCCAAGTGATAAGTGGAAATGCTGCAGAAGGATTTCTGTAACCAGTTCTTCTCAACATCAATGACTCTGACATGGTAGTCCCCAGGGTGTAACATATGAAGGTAGAAACAATGAAGATGAGAAGAGCTGAGTAGACCAAGTATGCACTGGAGACAACACAGTTTTGGAGTGTATAAGGATTCCCTTGATATCTGAAAGAGAAGAGAAAACAGAGTTCTGGGGCGGAGTGGGAGTGGGAATCCCAGATCTTATTATCATCAAAAAGAGCAGTCAGGAAAAGACTACTAAATACCAATGCACGTACCTATTTTTGAATCCATACAAAATCTTGACAAAAAGAAACACAATTATCAAGTGTTTCCTTGATGACGGCTTGAAAAGGCAACAATTGGGCTTTGTCAAATAATATTCTACTCTGCAGTCGCAATCCGCTGAATGATGGAGAGAAAACAGAATTCCATTATACTTATTATTTGGCTTTTTTTTTTTTAAGACTTTGCTGTGGTAGGACAATTCTACCATAAAGACACCAAGCTGTCTCCTAGGTCAGAATCATCATACGTGATGCCTTGAACAATATTGCAACAGAGAGAATTTCTGTAAAAACCATTTGGTTACAGATGTCAAGGAGGGCCATATGCTCGCTGAAGAATGTGTGTCCCCCATCACGTCCAGTTCAGTCAAAGCAGAAGAGGCTTCTATATCAAGAAGGGCTGTAAGAATTCTTTCCTGGAGATGACTCACAAAGCTTCCTAAATAACATCTTACTCAAAAGAATTAAAACCAACCATCCATGAAGGAAAAACCAAGTAGATGAAAAATGTCAGTTGTTCTGAATGTGACATGTAGTTAAACAGACAAAACCTAAAGCTGACTTACCAGTACGGATATCTTGAGTAGACCCTGGGAATGGACAATATCTTAAACAAAGCAGGGAAAGCAGGCTGGGGCAGAGGCGGTGGGATTGCTACCTGAATACTCAAAGGTCTAGGTGCCTTCTAGTACCAGTCAATCACAAGCATTTTCTAGGCCCTTAGGGCTAGGATTAGAAAGAAAAGATAAAAATAATCCCTTCAATAAAGAAATTTTTCATTGTTTGGGTGCCAGCACTTAGCACAAATGCAAGTCACTTTAGATGTATCTTCCAATTAACCTCTTACAACATGTATTGATGGTTCTAACCTCTCATATCTTTCCAGATATTTGGGCAGAATTAATCGGTCTGTTTTGAGAAAGGGAGGCAGCTAGGTGGCTCAGTGGATAGAATGCTAGGCTGGCATCAGCCTCAGACACTTACTAGCTGTGTCACCCTTGTCACGCTAACCCTATTTGCCTCAGTTTCTTCATCTGTAAAATGATCTGGAGAAGGAAATAGCAAACCATTCTAGTATTTTTGCCAAGAAAACCCCAAGTGGGGTCACAAGGAATTGAACGCTACTGAAAACAATGAAACACCAACATTTGGAAAAACAGTTCTACAAAAGGGAAAGTTTCTGCTTGGGTCGCATTCCCCTCAAGAATCCTCCCTCTATCCTCCCGAGGATTCTATTACCCTAGTTAAACACTGAAAAGAACCCAGACTGTCACAACCAACCTGGGATGGCTTCATAGCACATCGGTCAGCCAGCATTTATTAAGCACATGTGGAGCACTGGGGAGATGAAGGTAAAAGTCAAAACAATCCCTGACGTCAAGGAACTTACAGACTACCTGAGGAGTGTGTGCGTATGTGTGTGTGTAGCACACGCACATACACACATACACACACACACACACACACACACACACACACACACACACACACACACACTACACAAATTATCCAGAATGCATTAAAGGTGACTGGGAAGACTGGTAGCCGGGGAAGTGGGAAGGAATCAAAGCCTTATATTAAAAAAACTTGGGCTGAACCTTGAAGGAAAGTAGAGATTCTGAGAAATAAGGAAGGAAGGGATCACATTCCAGAGATGGGGGAGAGCCAACACAAATGGCAGAGTCAGGAATGGCAGCGTCAGCATGGTTGGCCTATAGAGAACAGAGGGAATAAATAGGTAAAAGGACTGGAAATCTAGGTAGAGGCCAGATTGTTAAGAGCTTTAAATTCCAAAGAGAAGAGTTTGTATTTGAACCTAGAGTGAATAAGAAGTGTTGCTGCATGTGATCACTGCCCCTGAAGATACCTTGCAAGGGAGTAGAAGGTGGAACATCAAGTCACACTGCTAGAACAGAAATAGGTATAGCATTGGGTCATAGGTCAGAAGTCATAGATTTGGAGCTGGAAGGGACCTTAGAGACAGCTTTTTAAGATGAAATCACACTTGATGAATCTGCCTGAATGAGGCTATTCATTTAGTAACTAATCAGTGAACATTTATTAAGCCCCTACTATATGCTGAATTTTATGCTTAATCCTAGAAAGGGAAATCATCTGTGCTTTTAAGAAACTTAGAGAATCTAGCCACAGGACTCAACATATTTGTCTGTCTGTATATTACTATTGTTTAGTTGATTGGTTGCATCTGACTTCTTGGGACCCCATTTGGAGTTTTCTTGGCAAAGATACCATAGTGGTTTGTCTTTTCCTTCTCCAGCTTATTTTACAGATGAAGAAACTGAGGCAAACTGAATTGAGTAGCTTGCCCAGAGTCACACCAGCTAGTTGTGTCTGAGGCTGGATTCAACTCCAGGCCCAGCACTCTGTCCACTGTGCCATCTAAATGCCCTCTTATCTGTGTATATAAGGTACCAAATAAGTGATTCTGATGGGAAAGGCACCAGAAGCTGGAAGAAATCAGGAAAAACGACATATAGACAGTGACACTTGAGTTGAACCTTAAGAGAAACTAAAGGTTTTAAGAACCATAGGTGAGGAAGGAGAACATTCCAGAGGTGGGGGACAGTAGTGCAAAAGCTTAGAGGTGGATAGAGAGCTGTATAGGAGCAGGGACCATAGACCAAGCTGGCTAGCCCACAGGTGCACGGAGAGGAATAATGTGCTGAAACATTGGACAGCTAAATCAAGGCCAGGTTGTAAAGGGCTTCGAATGCCAAGCAGAGGAGTTTAGGCTCGATCCTAGGGAGCCATCGACATTTATTCGGTGGTTGGTTGTTGTCCTTTGTGCTTAAAGAGGACCAAAATGACATCATTATGTCGGGGTCAAGGTACAGTGTGTCTAACTGTGGCTGATCAGACCCATACGAGCTCAGAAGGCTCTAGCCCAGGTTGGGCACAAATAGTCCACATCAACATTTGGGATGGAGTTTTCTCTACATATGTGCATCTCCCACTTCTTTTGAGCTACTGTAACTCTGCTCATTGAGCACGATATCTTCTTTCATGTGGGCATGCCATGCTGGGCAATCCTATACCTGCATCTCCCATGTCTCATAATGGATTCCAGAGTTCTTCAGAGAGATTTTGAGAGTGTCCTTGCATTGTTTCTTCTGAGCTCTGTGTGAGCACTTGTCTTGCATGAAGTTGTCCATAAAATAATTTTTAGACAAATGTATATTTGGCATTTGAGTAGCATGGCCAGCCCATCAGAGTTGCACTCTTTGCAGTAGATTTAAATGCTTGGCAACTCAGCTTGAGAAAGGACCGCCATGTGCAGTACCTTGTCTTTTTTTAGGTGCTCTTCAGAATCTTCCTAAAACAACTAAAATGGAAGCTTTTCAGTTCCCTAGCATGGCACTGGTATATTGTCCAGATTTCATAGGCATATAACAATGAAGTCAGCACAATGACTCTGTAGAGCTTCAGTTTGGTAGGCAGTCTAATAACACTTCTCTCACCCACTTTCCTTCAGAGCTTCTCAAAAACTAAGCCTTGCAACATGTTCATCAACCTCATCATCTATGTGCATTCCTCGAAAGTATACTGCCAAGGTAAATAAACTTATCCACAGCGTTCAAAATGTCTCTTTGCTGTAACTGATGGTTCCACACATGGATGGTGTAGTGCTAGCTGATGGAGAACTTCTGGCTTTTTTTGGTGTAATGATTGTCAGGCCAAAATTAGTACAAGCAACAGAGAATCAATCCATACTCTGCTCCATCTCAGCTTCAGAGGCTGCATTGAGTGCACAATTATTTGCAAACAAAAAGCCACATACCAACTCTCCCTCCACTTCAGTCTTGCCTTGTAGCCTTTTCAAGTTAAATTATTTACTCTCAGTGCATTAAGTGACCTTGATGCCATTTTCATCCTTGTTGAAGGAATCCAGTGACATCATTTAGCAAGATCATGTTAAAAATCATGGGAGCAAGCACACAGCCCTACTTCACTCAACTGGTGAATGAGAAAGTGCTGTGGCATCATCCATCATCCAGAACCCTTGCAAGCATACCATCATGAAACTGACACACAGTACTGATAAACTTCTCTGGCAACCAAATTTTACCAAGATGTTTCATTTACTAAGTAGGAGAGTGACATCAGGCCTGCACTGAGCTCTATTTAGGAACATCACTTTGGCAGTTTTATGGAGAATGGGTTACAGAGGGAGAAACTTGAGTCAGGTAAACCAATTAGGAAACTATTACAATGGGCCAGATAAGAGGTAATAAGGTCCTTAGCTTAGTGTGACTGGAGAGAAGGCATATGAGAGATGTGGAGATGGGATTGACAAGATTTGTGAACTGTGTAGGGTAAGAGAGAATAAGGAATTGAGAGTCCCTGATTGGTAAATTTTTATTACTAGGTTTCCCAAAAGACCTTTTACCCATCTCTGATGCTAACATGAGAGTATGAATAAGAAATCTGCATTACTTGCACCCAAGGTAAAACAGTTTTTAGCATCCTGAAGATTCAAGATGAGATTACATACTTCATAGGAACTATCTGCCTCCCCTGTCCAGAGTCATTTTGGTGAAGACAGGTGTGAGAGCTGTCTTATTCAAGTCAGAGTAAAGGTAGCAGAGGAGTGTCTGTAGCAGACACACACAAACAAAGGAATATTAGAGTCTTTGTTGTTGTTCAGTCGTGTCCCAAGTCTTCGTGACCCCATTTGGGGTTTTCTTGGCAAAGGTACTAGTTTGCTATTTCCTTCTCCAGTTCACTGTACAGATGAGGAAACTGAGGCAAACAGAGTTAAGTGATTTGCCCAGGGTCACACTAGTAGTAAGGTGTCTGTGGCTGGATTTGAACTCCTGAAGATGAGTCTTCCTAATCCAAAGCCCAGTGCTCTATCCACTGTACCACCTACCTGCCCATATGTTAGAGCCTTAGTAAGCAACATGTCCAAGTTGGGGTGGATCTTTGAACACAGACTGTAAGAACTAGAAGAAACTTTGACATACAGACAGGGCTGAAAGAGGATTTAATAATGTTCTCATTTGATGTGTCCCTTTTACAGATGAGAAAACTGATGCCTTCAGTTTTCAAGCAAGGAAGGCAACTTGCTTATGTTGTTGACTTGACGTAGAGAATTAATAGCAGAGCTGAGACTTCACTGTTCTCACCTGCTTCAGACACTGTGTGACCCTGGGCAAGTCATTTAACCTGTCAACCTCAGTTTCCTCACATGTAATATAGGGATAGTGATCACACCTACCTCATAGGGTCATTGTAAAGATCAAAAGAAGAAATTACCCAGAGAAAGTGTTTTGCAAATGTTAAACACGAGGATGATGATGTAATGTCATTTGTGCTTGTTTATGCACAATGGTCATGTGCCTTTTCGTAGGGTCAGCTCTGTATCTGAAAGAACACGGTAACTAAGGTCCCTTTAGACGCTGTGCTTTGAAAACTGCAAAAATAATTGCCGTGTGTATTTGGAGTAGTCTGGCATGGAAAGCAGAACAACCGTGTCATTATCAGTTGTGTTCCTGCTGTACAATTCTGTGGTCAATAGTCATCACAGGAAAATGAGAAAGTCTTTGTACCCAGCACAATGAGGTGATAAAGAAAAGGGAGACACACATTTCCCCCCACCCCCACCTCGCCCCAGTGTTCAGTGTTGAGCAAAACTGAAGCAAAACAGTAATTGTATTGTGCTTTCCCAGAGACCAAGTGCAGCTTCCTCCGTCAGATCTGGGTTTTTGTCCGGCTGCAGTTGACAAGCATTCTGGGTACTGGAGTACTAGCCAGCTTGTGGGCTGAAGGGTTACGCAGTGTGGTGGGCTCTGCCACCCTCTCACTACAGAAGCCAAGTAGCTCATCAGGTGTGATGAAAGGAGGCCATCGCTACTGGGAAGAGCTTTACAGTGGGCTGAAGCAGGGAAAGCACATTGACTGTGGTATTAGCAGGCTGAGTTCTACCATCCCTGCTGTGCCGCTGTCTCTGTCTCCATTGACAAATCCCTTCCCTTTTCTGGGCTTCTCTTTCCTCACCTGGTAAAAGAGGGGTCTGGACTCTGCCCCTTCCTGCACTAGTTATCTGTAAACTTGAACTTTACTCATTATAGAGGTAGGGTTGCACACTAGACCTCGATTCAGAAAACCTGGGCTTGAATTCTATCTCAGATACCTACTAGCTGTGGGATTGCGGCCAAGTCATCCAACTTCTCAAAGCCTCATCTTTCTTGTCTGTAAAATGGGGATAAATATACTTGCGCACTACCTCCTAATGTTGTGAAGAGAATGCTTGGCAATCCTTAAGTGTATGTGTGTGTGTGTGTGTACGTATGTATGCATGTAAACCAGAAACACTTTTCTCAGGGCTTCTTCACTCTTTTATGTTTAGGTTTAGGGTAACTTTTTTTCCAAGAGAGTGACAACATAGAAAATGATCATTAAAACCTTAGATTTATGTCCTGATAAGTTTTGTTTTGGGGAAAAGATCAGGTGGTTAGAAGATCCAAAGCTAGTATTTGGAGACTTCCTGGAAGCTACCTAGAAACAGCAGACTTAATTGTTTCTGTAGGCCCTTTGACCTTGCTCCTCTGTATTCTAGGAAATACCTGTCAGACCTGTGGTTCATGGGGCCAGACCAGGGAGAACCATGGCTAGGAATCCAGGCAGCCCTATACCTTTAGGCAAAGGCCATGGGGTCAAACATCAGTACACAGCTAGGTGATACAGGATGGCAAATGGGAGCAAGACTTCGGAGAGCAGAATCACGGAGTCTAAGAGGAAAGGTCTGAAGGCATGTGAGTATCCTGAGCTGTGACTGATGCAGCAGACATGATTTAGCCCTGGGCAATTGGCTAATTTTGGTCATTAGCGCTAGGGAGACCTAACAGGATACCTGGGACCCATAGAGGAGGCACAGATGAAACCAGGCTTGAGGCCAGGCATTGGGCAAAAAGGGGAAGGTTGAGGATAATGCAGGACTCCAATTTGGAGAGCCCAGGAGTCTGGCCATTCCTGAATTTGAAGGCTCTATGGGAGAGGCAATGTGGCATCATGAAAAGAACATTAGATTTAAGAGTCAGGACTTAGGTTGTAGGTCTGCCACTTTGGAAATGGTGTGACCTTGAGTACATTCATCAACCTGCCTGCCCTTTGGTTTCCTCATCTGTAAAATGGAAATAATGAAATGTACACTACCTCGACCCTAGACTATACCTTATATCCTTCATACTCACCTTTCTGTGAGGCGAGTGCTTTATAAATCCTCAAGGGCGTTAGAAATAGGAGTTTTCATTCGCTACTTGGTATGAGTTCTGCCCCAGTCAGACTTGATTTGCCCCCTCATTTGCACCTGCCCCTTAACTCTCTAACTTTCCCCCAGCTCAGTTTAAGCTCTGTTTCATCCCCATGGGGGAATCTTTGGTGAAAATTGCTAAGTGGACCCTCAAATGGGGAGTCTTCTAAAATGCTTTCATTTGACCGCCCTATAAGTACTTAGCATGTGTACAAAACTGGATTAGATATAAAAGAGACATGGGCTCTTTCCTTCATAGACTTTCTAATTTAACAGGAGAAAAGTAACCCCAAACCTAAATGGGTCCTTTGTGAGTCTATGGTCCTGAAGCTGTAGCTTATGAGTTTCCTTCAGTGTGTTTACCTTTCAGTAACCAGGCGGAGGGCACAGAGCAGAGGCATTTCCTGGAATAGAAGAGCAAGATTTACAATAAAACATCCATGCTGCCTCCCGCCCTGTAAATTTAGGGCATACTCGCCCACAAACATGCATGCCATCCATAGGGAGAGAGTGAACAATCTCCCATTAGAATACAAGCTCCAGGAGAGTAGGGAGTGTTTCATTCTTTGTGTTTGTGCATAGCTCCTGGTATGTGCTCCTTGCTTAGTGCTTCGCGCTTGTGGATTGGCATGGAGGGGCCCACAGGGGAGAAATTCCCACTTCCTATGCCTACAGGCCCTGCCACTCCCACACTGCTCCTCCCTGGGTGAGCCATCAAGGCTGGGAACATTGTTCTGCTGACTTTGCTGGATTGTTCTCTGTAGGGCATAGTGCTCTGCCAGTTGGTTTTAGTATCTTCAAATCCTTGGCTAGGGTACCACTAGAGTCTTTCCAAAAGAACTAAAGCCCTTCCCGTACATCAGCAGAACCCCCTCCTCACCACCACCACCGGTAAGAACACTCCCTCCTAAGGCTCAGATCGGAGTCTTGTCCTCACCCATGCAGCGGAATTATTCTTCTAGGTGCTAGACACTCTTTTCAAAACCTTAGTATCATTCCTGCTTTGAAACTCTCACCAAGGTTATTGACAGCCATGCCCAGGAACAAATCCATTGTGTCAGCCAATCATCAGTGAGTTTTCTGTGTCTTTCATATGCATATAGGCCACTGGAGGTCTAACTCTCTATGAATAAGACACTCGAAATCTAACACTCCTACATATGCACTGTTGTACAATGGCTATGTGCACTATGAAACATGAGGTTAAGGGGTGTGCAAAGACCAGTGTAAGTCCAAAGAAAGAAAGATCATTTCTGGCTTGAGGTGGGGGAGGGGTGCAATTCAGGGAAGACTCCATGGAAGAGGTGACATTTGATCTGTGAGTGACTAGGAATTCAAAAGGCACAAAGTTGAGGAGGACTTTAAAGGTATGGGGAAAGTATAGTATACATACACGTATGTGTGTGTATACATGTATATATACACACATACATTTGTGTATATCCTTTTATTAAGGGGACTTGTGTGAAGTTTAGACTCAAAGGGAAAGAGGTATAACAGTTAAAGGAGCATGGTATTTTTAACCTAGAGGAGAAAAGACACGGGTTCAAGTATTTGAAAGGCTATCAAGTGGAAGAAGGATTAGACCAGTTCTTCCAAGCCCATGAGGGGCAGAATTAGAAGCCGTGGAGACAAGTTACAAATAGTCAGATCTGGGCTAAAGAAAATGGAGCTCCCAAAATATGATGGGGCTCTTGGTCCCTGGAGGTTTTCAGGAGGAAGCTAGATGACCCCTTTCTGATGATGTCATTTTCCCTGCCCTCAAGGCCCTCTTAGACTGCTTTCAGCTCTGAGATTCTTTGAGATTTCAGGACATGGTTCCTTTGTATATCAGGCTCAGGAATTCATACTGGATTCTGGAGGCAAGAGAACCATTGAAAGGGTTTTGAGCACAGTGACATGGCGACATCTCTACATAAAGAAGTTTGATATGGCAGAACTGCAGGAGAGATTGGGGGAGGGGGAGTCTGGAAGCCAGGAAATCAGTTAGGGAGCTGTTGGAGTCATCCTGGTGGAAGCTAAAGAGGTCAGGTACTAAGGGAGTGGCCCGGGGAAGAGAGAGGAAGTAGTAGATAAGAGAAATCTAATGGAGGAAGCATAGACTGAATTTGGTAATTTATTAGGTGTGGGAGAGGGAGTTGTCTCATGTAGCTTAGCTGTCTCATGCCCTGGTCAGGAGGAAGAGTTGGGGAGGAGGAGGAGCAAAGATAAGTTCTATTTTGGACATGTTGGTGACACTGGCACATCCTGGTGGAGGTTTAAGCCCCAAGTCTCTGGCAGGATCTGACTTTAACATGCTGCCCATGACCTGTTATGTCTATAGACATGGGGAAACAGACTGTCTGGGGCAGAGAGTGCTGAATGAAACCCAGAACCCTCCAAAACTTCCCCCTTTGTAAAGTCTCTCTCCTGGTCCTCATCAGCTTGGCCTACGTGATTGGATTGCTTCAGGGCTTTGGAGTAAGGGGAAGAGGGAAGGAAGTTCACAGATCTTGAACCAGTGTAAAAAGTGGCTAGCGTACCCAGCTCAGGCCTAGACCATTTCTTGCTTTGTCTTCTAATTCTCATGTCTCAGTCACCAGAGAGGAACAGTTAGGCTGAGGGGTTAAGGGCTCAGTTAATACTGGAACTGGACTCCTTTCTAGCCTGAAAATGCAGAGGGAAACCCTGTGAATTTGGTTCAACCAGCATTCATGAAGGATGGTGTTTAAGGTTCTGTGCTTAATGCTGTAGTGGGTACAAGAGAAGTACGAGATGGAATCATTGACCTTAAGGAGCTTCCAAACCAGTTGGGGAGACTTGACATAGTGGTGTTTATCTGTTCCAAAATACCCTACATGATAAGGCCTGATTCATTTTGTCAAATCAAAGGTCTCTGGACATATCTCCCCTCTGCAGAAGACCCTTCAATGACTCCCCATTGTCTAGAAATTAAATTCAACAAACCTTCATCAAGAACCTACTATGTGCAAGGTTCTGGAGATACAAAGATAAAAAAATAAATGACCCCCTCAGACCCTTCTCTTCAAGAAAGTCACCCTTTTTTTTGGAGGACTGGGGTGTGATAGAGAGCAGTCACAGTGACATGAGTAAGGGTATTGCAAGATAAGACATAATAAAGTCAAAGCAACATGATCAAATAGACAGGATTCACGACTTGGAATCAGGCAGGCTTGGGTTCAAATCCTAACCCCCACACTTAACCAGCTGTGTGACCATGACTGATCACTCCCTTTGGGTTCAGTTTCCTCATCTGTAAAACAAGGAAGTATCAACCTCACAGGGTTTACTCTGATGTTCAAATAAAATAATCTGTGTGTAGTGCCTTGTAAACCATATAGCACTCAACAAATATTGGCCATTATTATCATCTCTCATCTTTTTAATATTCTTATTTATTACAAATACTCTTCTTACTAAATGGGAGATTTAGGAAATGTGTTTTAGGAAAAAAGTTCTTTGAGGGAGAAAACACTTTCAGCTGAGAGGAGGAAGAAGGATATTCTAATAATCATGTCTCATTTCCACATTTTGGCATTCAAGGGTTTCTATAATCTGGCTCTAACGTACCTTTGGAAATTTCTCACTGGAATACATCCTGCCTCTTCCCAACATGCCTTTCTTCAAAATGTCTTCTAGTTCTAGAATGCAATTCCTACAAACCAATCTCCACCTGTTAAATTTCCAGTGTCCCATCATTGCCCACCTTAAATGCTCTCTTCTCCATAGAAGCTTCTCTGATTGTGTTATGCTTATATACCAGACATGATTCCTCTGAACTTCCCATGGCATGTTGTTTGTACCCATCATGTATGTATCACCCTATATTTACATTATATTGGGACACAACTGATCTCCCTATTTTATTCATCCATAATTTCCAGATCAGGGTCCTTTCTAGTCATTGCTAATTAAATGCTTGTTGACCTGATGACATAAAATAATTAACAAGAAATTCAAAACTGGCTGCAGAGGGGTGGACAAACCTGTATTGAGAATTCCCCTCCAAGTTTGGCTCTGTAATACAGTTGGGCTTTGTCAAAATGAAGGGAGGGTCTTGCACTGAGCCATGGTTGCAGAGAGAAATCCTATTGGGTGGCAATGCAAGTGACACCCCCCTGAATCTTCCTCAGTTGCCTCAGCCACCAGTGTGCTCCACGTCCAACAAGATATACTTTGCCTCTATTTCGTATCTTTGTTACATACATGTTCTCTCTCAATAGCAGGTGAACGCTCAGTCAAACTGAGACCTGTTCAAGACTTTAGCTTGAAAAGACCTAGGTCCTCCACTGCATCCCGGGCCATCTCTAGTTGTCCCGATCCATATCTGGCCACTGGACCCAAAGGGAGAGAGAAAGTGAGACTGACAACTTTGCACAGCCCTCCCTCACTTCAATCCACTTACATGTCATGGCATCACCTTCCTGATGTCATGGTGCCCTTGGAGAATGAGGGGCAAGCAATAACAGCAAATAGGCGAGCACCTTGAGAACACAGACCATTCTGTTTTCCTTCTTGTGTCCCCCAGTACCTGGGATAACACAGGTGCTTAATAAATGCTTGAAGCATGACTGATCAACACCATCTGCTGCCCCCCTGAGGAGGCAGCCCCACTGACAAAGCTACATTCCCCTGTAGGGACACCAGGCATCTGCTTAGGAGCCATCAAACTTAGCAGAAGCAAAGTGGTGAGCTAAGCAGAAACTGAACCAACAAAAGCCCTTTGAGTATCCACACAACATTAATTTATTCAACAAACATTGACCGAGCTCCTGCAGTGTTGCTAGGAACTGAGGGAAATACAAAGATAACTGAGTCTGTGGTCTCAGCCCTGGTTTGTGGTCTAGGTATCCTAAGGGGTTGGGAGTGGGGGAGAGTGTGAAGAAAAGACATGCACATAAATTCATGATACAAGGTAGAAGAAGAAAGAGAACAGTTTGAAGGCCTGGTAGGATTTCAAAAGGCAGTGATAGGAGATAGGGTAGGTTCGGAGGGACATTTTTCAGGCAAAGGTATGGAGGTAAGAAAACCCCCTGTATGGGGTCAGGGAATGGTTTTTAGTACAGTTGGGATTTTTTTTTAGTACAGTTTTGTTGAACTGTATAGAGTACATGATGGGAGCAGGGAGAGAGAAGACTGGAAAAAATATGCTGAGGGCTTACTTAGCTTGATGAGTCTAGTCGTAACCACAGAAGTAGACTTGGTTAGCCCTTGCCATCTGTGGGACATAGGATAAATGTCTCTTCCTTCCAACGACTACTTTCTGTCTCCTAATATAACCCCTACATTCAATAGTTGGCCTGCCCTTCTAGGGAGTGGCATGGAGGAGCCCCATTGCCATGGGCCAAAAGAATTGGGAACTTTCCCCATACTGCAAACCTGCAGGGGTCTGGACAGTCCCTGAAAGGTCTGACGAGAGAAGAAGAAGCAGCTGACGTTTCACTGAGTAAGATAAGATCGTGGCAGGATGGAGGGAGAGAAACTAGAAAGAGAGAGAAGGCAACACACTTAGCATGTTGCCAGAGAACTGATGGAAAGAAGGGCCCAGCCACCCAGGGGTGGGAGCCAAGAGAGAGTGCAAGGCTCAAGACAGCCTAAGGAAAAGCCCCAGTGTGCTCTGCCTGGGGCCTCCACCAGGTCCCCTTCACCCTCATTCTGTAATATATTAAGTCAAGCTCAGCCTAACAAAGTTGTTATTCAAGTATCTTCTCAACAGCTTGACTTTAAAAACTCAATTATCATCCGTTAATACTCAAACAGAAATGATCACAAATATTCACTGTTGTGAAATGAAATTATGAAGTGCCTACTATAAATAAATAGACATTTTCTTAGATCCTGGGGATAAAATGGTTCTCTTGACCCTAAGAAAGCTTCTGTTACACTGGGAGAAATAACCTGCTCAGAGATGTCGGGAAAAGAGCACTGAATTTGGCATCAGAGAGCTCAACTCGGACGCTTAATGCCTGTACCACATGGGGCAAATAACTTCATCTCTGTGGACTACAGCTTCCTCATCTGTAAAGAGAGGGGTTGGGGCTTCTGTAGCCCTTCTACTGTTCAGTCCATGAACCTAGGATCCCCTTTTGGTCCTTTGGTTCCTGTGTGACTGGAGGTGTGCTGGTAAATGTTTGACAACTAATTCTGTAGGGGGGAAAGTATAAAGGACACACTTTTAAGTTAATGTGCACTATTAACATTTTCTCCATTGCTTTCTTACATTGAGACAATCAATGAAACAATAAATCAAGCCCCAGTCTGTAATGTTGACCAGTTTCCAAGATGTCAGCACCGTTGCTGAAAATGTAATCATTGACTCTTGAACTCTTGCCAATTAGAGTTGGGTCCAGCACACCCCTCTGTGTGACCTTTGCCTGTATACATACATATACACACATATGCATATGTAATATACATATAGGCATGTATGCATGTATATACATACATATGTGTGTATACACATACATGTATATATGTACACATATAAGTTTATATACACAGTCAGAGAGGAAGGAAGGAATAGAAAGAAAGAAAAATAAAGGAAGCCGTGTTTTGTTCCTTTTTGTGTCCTCATCAGCATCAGCAGTCTCTGGCACATAGTATTCATAATTATTTATCGATAGTACCTATTACCTGCCAGGCACTATGCTAAGCACTTCAGATATCTCATTGGATCCTCACTGCAACTCATTTTACAGTTGAGGAAACTGAGGCAATCAGAGGTTAAGTTAAGCAATCAGGATCACACAGCTAGTAAGATTCTGAGGGTGGATCTGCGCTCAAGGCTTCCTGACTCCAGGTCTAGGTCATCATTCGTTACCCCACCTAACTGCCCAAGGAGAACCAGATGACACCTGAGCTGAGTTGTGAATGACAAAGCTTCTCATGATAAAGAGATGACAGACTCGGGGCAGAATTATGACATGACCATTGGGGGGATTTTTTTTTTTGCTTGTCTGAATATTTGTTACAAGGGGTTTTGTTTGCCTTTTCTTTGGTGGGAGTGGGAGAGGAGGGAAAGAAAATTGATCTTTGTTAACTGAAAAAATAAAATTTAACTTAAAAATAAAAGAATTATGAGACTTGGACAGGCCAAGATGATGGTGGAGATTATTCCACATGTGGGGGAGGGCTTGTGTGAATGCATGGGAGTAAGAGATAGAATGTCAAATTTTGGCAACATTCCTATTAGCGTTCCAGTATGGAACATAGAATGAGTGAAGGAGGGTAATTTGAAATAAGGCCAAAAGGGAAGTTTGAACCATATTGTGAAAGATTATAAATCACAGTCTGAAGAGTTCTTATTTTATCCTGGAAGCAATAGGGAGCCACTGAAGATTTTTGGACAGAAAGTAACATAAGAGAATAGATTTAGAACTGGGATGAACTTTTGTGATCAAAATCTGTGAACTTAAAAATTATATGTTTTGATAACTATTTGGATAGAATTGATTTATAATTCTATGTATTTTATTTTGTGCATTTAAAAGCATTATTCTGAGAAGAGATTCCTAGTTTTCACCAGCCTGCCAAAGAGGGTGCCATAACACACAAAAAAAAGATGAGGAATTTGTGATTTCTAGTCCAAGTGCCTCATTTTACAGATGAGAAAACTGACAACATAGTAACAATGACAAATGTTTGTCAAATATTTCTCTGATATAATTCATTTAACACACATTTATCAAGCATATATATTATATATGTATTACATACTATATATGATATTATACACACGCACACACATTGATTACAGAACATTGTTGCCAAGTATTGGGAGAGAAGGGTTCAGAAATAATGACTGTCCCTGCCCTCAAGTTTATAGTCTACTGGGTAAGATATGTAATACAAATCAATATCATCCAAAATGAACCATGAAAAGTGTATAAAAGAAATAAAAGCAAAGTTCTATTTGAAGTCTAAGGAAGGAAAGATCATTTACAACTTGGAGGACCCAGGAAGGCTTACAAGAGGAAGCATAAGACTTGAATGGGAAGGGATGAGTGGAGGGAGAAGAAAGCAGCCCAAGTCTGGGGAATGCTCTCCAGCTGGAAAATAAGATGGATCCAAGAAGTCCCTAATTACTAGTTAGGTAGGCCTAAAGGGGCCAAGGTCTCCCAGTGCATCCTGGATCATCTCCAGTCATCCTGATGAATATCGGTGACTGGATCCAGATGGCTCAGGAGAAGAAGGTGAGGCTGGTGACCTTGTACAGCCCTCCCTCCCTCAAAACAAACTCAAGTGCAAGTCATGTCATCATTTCTCTGATGGCGTGGTCTTCTTCGGCAACAAAGGACAAACACAGCAAGAACAAAATGGATCCAATTTGACTGTCAGATGTGATGTGTAAAGGATATCATTTAGAAGCACATGGAAGAAAAGGTTTCCTTTTTTTTGTAAATACACATTTTGATCATCCCAAGCATTCCTTGTGAACAAAAATGCTAATTGGAGAAAGAAAAGTCAGACTGACCAGCTAATCAAAACACCCAGTCTGTGCAGGATTAAAATAGAGTATCTTGCTGTGGTGATTGGCAAGCACCAAGGGGGTGTTAGCAAGTATGCCATCCTGTTCTCATGATTTAAATACTAAAACAATGCAGTGACAAGAACAGAGAGTGGTCCCACATAAATCTTCCCTGAAACTGCGCCTTCTGTGAAAAGCTGCCGAACACTGTCTTGCTGAAGGTGTCTAACTCACCTTAAATTCTAGGAGAAAGCTTTGCATGGATTGGGAAGTTGAGGTTGAATTTGGTTTTTCTTCCTCGCATCTTAATGGACAGCTCCACGCTCCCTTTTTGGACATTGTCGGAAGATCTTTGTTGGTTAAACCCCTGCCAACCTTACCTAGGTAGAAGTCAGTATGGCGTTCCAGAAAAAGCACTGGGTTTGTAGGCAGAAGACATGGGCCTGCCACTCACTAGCTGAGTGACCTTGGCAAGTCATTAACTTAATTAAAAGTCAAATATGTAATGAATCCAAGGTGTTTATGTCAGCATTTGCCTGTGTTACTTCACATTGGAGCATTGGTTCCAAACACACAGCATGTGCACTTTGCACTGTTTATGTTGTCACACCACACAACGCCGAGGATGGATGCTGCTGCAACTCGAAAAGGGGTTGAGAGTGGAAAAGGTTTAAGAAGCCCTGAATTGAGCTTTACATCCTATGTGACCCAAAGTGGTTGCCTAGAAGTGATTCAGGAAGGATGGAAGTCCTCACTGATCTGCTGCAGTATACAAAATTCCCACCGTTGATCCCTTCCCCACCTTTGCGTTTTGAAAGTTATGAAGGCCTAAGAAAAATGAAAATGTTTTGCCAAAATAGGTTAACTCATGAAGTTATTCTTTTCCTCTAATACCTGTTCACAGATTAGTTTTCTCCAATGATCTAACCTCAAAGATGATCTAAAGTCATGGGAGAGGGAAGTTTTACTGGGAGAATGATATTTGCTTCCACTTCATGAATTTAGCTTTCTAATTTCGGCTTCCTAAATATGGGTTAGTCACATCTCAGCAGGAATACACAAAGGCCAGTGAGGTATCATAGACAGAGAACTTTGGCCTTGAGAACAAGAAGACCTGAGTTCCAATCCTGACTCTGACACATACTGGTTGTATGAGCCTGGTCAGTTCACTTAATCCTCTCCCCATCCTAGACAATTCTCATTCATTGCAAAGATGCCTTTAGCATCTTTAGATATCTCATTGGAGAGTTCCCTGCCACAGTGAAATCATGCCTCTCAGAACAATAGAATCTGCAATTTAGGTATGCTGCTACTGGGTGGCAGTAATTTGCCACAGTCCTATAGGCCAAATAGTTGTGGAAGTTGCAATTTATAACTTCCTTGCTGGACTTAATCTAATTTAATCATGAGTCTGCAATATCAAAGGGGAAATTTTTACGAAAAAAAGATGAATTTGCACAGCATCAGCTGGTAAGGCCAGATAATTCCGTAGTAGCACTGTGAAGAAATCAATGATTAAAATACCATTTGGAGTCTCATTGATCTTTAACATTTCTTTGTTTCTCACCCTAGATTATAGCTTGGAATCCAATCTCCTCTCCGGCAGCTTGTCCTCACTGTCTCAGGTCAGATATCATTTCTAACAGGCCTTCCAGTCCATCTTGTGGTTGAGCCAGGAGACACTGGAGATCTGGACTCTAGTCCTGTCTGCCACTGGCCAGCTGTGTGAGATTAGACAGCAAGATTACTGGTTTCTTACCTATAAATTGAGGGCTTTGGATTAATCAGGGGCAAGGAACCTGCAGCCTTGAGGCCACATGGGACCCCCTATGTCCTCAAGTGCCCCTTTGACTGAATCCAAATGCCCTTAATGAAAGGATTTGTTCTGTAAAACTTGGACTCAGTCAGAAGGCCAAACCAGAGGACCTACAAGACCACATGTGACCTTGAAGTTATAGGTTCCCCACCCCTGGATAAAATGATTTCCAGAGTTCCTTCCTGGTCAAATAAACATCTTTGAATTCCATTCTCTTTCTCTTGACTATTCAAGCAAATTAGGGGAAAGGTTTCAGTTGGCCCTAACCAGTCCCCCCCAGATTGGTCCAGGCTGTTCTCCTGCTCTGTGATTTCCCATGACCTTTCCTACTGCAGCAGAAGAATGAGAGAAATATTATAAAATAATGTGATATCACTGAGAATTTTAAAAGGTCCCTAAATCTCCTTTCTCAGAAATGGAAAGAGACTCTTTTACGCTGCCATTCCTCTCCCCCTGTTCCCCATCAGCTTCGATGTCTTTAGCCAGAGTTTTATCTCACTTCATTTGCATACACTAGCTGGAATTAATTAGTATCCCACTTCAGCTCATAAACTGCCCTAGATAACAAGGTTTTTTTTCCCCCTGAAAATGTTCTTAAAGGATTTCTAGCCTTTATACAAAACAATATTTTAAACAATGTTTGAACGCTGTATTTGAGCAGAAATGCACACTGGCTTTAGGGAAGAGTAAAGACTCAGGAAAGCAAAGAGTCTCTGAGGTAGAGCCAGGAGTCATTAGATTTTATTTGTTCTTGCATAACCTTGGACAAGTCATTAAACCTTCTGTATTTTATCTTCTTTATTTATAAAAACCTGTGGGTTGGGCTAAATGATTTCCAAGCTTCCTTTCTTATATTCTATGACCTACTACCAGAGCCCAGGAAGGGGGCACTCAGTTGGGTGCCACAGTCGTAAGGCTCTAAGCTTTGGTAGAGACAGTATCAGATGGAGTCAGAGAATCTCAGTTCAGATTCTGGCTCTGTCATTTGTCACCTGTTTGTCCTTGGGCGAATTACTTCCCCTTTCTGTGCCTCAGTTTCCTCATCTGCAAAATGAGAGAACTGAACCAGATGACCTCTAACTTCCCTTCTAGCTGTTGGTCTGTAGTTATTTCTGAGGCTGCCTACAAGCTATCTGGAAATGGGGCCCTAGGGGGAGTCTGAGAAGGGTAAGGAGACGGCTGAAGACCCCTTCTTTTGGGGGGCTTAAGGAGAGCAAGGGAAAGAGATGGTTGGAAATTCTGAGAATGGAAGAGCTGCCTCATATAGGAATGTATAAGTAATAGATTGTTGTATTGCCAACATATTTCTGTACCAGGGCTTAAAACATAGGAAAAGACAAAGCTCCCAGTCAGGGCTGAAATACACCTAAATAAAGGCTGGTAAGAACACAGTGTAGGGTCCAGTAGATGGTTTGGTGGATAAAGTGCTGGGTCTGGAGTCAGGAAGACCTGAGTTCAAATCTGGCTTCAGATACTGACTAGCTGTGTGACCCTGGGCTAGTCACTTAACCTCTGTTTGCCTTAATCCACTGGAGAAAGAAATGGCAAACCCTTCCAGTAACTTTGCCAAGAAAATCCTATATGGCATCAGAATCCAAGAAAATAGTCATCAATTCACTTCATTGCCTAAGATGTCTGTATGAAAATGTTCAAGGCATGTGATCATGGGCAGCAAGGAGTCTGACTTTGAGATCCTCTCACAAGGGGTTGAATTTGACATCTGACAAGTGTTGATGAGACTTAGGATAGTATTCACTGGAATGTAGCTCTGAAAGGGTAGCAGAGGCAAAAGGTGGGGGGTAGGAAATTGGCAAATGCTTCACTGAAAATGTGGGGCAGCTAGGTGACTCGGTGACTCTGGACCTGGAGTCTGGAAGATCTGAGTTTGAATCAGGTCACAGACACTTATTAGCCGCGTGACCCTAGGCAAGTGACTTAACCCTGTTTGCCCCAGTTTCTTCATCTATAAGATGAGCTGGAGAAGGAAATGGCAAACCACTGCAGTGGTTTCTTTAAGAAGAAAACCCCACATGGGGTCACAAAGAGTTGGACGTGACTGAACACAGCAAAAACACTGCATATTTAACAATCTGCTTTCTCAGTCGGGTATAAATTAGCTCCAATGTATCCTGGTTCTCCCTCTTTGGAGGTCATCAAACAAAGGTTATTTCCACCTCTCATGCTCTCCATGACATAATCAGAATCTATCAGCATACATACACATGCAGATACACACTTAGATATGTGCCAATATGCAATCTATGTGTGTGTATCTGCATACACGTATATGTTCTTTTATGTTAGCATTTCCAAGTTAGCAGGCTTGTTCTGTTTAGCCTCAAAAGGTCTTCTCTGCCTCCCTGGACTCCTTATCTCTTCATCTTCTTACAGTTTGCTCCCTCTGCATTCTCTGCCACCCACCTACTCCTGCCTATCTGCTGCTTCTCACTAACAGTCCATTCCATCACCCAATTCCATGCCTTTGTGCTTTGTATGGGCTGTCTCCTTTAGCTGGAACATGCCCCCCCCCCCAATTCTGGTTTGCCTGACTTCCTTCAAGACTCAGCACCTTCTGCAGGGTGTCCTGCTGCTAGTTCCTCTCCCTCTGAGACCACACATGTATTTGCATGTACACATATGTGTATGTAGATACAGATTATATACAGATATACAGTCTGTATATTTGTATGTGTGTGCAGACATACATGCATTGTTATGCACATATAAACACATGCATGCAATGCATTGTGCACTTACATATACACAGTATATGCCATGTGTACATGCACACATATACACAGGTACAGCACAAATACACATTCTATGCGCACGCAATCCTACATGTGTTATGCATGTGAACATGCATATGCATGTACACGCTGTGTGTGCATACACATGTGTATATGTGCTGCATGGGCACATGCATATATAAACAGGTACAGCTCAAATACACAATCTCTGTCTATGTGTGTGCATACACAAGCACACAAGCACATATGTACACACGTACACAATGTGTTGTGCATGTATACACACATACAACACAGGTACAGTGCAATATGCTTATGTATTGTGTACATACAAATATATGCACATGTACATATGTGTACACACACCTAGGTGTATGTGTGCACATATCACATTTACACACGTCATGTCTGCACATTGTCGCGTGTGTGCCTGTATATACAACCATATGTGCATATGTGTATATGTATCGTGCACACATGTATGTGTTCTGTGTGCACCAAGTCATCAGTCCATGAAGGTACTCGGGACAGCAGAGCAACGACCTGGGTTCAGTCTTCCTTCCTCGGTGCCTGGCACACAGCTCAACAGATGCTAGACTGGTCAAGAGGACCAGAAGCGCAGGCGTGATGTTTACCCCAGGCCGGTCATCCCAGGGAGAGGCCAGCCCGGGCCCTGCCGCTCCGCTCCACCCACCCCAGACCAAGCGATGGCTTGGCAGTGTGGACTACGATAAAAGGGGCATCGGAAGGATCCTTCTGAGGATGTTATGTCTGGAGAAGAGAAGATTGAGGGACGTATCCACGGCTTTGATTTGGAAGAGCTGTTGGGAAAAGTCCAGGTTTGGGAGGAGGGAAAGGTGGGAGCAGGTCTAGAGACAGAGGGGAGCAGATTTCAGTTCTTTAGAAAGATGACCACTCGAGCTGCTCGCCATCAGAAAGAAGGGGCCGCATGACAAGAAGTAAGCTGCCCGTCACTGGAGGTGTTCAAGGAGCTTGTCAGCCACCCATTGAGGATGTTATGAGAAGAATTTCTCTTGGGGCAGGGGCTTGGACTAGATGGTCTTGGGGATCCCTTCAAACATTCCGACTGAATGAGTCTGAGGCTTTCCCAATTTCCCCCTTTCATTTCTCCCAAGTTCCTAAAGAAGAGCAGGGAAGGGACTTGTGATTTTCTTAGCCTAGAGGAGAATGTCCCACTAGCCGCGCAGGTCAGTGGCTTCTGTACAATTTAGGTTCTCAGCCAGTTGCCCAGAGCCCTGAGAAATTAAGTGACTTGCGCAGTATCCTGCACGCAAGGTGCGACAAAGGGGAGACTTGAACCCATGGCCTCCTGGCCCCAGAGCCAGCTGTCACATGGTTCCTAAGATACTCGAGGAGATCCTGGCCGTGATATAACTCTCAGCATCGGGAGGATAGACTCCATGCATAGTTAAGGTGATGCCTAATTATCTAAGAGACCCACGCAGGTTGTTCAACCTGATGGGACCCCGGAGCCGGCTGACACACCCTGCCTCTAGTACTAATCACAGCTGCTGTTTTAACCCAATTAACAGAATAGCCAGGGGCTCCCCAGAGATGCGGGGACTCGGAAGAGCCAGGCTCCTGCGCTCACCAAGCCTGGGCACGTGGTCAGAATGGGGAGCTGTTTCATCTTCCTGGCTTCAAAAACATTTCCTTGGCCGCAGGCAATCACTGCTAACCTAGTTAAGGAGAACTTTCCAAAACATTCCATTTAAGTCATTTCATAAGCCCTCCGGGAATCCTGGTTGTCCCTTTTCTGAATCTGAAAGGAAAAGGGCCCAGTGTGGTAATGAGTTTGAGACTATGTCTGAGCGTGTGTGTGTGTGTGTGTGTGTGTGTGTGTGTGTGTGTGTGTGTGTGTGTGTGTGTGTGTGTGTGTGTCTGTGTGTCTGTGTGTCTGTGTGTGTGTGTGTGTCTGTGTGTGTGTCTGTGTGTGTGTCTGTGTGTGTGTCTGTGTGTCTGTGTAGAAGGAGGCCCCCAGTGGAAATATTGGTAATGAAATCTACCCAATAAAATACCAATTTCTCAACCTGTCACTGAAGTTCCTCCATAGCTTCAAGCCACACTTCAAGCCTTTCCAGCGTTACATGAGGACTAATGGTAGGAAGTGGGGCTCTTTACCCTGGGAGGAGATGACTTGAGGGAAAGGGGGGAAGTAGGGCGTGTGAAAGAGTGACAGCTCTCTCTAGAACTAGGAGCAATGAGTGTTCCTTCCCCCAGCTAGACCAGAAGCTACTTGAGGTCAGAAACTATTTCATTTTTATTTCCCCAGTGGTTGCCCAGTTGATTTCCTAGGGATCGTGGGGTGCTACCTCAGTTTAGAGAGAGACAGCTTCTACTCTCGACCCTGAAGGGTGAAAGTCCTCTCCCAGACTTCCAGTGCGGCTTCCCTGTAGATCTGCCCTAGCCCTAGCAGAAATGGTTACCACTTGTCTATGGCACAGGTCGATGATCCTGGATCTTCCTAGCCTTGGTGGCAGCCTAGTAAGTCCAAGCCTGTACATCATTCAGTTCTGTAACCTGCACCATGCCTAGCCTAGTGCCCTGCACATAGTATAGTCTTAATAAACATTAATTGAATTGTCCTATTATCCTGGACTAAATCCTGTACAATTATCCAATTATCCTGGACACAGTTGGTTACAAAAATAACAAAATCTAATTTAAAATCCATCCAAACAGTCTCCTCTGCTACCACCAGCCTTCACTCCATATAAACTTGATGAATTTCTGCAAATTTCTTGAAAATGTCATCAAGACTTTTTTCCCCCAGTGTTCTATTTTGTATCTGTTCCTGTTTAGTTCCTAAGCACTAAATGGACCTAACATCCCGAGAAGTGGAGGAAGGGGAGGTAGACTCAGCTCAGTCTGGGAGGCACCCACCCTAGTCTGTCCCCACAAAACTAGTTTGTACTATCAAATGGGGACAGCAGCTCTCTATCCCCTGGGACCCTTGGTACCCTCTACATGTACCTGCTATATAGTTTAAAAGGCCTTTAAAATCTGGGCAGCATATTCCAAAAGGTCTTGGATTAGATGGGTTTGAGTAGCCAGCTGTGTCTAACTACACAGGCTAAGTCAAGGGTGAAGCCCTAACTGCTGGGCAGCATCAGGAGCATGGTTCTGGCTGCAGGGAATGTTGAATGGCAGCATCTGTCCCAAAGAGGGGTGGGAGAGAAGGAGGGGAGTACATGACAGGAATCTGACTGGGCATCGGGAAGTCAAGAGGCTCGCTGGTGGAATGAGCTCACCCGACGCAGAATGCATGGGTAATGTCACCCTGAAGTGTGATTAAAAGCACTTTAATCAAATTAAGACACCTCAGCATTAAGGATGTTTTATTAATTTACTCTTAATTGTGTTGCTAGCACTCTGCCCACACCCTGAGAGAGAATGAATACAATACAATTCACATCCTGCCATGCTTCTCTCCAAATGACTTCTTCATCCATTAACTCACACATCAGCCTGTTATGGCATATTCCAGGCCTCAGTCATTAGAACAGGCACTCAGCAAGGAGACCCAGAGCTTTCCCCACTTCATTTAACACTGCAAACTGCTTCCTCTGGAGTCTTCTATATACATGGTACATGTCTGTAGTTGATACATTCTTTTTTGTTTTTAAATAATTTTTTATGACGAACCTGGTCCATCACTGAACGTGAAAATTTCCATGTGCAAAGAAAAAGAGGATTGCATGTAAAACTGAATCTTCCATAGGTAACTTTTTTTTTCTTAATGTATATATCAAATTTATTACAGTGGTACCAACTCTTTCTTATCTGTATCACCTTTAGAACTTCCTTCTACTATCTTCTGTGTATTTTTTTAATGCTAAATATGTTACCAAAGCAGGTGACCATCTTCATCTTAATACTAAGCACCTTGTCCTTTCTAAGTTAGATACCCTCTGTCTTCTGGAAGATGCTAAAGCCTTATTGACCACGCTGGGGCTACTGTGTGATTTCCTTAGTTTCCATCATGGGAAGAAAGGAGGTTTCTGTCCCTAAACTGATACAGTGAAATGCACACACACACACACACACACACACACACACACACACACACACACACACACACACCCATGTGACTACAAGCATCCACCATCATCTCACTCACCTGAGAAGCAAAGGCAGAATTCAAATCCAGGTTGTAGGTTCATAGATCAAGAGGTGAAAGGAAACTTACAAGTCACTGAGTACATCTCCATCATTTTGCAGATGAGGAAACTGAATTCCAGAGAAGTGATTTGTCTAGGAACACCCAGAGCAAAGCCTAGTGTTCTGAGTTCAAATTCAAGACTTTTTCCGCTTATGCTACCCTGACATCCACATTAAGATTTTAGAGATGGAATACATATATATTCTTAATTTGCAGGGTTACATTTTTTCTTTTTATTAATTAATTTATCTTTAGTTTTCAACATTCACTTCTATAAAATTGAGTTCCAAATTTTCTCCCCATCTCTCGCCTTCTGATTCACCCTTCCCCCAGTCTGCCCTCCCTTCTATCACCACCCCCTTCTCTTATCCCTTTCCCTTCTAAGTTTCCTGTAGGACAAGATAGATTTCTATACCCCATTGCCTATATATCTTATTTCCCACAATTTTTAACATTCATTTTTAAAACTTTGAGTTCCACATTCTTTCCCTTCTTCCTTCTCTATCCACCCTCATTGAGAAGGCAAGCAATTCAATATAGGTTATACATGTGTAGTCATACAAAATACTTTCGTAACTGTCATGTTATGAAAGACTAACTATATTTCCCTCCAACCTATCCCACCCCCACTTCTTCTTTTCTCTGCTTTGACCCTGTCCCTCCTCAAAAATGTTTACTTCTGATTACCCCCTCCTCCCTTTTGCCCTCCCTTCCATCATCTCTTGCACTCTTATCCCCTTCCCCCCTATTTTCCTGTAGGGTAAGATAGATTTTCATACCCAATTAAGTGTGTGTTATTCCTTCCTTAAGACAAATTTGATGAGAGTAAGTTTCACTCATTGCCTCTCACCTTCCCCCATTTGCCTATTTTGTGTGAGATAATTTACCCCATTTTACCTCTACCTTTCTCCTTCTCCCAGTACATTCCTCTCTCAGTCCTTAACTTTATTTTTTAGATATCATTCTTTCATATTCAACTCATCTGTGCCCTCTGTGTATGTGTGTGTGTGTGTGTGTATATATATATATATATATATATATATATATATATATATATATATTCTGTGTGTATACACACACACACACATAGATATAGATATAGATATGGTGCAGTGGATAGAGCACCAGTGCAGGAGTCAGGAGGACCTGAGTTGAAATCTCACCTCAGACACTTGACACTTACTAGCTATGTGACTTGGGCAAGTCACTTAACCCCAATTGCCTCATCCTGGGTCATCTCCAGCCATCCTGATGAATATCTGGTCACTGGATTCAGATGGCTCTGGAGGAGAAGTGAGGCTGGTGACCTTCACAGCCCTCCCTCACTCAAAATAAAGTCAAGTGCAACTCATGTCATTATTTCTCTGATGGCGTGGTCTTCTTTGGCAATGAAGGATGAACATACACACATATATATTCCCTCCAATTACCTTAATACTGAGGAAGGTCTCATGAGTTACAAATATCATCTTTCCATGTAGGAAAAGTGAATGTATCTTTAAGATATTAAATGGCATCTCAATGTAATTCATAATGGCATTTTTTTTCTTTTCATGCTTACTTAAAGGGTTATATCTAAGACCGTTAGGAGCACAGTTCCAGGGCAACCACTCCTAGTTTTGCCTTAGTCTCTTCTTCCTGACAATTCTTTAGATTGACAGGGATACAAGTGACCATCTTTTAATTCTACGACTCATGCCCTAGCAGAGAATGTTTCTTCCTCACCTTCGTCTGTCCTCCGTCCTCAAGTCCATTAATGGCATCTCTGGTGGTAGCCTTAATATGAGCCTTCAAGGTTATACATTGCCTGAGAGAAACCTCATAAACAAAGACACAGAAAAGTGATCCTGGAATTCAAAGGCCACGGAATTACAAAAGTACATATTTCAAAAAATAGAACACATTCTTAACATGAGTTTGCTAATTGACATGGAAGCGGTTTAAGATCTCAAATAGAAAAATCTTTATTCTTTTTTGAAGGTCTGTGGTACAGAACATAGAATTATAGATTCATAGGTTGGGGGGCTGAAAAGTGTATTTAAAGACATTTTATCTAGCCTTCTCGTCTTTACAAATGAGAAGACTGAAGCTCAAAGAAGGAGTGATTGTCCCAGGGTGGGGATCCTGCATCTGAGGCCACATGTGGCCCTCTAGGTCCTCAAATGCAGCCCTTTGACCAAGTCCAAGTTTTATAAAGCAAATCCTTTTCTTAAGGAAATTACTCTGTGATGTTTGGATTTGGTCAAAGGGCTGCATCTGAGGATCGAGAGGGCCACGTGTGGTCTCAAGGCTGCAGGTTCCCCACCCCTGACCCAGACACTTAGGAGCTAGGCAGTTCACTAGTAGCATAGATCTCAGTTGTCAAAGTCTCCTGATGCAGAATGAAGGAGTTGTTTGCTTTTCTATCCAACATTTAGCTCTCTCCAACATTCAACCTCTTATGAAAATAAGCTGCAGAGAATCAAATTGTCGGATTTGTTGTTCAGTTGTTTCAGTCTTGTCTGACTCTTCTTGACCCCATTTGGGATTTTCTTGGCAGAGATACTTGAGTGGTTTGCCATTTCCTTCTTCAACTCATTTTACAGAGGAGAAAACTTAGGCAAACAGGATAAAGTGACTTGCCCAGGGCTGCGCAGCTAGTAAAGGTCTGAAACAGGATTGAACTCAGGAAGATGAGTCTTTCTGATTCTAGGCCTCGCACTCTATACACTGCACTCCCAAGCTGCCCCAGAATTTAAAGATCCAGGTTCAAATCCAAGCTTTGCTGCAATACCGACTCTATGACCTTAGGTAAGTCATGTTACCTCTCAGGGCCTTAGTTTTCTTATCTGGAATATGTGGATTCCTGTACTTGCCATACTTACCACATGGGTTGTGATGTGAATAATGAATGTGAAAATGTTCTACAAAAGTAAGAGGCTGTTGACTGAGCATCTGATTCTAAGTCAGAGACCTTAGAATCCAAGCTATTCTACAT